>NC_070604.1:20081137-20384406 GCF_027172205.1 Podarcis raffonei
ATATTTGGTACATCTCATTCACTGTTGTTGCCACTGACTGGCTCCCCATATTTCAGATAAGGTTTTCTCAGTGGCATAGCACGGGTTCCTAGCTGCCAGGGCCATGCAAAGGACTGGGAGGGAGGAAGGAAAACTACTGCAGTACATGTGCACATTCGACTGCCCAATGGCATCTGTGTCACCTGGGAGATCGCAACTGCACAGCAAAGAAAAGAAGAGTCCATGCGGTCACTTCCTGGTTCACATGGAGAAGCCATTTTCAATGGAGCCCAGCAGCGAAAGTGCACTGCTGTACTGAGGCAGCACCAGGAGTTGAAATTTTGCACCCCTAACAATTTTGCATCCAGGGCAACCACCATGTGGTGGCCCCACACACAATGCCACTAGGTTCTCTCTTAGGCCTGCCTAGAGACACCAGGGATTGAATCTGGGGTCTTCTGCATGTAAGGTAGATGTTATGGCCCTTACCTGGGCTGATCCTCAAAGAGGCCAGGGCCCCAATTTGTAATGGGCTTGGAAGGAGGAGTGAACTGTTGAGTTAGGCTTTCCAAACTTACCTTTCTTCAAGATACAGAGCCTTCACTCATTTCCACATCTGATAAGAAAAGCTCCAATACTACATTGATGGAATCCATGCACAATCGTCATCCTCTAAAGAGTGAAGGCCTTTTGATCTTCCCCTTTCTTTCAGAATATTTCTGACTGGGGCTGATGGGAGTTGTAGTTGAAAACATGGGGGGGGGGAGTTTGGATTTGATATCCTGCTTTATCACTACCCGAAGGAGTCTCAAAGCGGCTAACATTCTCCTTTCCCTTCCTCCCCACAACAAACACTCTTTGAGGTGAGCTGAGAGACTTCAGAGAAGTGTGACTAGCCCAAGGTCACCCAGCAGCTGCAGGTGGAGGAGCGGAGACACGAACCCGGTTCACCAGATTACGAGTCTACCGCTCTTAACCACTATAGCACACTGGCTCTCTGGGAGCCTCTCTGGGAGGGCACCAGGTTGGCAAAGGACAAAAGGCTGGGTTAGAAATTGGTTGCCTGAGCTAGACTGCCAGAGGAATGCTTTGAGGCCTTAACCCTAGTAACACTTCCAGCAAATGCCTGTCTTGGAAGTCATAGGATACCAATTGAAAAACTGTGCATAAAAAATTCAAAGTTTGAGAATGGCTTTGCAGACTTTTGCCTCAGTGTGATTCTTTCACTAGCAGGATTCTGGTGGCCATAACAGCTAGCATGGGTAGTTTTGAAAGCAGTCATCTCTTGCTGCATACCCTACACTATGACAGACAACAGATAAGCCGAAACATATGGATGCGACTGGTGCATGTGCAGGCACAGACATGATCAGGAGGCAGTGCAAGACCAGCAGGATGAGGAGAAGAGAAGAACGAAGCCTACAGCAGCTCTGACATCGGTGGGTAAAACGTGTCACGCTGAGCTCAGAGACCACAGCTGCCATTCAAGGAATCTTTAGCAACGAAGGAGAGGTGGGGAAACATGTTGTGTTGTCATCACACTGTAAGGCTGGCTGCAGTCCAAATTAGCTTCCTTAGAGAGTGTGAATCAAAATGACAAGTAATCTGAATGTTAATGAAAAATTCTCTCTTGCTTAAGGCTCCTGACTGCCATGCAGAAAGTTGTCATCTGGAAGGCATTATCTCTCTTTTCTTGGATTATGAATCCACCATTTGGGCTTGCTGAAAGTGGTGCTTTGGAATTCCAAAGTGGATCTGGGCCTTCCTCAGATGTGGCATGCTGGCAAACCCTTTCGTTTGTTTATCCTGTCTACCTGTTAAAAGAATTGTGTTCCCCACCAGGAGGAATATACACTTACCTGCCTGATATGTGTAGGGCAGATCCACGTTTGCCACATGCAAACCAAATTTCATTTGCATTTTTTCTAAACTTTTTTTTTATATATAGTTGAGCTTTGTTGCAAAATTTGGAGAAGTGAATATTTCAAAGAAAAACTGTGTTTCGGTTTCATGAATTATTTTGTAAAGTGTGAATTCTCCTCCCTCTCTACTATACAGATCAGCAGTTTGGCTTCTGAATACAGACCAGTACAAAACCAGGCCTGAATACAAAACTGGGGCTAGAAGTGAAGAGTTGAATGGAATAATTGCTGTTTATATTGAAGGGCCTTTCCTTCTAATTTGCCAGCCTCCTCACCTCAACATTACCAGTAATGGATACAGTTTAAAATGTGAAACACTGAATTTTGCAAGCTGATACTTAATTCATTTCCCTTAAAATTTAACAAGACTCCACTTGCTTTCAGAGTCAAACACACTTCACAATACAAAATCCAAATTCTTAGTAATAGTGGTAGCAGTAGTTGTCATCATCATGATCATCATCTTATTGTTATTTACTTATTGTCATTACTTGTATTATTTTGAGCAATTCATGCAAAATTTCATTCTAACTCATTTTTAGCACCAACTTCCAGCAACCAAACTTAGGGAAGTACCCAACAAAACAGCCCCACTATGGTAATTACTTTTCGCTGAGCAACAGAAGTTTCTTATTTCGCCTTTCCCTGCACACTCTGCCCTGTGTACCACCTAAATATGTTCTGGAGGTGCCCCCAAACCATCCAGATCATTTTTTTATGGTGCACAAAGAGAGGAGAGGGAGGAACAGTCCCTTTGCAGTGTCAAAAGTCCTTGTGTGAAAGAAGAGTTCATCTACAGCACTCAATTCACATAGAAACCCAAGTCAATCCAAAGCCCTATGGCCCACATGAACCTGAGGCACCTGTTCCAAAGGAACAAAGTGGGAAGATGTCCCCATTGTTGTATTCTGATAGACTGCCAAAGTTATATCTCTCACCCTTACCCCCAACCTGCCACCAATGAAGTCAAAAGGCAATAAAACAGTATAGCCCTATTGGATCACTGGGGCCATATCAAAATGTCTGCCATGTATAGCTTTAGCCACAAGCTAATGAAGGAAAACAGGAGAAAGGGCTGCCCAGCCACTAGATTCCCCCCGGGAATCTGGAAGAACAATTATAGGCCAGCTCAACAGCTAAGAAAATAGTTTTTGCAGTTATAGCTCACTTCACACTTGTAGGAGAATAGCACAGCAGAAACGTCAAGAAGCCTTTTGAAATCTAATTGGCCACCATCAACTGCCAAACAAGAGAATTAGCTAAATTGTTAAAGCTATAAAGCAAGTAGTAGTTAATGCTCCCCTTCTTCATTTTTCTTCTTTCCATTCACCACTGAACAAGGAATTTATTTTTCCAGACAAGAATCAGTTGGAATAGATTAGCTCATAGCGTTAGAGCCTTCATTCATGAAGTAGCGAATACAGATGTTTTAACTTATAATTTAGTCAAGCAACCAGGCAAGTAACCTTTTCAAGAAGCAGATTGACAGATCCTGGCATAAAAGGAAAGGACAAGTCTTTTAACACTAACACACATTACCTTTAAAAAAATTCAAACAGAGATGTCTCCACACACAAAAACGAGATGCTTGCAATTGCTGGAAAACAATTAAAAACATTTGTCACAATTAAGCTGCATTACAGAAACATGGGCAACATGCAATTTAGAAGACTTCTAATTTATGAAATGGTGCATTTTGAGAAACGGTAATTTGGAGAGCGAGTTCAATCTTCATGAACGATATGTTTATCTTGCTAAGTTTCCAGATGGACTCCGGAAATTTTAGTCACCCTCTGCTGCTTCTCCAAAAGACTTAGAGCATTTCAAACATTTGCAATCGTCCTCTACAGAATAACAGTTTTTGACAAAATAAATCACATGTTGCACTTCTAAACAAAGGTGGGCGCAATTCTAGACTGAACTCATTTCCCGCATTTCACACTATTCGGTAGCCATTTTAATGCATTTAGGTGAATACTTGTGTGCTTAAACAGGAAGGGAATGGGGCCCAAAAACCCACCCCAACATCTCTGCATGTGCTGGCTTGACTTCTGAGTGTTGAGTAAATTCTGAAGTGAATGCTACAGGGTTCCCTATGGCAGGAAGGCTTCTATCTAAGCTTGTTCGCCTGAATGTGCTTGATATTCATGTTTGGTGCAGAGATAATGAGACGGGCATTTGTGTATCATTTGGAGTTTCTATGCATTCAGCTGATTGCTCCCAATGTAACAGGGTGCAATCCAAACTCCCTTTCCAGTGTAGATTGGATGTCAGTTTCTGCCCAACGAGAGATGGGAGAGTCACTCTGCTGGCGTAGAGCTGCAGTTCTCCAGCCAAGCAATGTGTACAGGTTGCATATACTGAGATAAAGTGTGTATAAAATGGCAGACAACATGTGTATAATGCCTAATTTATCCTCATTTATTGCATCCTTCCCCTAAAGAGCTCAGAGTGTTTTAGACAGGGATTCCCAGGCAGGATCCGGTGCAGACAATAGACAGGATCAAGTCAACTCAGATTAGATTCAGCAGATGAACTGGTTTGTGTACCTTCGGATCATCTAACTGTGTCGTATGTATGTTAATATGTTTCACACAAACAAATGTTGAACCCCTTTTGAAAACCTTGCTTCAAAACCTCCCTGTTCACATCCACTTATCTCCAGTGCCTAACCCAGAAGTCTTTTTCACAGCCTGTTGAGATGTATGGGATAATGAGTACCCCAAAAAAGAAGGTTAAACAAAGCTTAGACCAATCTTGCATCATAGGTAAATATGTCCATTTAATCAGTGGAATGAGCAGGAGGTGAAGGTCAGTTTGCACTCTGAAGCTAAGATTTACTGGCCTGTAATTGCCCATTGATGTCACTGCTTTCTGAGTGTGTATGTATGGATAGAGGTGAATGCAGGTAAATATTTCTATTAAGTGGGTGAAAGTTACTAACTTTTAATTTTTGTTGTGGCCACTATTGTTACTATTATTTTCGTTTTAGCTTTATTCAGAGTTCTCCAGTCTGGATTTTGTCCCTCCGAATACAGTTGCAGCTAAGCATACAAAGTTTAGGAGGAAAGGGGTCATTGGTTTAATGGCACACATATAAGCATTACTTTATGTCAATACAAGCCTATTGATCTAAATCTCTCTCCTGTGTGTGCCTCACTTAGTTTAAGTGAAGCTCCACCAGGGCTAGGTTGAGCTGACTGTTTCTAAGCAATAAAACAGACATGTCATGAAACCCTCCGGCTATAAAGATTACCGTTCCCTTTTGACTACATACTTTTAAAGGAATTTTACTTGAGAGCAAAAGCTTAGTCTTTTTAAAAATAAAAAAACACACATTTGGTCCTTATTTGCCTGAATCAAAAGGTAACATCCCCCAAATTCTAGGAAACCTACTTTCATTTACTCTTTCTAAGAAAGGTCACCCATGTCTTGTCTGCTTCCCCATCCATTCCTTGTTTTGTGGCAAGGTACAATTCTATGCAAATAAAAAATAAAAAATAGTACTGAACATTATTGGGTAAGAAACTTCTAAGAAATGGAATGCCAACTAAAGGCACTAGGGATTTTTCTTCAATTATCCAGTAGCACAGCTCCGGCAGTGTTCTTCAACCTTGGGTCACCAGGTTCTGTCTGACTACAATTCCCATCACCACTGGCCATTGGCTAAGCTGGCTTGGGAGGATGGAAACTGTAGACACAGGGCTGAAGACCAGAGAACTAAGGTGATGAGGGACACCTTCTAAGGTGACATACACACCAATTCATTTATAGCACTCTTATACCACTTTGACAGGCATAGCTTCCTGCAAAGAATCTTGGGTGCTGTCGTTTGCTAGGAGACCCCTCTCAGAGCGGCAGTTCCCAGCCTGTTTATACATCTACCGATTGGCCATTCTAGTAATAATTTTCATTAATGGGGAATAAAGGGGGGGGAGAAAATAATTCAACACCACAACATTCCATCTATGCAAGCATATCAGAATGATCCCCACTGCATGTGCTATTCTAGGGTTTTTTTGACCACCCCCAGGCAATTTTAGGACTTGTGGGAAGGAGACAGGAGATAGCCCTGTTGTGCTTCCATGTAGGGCTTCTGCTACCAGAATTTGTTAGGTGGCTTCCACCCATGGTGTTGGTGATGCAGAAGGAAGAGTTGTTGTTGTTGTTTAGTCGTTTAGTTGTGTCCGACTCTTCGTGACCCCATGGACCAGAGCACGCCAGGCACTACTGTCTTCCACTGCCTCCCGCAGTTTGGTCAGACTCATGCTGGTAGCTTTGAGGACACTGCCCAACCATCTCGTCCTCTGTCGTCCCTTTCTCCTTGTGCCCTCCATCTTTCCCAACATCAGGGTTTTTTCCAGGGAGTCTTCTCTTCTCATGAAGTGGCCAAAGTATTGGAGCCTCAGCTTCAGGATCTGTCCTTCCAGTGAGCACTCAGGGCTGATTTCCTTAAGAATGGATACGTTTAATCTTCTTGCAGCCCATGGAACTCTCAAGAGTCTCCTCCAGCACCATAATTCAAAAGCATCAATTATTAGGTGATCAGCCTTCTTTATGGTCCAGAGAAGGAAGAGTAGGGTGTTCATTTTCCAATCACGATGCTGAGAAATTCTGCCAGATATTTTTTTATCTTCCACCCCTCATATTTCCTGTTTGTTTGTGAGCTGCAAGATTTAAAAAGTCTTGCAGCCATTGATCCACAAATAAATATGCATAGAGTTGGGTGGCATGTGTGCCTATTCACGATCACTTCACATGATGTCTACAGATAAGCAGATGGGACGTTCTCTCTAGAATGTAGTTGAGGAACCAATCAAATGTTCAATGCTTCATTCCCTCACACATTCCTTATTAGTGGAAACCTAGCATGGCAGGGCAGGGACGCGGGTGGTGCTGTGGGTTAAAACACAGAGCCTAGGGCTTGCTGATCAGAAGGTCAGCGGTTCGAATCCCCGCAACGGGGTGAGCTCCCGTTGCTTGGTCCGTGCTCCTGCCAACCTAGCAGTTCAAAAGCATGTCAAAGTGCAAGTAGATAAATAGGTACCGCTCCGGCGGGAAGGCAAATGGTGTTTCTGTGCGCTGCTCTGGTTCGCCAGAAGTGGCTTAGTCATGCTGGCCACATGACCCATACACCAGCTCCCTCCGCCAATAAAGCGAGATGAGCACCGCAACCCCAGAGTCGGTCATGACTGGACCTAATGGTCAGGGGTCCCTTTACCTTTACCTTTACCTTTAGCATGGCAGGGCACAAAGTTCTGTAGCGTATACTTGATATGCAGTTTCCAAAACAATATGTGTACAACTATCCTCCATTTGTACATCTCCAATTTTTATGATGCAGTTCTCCAAAATACATACATTAAGGAAAACTTTGCACAAAAATGAAGCTTTAATTAATGTAACATAAAATGCATTATATGTGGGAAAACTGCATAGAAAAATGTGTATATTAAGAGAAATTTGCATGAAAATGCTGACAAATTCTCATGACTTAGAAAGAAAAATGTGGAGAACTGAAAATTGCAAAAACGAGAAATTGAAACTGACAGGTTCATCTACCTCTTTCTGTGTCACATATATATGGTTTAAAGCATAAATCATATGTATATGACACAGTAAGATGAATTCACACATGTAAAATCTCTGCATTTCCTTTTTAGAACAGGGCAGAAAAGGTGTGACTTTTCTGCACACCTCCTAATCTGAAATAAATGCATTTCCATGAAATAAATGACCACATCACTAAGGGAGGCAGGATGAATATTTTAAAATATTCATGTACAGAATCACTGTACAGAATCAGGAAGTGACTACTTCTTCTGGTGTGTTTATTTAAATGGGCTTCTTGATCCACACTATATTTTTTGGATTATTACACAAATATTTTATGCTCTGGTCACTTTACAAGTGCATTAGCTCTTAGGAAGTGTAGTAAGTTTTATTAGTGCTCCATGAGACTGATATAAAGAAATCCACCTGGGAGATATAAATTTTATATTTTCAGCTACAGTAATTATTCTCTAAGGGATTAATTAAGGGGAAATTTTCCAGCTTTTCAACAAGTTTATGCTCACATTCAAGACTGATTTAAGAATCAATTTGAACTGTGATCTCTCTGACACACATACCCACCCACCCAAAAATATCCCCTCTCTCGTTTCTTTAATGTGTAAACTGCTGATAAACTAGTACAGGTGTCACGGTTAAACTAAACCTGCGTATTGACATGGGGGGAATGTAGAAAGAGCTCTTCTTTCTTCCATGTGTTTTATGCTCTCAGGGAAGGATGGCAGCAGGAATAATTATAGGTAAACATTCCGTGAATAAGATTAACATGCTGGAGGTCAGAACTGTTTGTGAAGTGTTTTATTTAAGCATGTCAGGTTAATTCAGACTGTGATGCTAGCATGAGTTCTCCTGAAGAGGATTAGAAAAAAAAGAAGAAAGCAAGCTTAATTTCTCAATTTATTTAATCATACTAAGGACCTAATAAAACATTACATGCATTTGAGTGCAACTAAATCCTAGTGGACATTTTAATAAAGAAGGAGTGGGAAAGGCTGTTTGAGGAGGGAGCGATTTAGAGTGGGGGGAAATCGGAAGGTTTAACTCTTTCCCCACCAGCCATTTCCCCCCCTCCCTATTAAAGCACTCATTTCTCACCCACACCTCCTGGTTTCAACTTCACGATTGCTCTTGCAGACACATTTTGAACCCCGTAAGCAGAAGAGCAGCTTGCAAGAGGGGAGTATTGAGTATAAAAGTGGCAGATACAGAAAAACATTCCGTTCCATGCTGTTTTACCAGTGAAGGGAGTAAGGAAGAAGCCTTCAGGGTTCAGTGTGCAATGCTGAGTTTAAAGTCAAGGGTTTGAAAGAGACTTGCCTTTTTACAAAGTGTGATGAGACTGAAACCCAGAAGAACTTGCCAGTAGACTTTGCTGAGCTAAACAGGTAATGGGCAGTGGCGTAGCGTGGGTTGTCAACACCCGGGGCAAGGCAAGTAATTTGCGCCCCCTAACCCTAACCCCCAGATGTTGCGCCCGGTGCGGCCGGCCCCCCCTGCATCCCCCACGCTACGCCACTGGTAATGGGAACCCTCAGGATTCCAGACCCTCCAATTGTCCCTATTTTCCAGGGATGTCCCTGATTTAGAGAAGCCCTCCCAGTTTCTGATTTGATCCTGGAATGTCCCACTTTCCCTTAGGATGTCCCTATTTTCATGGGAGAAATGTTGGAGGGTATGGAGTTATCCAACCTCTCAGCCTTCTGAAGGCAATCCTGTATAGGGAAGGTTTTTTTAAAAAAATGTTTACTGTTTTATCGTTCAGCCCCGACACTGAGATCCAACGCCAAGGGCCTTCTGGCAGTTCCCTCATTGCGAGAAGTGAGGTTACAGGGAACCAGACAGAGGGCCTTCTCGGTAGTGGCGCCCGCCCTGTGGAACGCCCTTCCTTCAGATGTGAAGGTAATAAGCAGCTATCCTATCTTTAAAAGACATTTGAAGATAGCCCTGTTTAGGGAAGTCTTTAATATTTAATGCTGTATTTTTAACACACGATTGGGAGCCGCCCAGAGTGGCTGGGGAAACTCAGCCAGATGGGCGGGGTATAAATAATAAATTGTTGTTGTTGTTGTTGTTGTTGTTGTTGTTGTTGTTGTTGTTGTTGTTAATGTTTTTATATGTGTTGGAAGCTGCCCAGAGTGGCTGGGGCAACCCAATAACATGTGTAGGGTATAAATAGTAAAATTATCACTATGTAATGAGACGTCCCTATTTTCATTGGAGAAATGTTGGAGAGTATGGGATACAGCAGAGGGATGCGAGTGGCACTGTGGGTTAAACCACAGAGCCTAGGACTTGCCGATCAGAAGGTCGGCAGTTCAAATCCCCGCGACGGGGTGAGCTCCCGTTGCTCGGTCCCTGCTCCTGCCAACCTAGCAGTTCGAAAGCACGTCAATGTGTAAGTAGATAGTTACCACTCCGGTGGGAAGGTAAACGGCGTTTCCGTGTACTGCTCTGGTTCGCCAGAAGTGGCTTAGTCATGCTGGCCACATGACCCAGAAGCTGTGCGCCGGCTCCCTCAGCCAGTAAAGCGAGATGAGTGCCGCAACCCCAGAGTCGGTCACGACTGGACCTAATGGTCAGGGGTCCCTTTACCTTTATTGGATACAGCAGTCGTACTCCTCTAGTTGCTACTTCATTCCAGCTGTTTATTATTGTTAGGCCTTAGTCCTCTAAAACAAGTCACCACCAACTGTACAGCCAGAACCAGGACTTAAAACTGAACCCTAATTCTACTTCTTAAGGAGCGTGTGAGCAATAAATCACATGGTGTCAGTGCAGTTAACCCTTTATTCAAGGAAATGAGGTTGACTCAGGAGACCCCCCAACTCCCCTCAAACAACTACAATTCTGAGCAGTTTAACAATGTGAGGGGAATAGGGTCCTCCTAACAACATGGGGGTCAAATTAAATCAAATCTTTATTGTACGTCACAAACGTTGTCACACAACACATTGTAAACCAGGGTGAGTGCAAGTCAGATCAAAATCTGCTGATAGTTCCCTGGGTGTTTGCTGTGTATCTCACTCCCAATAACTGAACAATAGTCACATTTTAAAATAAAGAAAAATCTCTGAGATGGCTGACCTTTTGCTGTATGTTTCTCTCAAACTCAGCATTTCTCACCTGTAGAACAGGAATTGTAATCTGTTGGCTATGACCTGGTCTTTGTGCAGCTGTACTGGCTGATTTTAAAGCTCTGTATTAGACTTCCCGATCTGTACTAACTCCTGTGTAGAGCTGCAATCGTCTGTAGAAGCTATTTCAGTTTGTGGCTCAGAGGGTGCAGGGAGAAATTGTCTCCATCCTAGTCGCCATTTGCATTTGTCTCCACACTCATAGCCACCATTTTTGCAGCTCCTTGGTAGATTTCAGTGTGGAGAAAAAACAAAATAGATCCCACAAACCTGAAGTCTGGCCATCTCTGTCGTAAGCAGAAATATCTGCAATGATATGATAAAACAAATCACTGTTGGACCCTCACAACTATTCTGTCAACTACATCCAGAACCTCTGAGGTCTGTCATCTCATTGCTTAGGATTTGCCAATGGACCTTAGCCACAGCTACTGCAAGCAGCATTACTTTAAGGGTCTTGCGTAGGGGGTGGAAATGTATCCATTTGAGTGGGTGCATGGAAGTAAGAGCTGCATTTGGATATTACCAATTGGTTTGCATGGACCACCATTAAGAGGATTATTATTTATTATTTATTATTTATTATTTATTATTTATTATTTATTATTTATTATTATTATTCTGCAGCACACACAGCTATTCCATTCCAAAGATGCTCCTGACGAATATCAGGAAAGAGAAGAATATGCTCAGTAATTCAGAGAGCACCCACAGGCATAAACTATTCACAGTGACTCACATCCTCCAACTTAATAGATTTCAAATAAATTTTGCCTGGGCAGTTAATCAAAGTATTCTTACCTCACACCTACTTAGTGAGACAGTGATGGGGAGATTTAGTTCATTTTTAAATTGTCACAATAGGAAGACCTACCTCACCCAGCTTAAGCCTTGGTAGACATGACCATAATTGTATCAATGGGTAATTGGAAATAATCTTCCCACATTTCAGCTGCTTGCTCTGACTACTGAAGAGTGTCATTGCCTTTGGTCTTTTCCTGGGTCTCCCAGAGACTCCATTAATCTTTTCTTATCTATGACTGGAGTGACATTTTTCAGTATGAGAAGCAAAGAAAGGGCAACAGGGAAAAAGAAAAGATCTTTTATTAGACCAACGAGTTGTTTGAAAGTAGCAAGCTTTCCAACCTTATATGTCTTGGCATTTAAGGACTTTGTCTTAGTTTATTCTTGTGGAGACCTTCATGAAGGCAACTTGAACTTCTTATTTCTAGCATGTGTGGCCTGGCAAGCCTTGATTCTTGTGTTCAGTGAGACTTACTTCCAGGCAAATGTAGGAGAAATGGTTTGCACCTCCTTAACTTCATAGTCAGAGAGAGAGAGAGAGAGAGAGAGAGATCAACAGTTACTCATTAAGGCAGGGGTAGGAAATGACAGGTGGGGGCCAAATGCCACTCTCCAAGCCCTCTATCTGGCCCTTGGAATTCTCCCCAGGCCACACCTCCTCTCCTTTGATCACGCCCATCACTCTCCCTTCTTTGTATTCTGAGTACTTTTGCTAGGCTGGGCTGTGTCTTCGAACTCTGACAATGCCTCTGGGGTTGCCTAGATGGAGGAGGTTAAAGAAGAAGAAGCAGAAGCAGAAGCAGAAGCAGAAGCAGAAGCAGAAGCAGAAGCAGAAGCAGAAGCAGAAGAGTAGTAGTAGTAGTAGTAGTAGTAGTAGTAGTAGTAGTTTGGATTTGATATCCCGCTTTATCACTACCCGAAGGAGTCTCAAAGCAGCTAACATTCTCCTTTCCCTTCCTCCCCCACAATAAACACTCTGTGAGGTGAGTGAGGCTGAGAAACTTCAGAGAAGTGTGACTGGCCCAGGGTCACCCAGCAGCTGCAGGTGGAGGAGCGGAGACACGAACCCGGTTCACCAGATTACGAGTCTACTACTCTTAACCACTACACCACACTGACTCTGTGGGTCTCTGTGTGTTTAATCTAGCCTACTTTACAAAGGTAAAATCTACATTAGTTGCTTTGCCCACATTGGCCCTGCCTACCACTAGTATATCCTAGAATCACAGAAATGTAGAGTTGTAATGTTCCCCAAGGGTCATATAGCCCAACCCCCTGCAATGCAGGAATCGCAGCTAAAGCATCCATGATAGATGGCCATCCAAACTCTGCTTGAAAACCTCCAAGGAAGGAGAGTCCACAACCTCCCGAGGGAGACCATTCCACTGTTGAACAGCTCTTACTGTCAGAAAGTTCTTCCTGGTGTTTCATCAGCATCTCCTTTCTTGCAATTTTGAAGTCATTGTTTTGAGTCCTACCCTCTGGAGCAGAGAATATGACCTTCAAAAGCTGCCCCAAACTGGAGATAGCCCTCTGGCTGGGGGAGAAAAGCTTCCCTGCCCCTGCTCTAAGCAGAACCTGACTCTCCAATATCAACACCCTGGAAACAACAATACAGTATTTAAAGCAGAGTTAACCAAACCACTGTCACCCTCTATGCAGGCAGAGATGAACTGGCATGGAACTCTCTAAAGAAAGAATGATAGGTTTCCATTGAATTTCAAGAACACTTACCACACAATAGTTCCTAGAGGAATATATGTGCAGCTTCTAATTATTTTGCTGGGATTGCAGTAAAACTGTTTGTTTTGAAGTTGCCACAAGATTTGCCTTTGCTCCTCTAATATTTTGAATGACGTACACCAACAGTGCAACAAACTTTGTCTCCGATTTAGAACAAAAACAAAAACTCTCTCATGGAGAAACAGTGGGAGCCTATATACACATTCCTGTCATAAGAGAACAGCGACCCTCAATTAGAGTGATTTCAGGCTGGCAGGGAAATTGAAAATGGCCTGAAATGGACATTGTTCACAGCACATTTTTGACCCCAATCAGTGGTATCCAACTGACTCATTCCACCAATGTAAAGATTTCTGCTTGCGCAACAGAACTTTCCCTTCTCTCCTGCCCACATGCGCCTCCTAAATCTGTTCTGGGGGTTCCCCAAACCCTCCAGGGCAGATCTGGTGAGGGAACGTAAGGAGAAGAGACAGGAAGAATTCCACTGCGCAAACAAAAATCCTTGCGCTGACAGAAAGAATTACTTGAATGCCACCCTCAGTTCTGAAGCACTATGAAAATGGAAAAATCCATGAACAGAGACAAAAGCAGAATGAGTGTACACAACACATTCAACAATGCTTCTATAATCCCAGTTGTATTTATGAGGGGAAGAAGAAAACTACAGTTTAAGTTAGCGAAATACAGTGGTACCTCGGGATGCGAACGGGGTCCATTACGGAGCCCCGTTTGCATCCTGAACAGAACGTAAGACATGATAGCGCATCTGCGCGTGCACGTGACATCATTTTGACCATCTGCGCATGCGCGAGCGGCGAAACCCAGAAGTAACATGCTTTGTTACTTCCGGGTCGCTGCGGAGCACAACCCGAAAGCGCTTAACCTGAAGCGTATTTATCCCAAGGTATGACTGTAAATAAAAACGACTTAGGGAGGCAGTTCAACCTATGGCAAGAGGGGACTTTCCTCCAAAGAATTATGTGTACTGTAATTTGTAAAGGGTGCTGGGAATTATAGCTCTTTTAAAGAAAGCCAAGCACTTTAAATGTATGGTGTGTATGTGTGTGTGTGTGTGTGGCAGCCTCTCTGTGTAACAAGAATTCTTCCTTTCTGATTTATGGAGTTGCCTTCTCACACACCTACGCACAGCAGTGTTGTCATAACACAGGCCACCCAGCAGCTTTGAAAAAGCTAGCACCCATCCTCTTCAACCTCCAAATTCTATGCACCAAAGAGGGCGGGGGAACCAAATACTGAGTTGTAGCCCATTTGTGATATTTCAATCCTTAGTTATGAAGTTTCCGATAACTCAGCAGGAGTCTCCCTAAATCATGTTAAATTTGGACTCTAAATTGGATTTTCAGACTTCAGAAGAAACGTATAAGCAGGCTAACGCTCTTTCTTCTTATCTGGGATCACCAACGCTTACACTAATTTCAACAGAATAATCTCTAAAAAGGCAGAGATTTTGTAAATTAGCAACACCGTATCCACCAGAATCCTTCCTTCAGATCATTTGTAGACTTTGCCCAGAAGAAAAAAGGAAGGCAGACTGTGTGGGGAGGACTGGGGGGGGGGGAGGACTCTGAGGGATAAAGAGCAACAGCATAGACCAAGTTAAATCTCAGCCTGAAGCTCACAGTGCGATGCGAAAATTGATACCATTTTTTATTATTATTTTAATGAAAAACTACTTAGGGAGGTTTGTTATAAAAGTATGTGACTAAATAAGGCAATACTGTAATGTTTTTATATAACACTTTGGCTGCTGATTTAACACATCATTCTAGATTTTATTGAGGGGGGATGTTGGCTGCAGGCCTTTTTCCCTCTTTCCTTTTGAGGACGTTGAGAGGTTTGGGCTTTATTTTATTTGTGTAAATTATTGCCACTGTCTCATGCTGCCCCGCCCCCATTATTTACTATGGGGAGGGGGAGGCTGGAGAAATGTCACTGACTACATTGAACAAGACTAGCCTGCCCCCTGGAGCACTTGAAACATGGTGATAACTGCTTCTAAACACCAGTTTTTAAAAGGGGCAGAGAATTAAAATCTTCCCAGGCACTTTGATGCACAGGCAATGTTTAACCATATCCCCAGAGGCAGGTGACAGCGAAGCAGCTGGGTTATCATGATTTGACAAGTCCTAAAACGTAAAATGACAAGGTCTCCTCCACATCAATGCAGGTTTACGCAGTGCCATCTAGAACAGCTCTCCTCCTATAGTAGCACATAAGCCTGATAGACCTAATGGCCAGGATTCAACAAAAGTTCAGATTACGCAATGTTGTACATTCCTCAATTTCATACTTCAAATCATCAGAGAGAAATGATTGCCCCAACGTAGAATCAAACCCCCTGCAATGCAGGTTAAAGCAACACCTGGTGAACTTCCAAGGACCAGTAAGTATCTCATCAATGGCAGAAACCCATGGCATTCCAGATATTGTTGGACTCCAACTCCCATCAGCCCCAACCAGTATGGCGAGGGATGATGGGAACTGTAGTCCACAGGCTTCCCCCCATCCCATTGAGAAGTGCATTAGGCTTGGACCTTGGGACCAAATACTTGGGCTCCACAACCAAGGAACCCCCCCCACACACACACACCATCCTGACACGGGGCAGTGGGGGACTTTGGGATCTCAAATTTCAGTGGTGCCCTGTGCATTAAAATTCACCTCCCGCCCACTGCCTCTTGTGTCCCGTTCAACAATATTGTTGTTGTGCCCAACCAGTATGCAGTACCAGGCCATTTTTTCCCCTTGCCACGACTTTTGAAATTGATGTCAAAACAGGGACATGATCATGGTAACTCTCTGAACTGCTTCCAACAACGTATTTCACCATTTACCGTGACAAGACATCACCTATACTTGTTCAACTCTTTAGATGTGAAGGCCTCCTTCGCCGTCACTCACTACCTCTGCTCCAGTTCCGTGAATCCAAAGCTATAGTATAGAGGATGTTTGTGTATGCGCTTTGCAGGGGGCATTCCGGCCCCTGCTTGCCGTTATTGCTGCTGCACCACGCTCCCCGGTCAGTCCTCCAATCAAGGGGAAGCTAGGGGGCGGGGTTTAGCCACTCATATGCGGCCACAGCAGCTCTTTCCCCTCATTGCGCTGCCGGGTTTCAACGGGTCACCCACCCTTCCCTTTAGTTCATTGCTTCGTGCTTGACCTCGCTATGGACCTCTGGTTGGTCGCCTTGATTGCCCAAGGGGCCTGGTAGGAATTTTTACCCAATTGGCAAATTGGCACTGGCCACTTGGTTTTTCACCTACCTCGTAGCAAATCGTCACAACTTTCAGGTATTGGCGGTTAGGCATTGGAATATGTTGTTGGTGTATGGAAGGGCAGGGTGTGGCCATCGCCTAGCCCTTCACTTTATGGGTATTCCGTTAAAGGAATCCGGTTGTGGATCCTGTCCGATGCCCTGCTGGTGGCTGGGGCCGTGGCACGACCCCCGGTGACATCAGGGGAGAGCTTACAGTTGTATTTGCATCAACAGGCTCCCCCTACTGGTGGTTAACCCTTGTTAGACTCGCTCCTCCCTGAGGGGGTGGAGTCAAGCTCTGCTGTTTATCCAATGCCTAAGCCAATACCTCTCACATGCTGTAATCAATAAAGTTGTGGCCTTTTCCTAGCCCATTAACCTAATATACGGTGTCCATGTATCTTTCTTATCCCCAAGCGGGGGGGTCCTCGAATCACAAATCCAAAGCTATAGTATAGAGGATGTTTGCGTAGTTGCTCAGAAACCATGGGCACTACCATTTGTATCTTAAACCAGTATGAATGCAGCTGGAAAATTAAAGCAATGGTTTCTCCAACGCTTCCACAATACCAAGGGCCAAGTGGCCCAGCAGACTTCCAGAGGCCACGTTCTTCCTGTGGGATGCTAGAAGCCACTCTTAACTGTTTGGCTTGTTCTTCCAATCATCCATTACACACAGCTCCAAGTGCAAGTAAAAGAGGTCCTCACTTATAATGGTGAATACTACACACTTAGCCCTGCGGAAATAAGTATGGATGCTATTCAGTTCCATTGAACAGAGTTTTCCTGAAAGCTATGAAATGCATTTCTTAGGGGGGGGGTGTCAGTTTTAGAGGAAGGAAGAAAATAGCAAAAACAAAAACAAAAAACCCAGAGAGGTAATAAATACAGTTAATGTTTATGTGCTCTGTAAGCCCTCTGTTTTGTTTTTCTAATGTTCTATTTCTGTCACCTTACCAGCTATACTTGAAAGAGTAGCTGAATCTATTTCTAGCTTTCCCACAGAGACCATGATAAAAAGTACAGAAAAATATGCCACGTGCAGTCATTCTGATATATAATATATAAATTTCACATACCTTTACATAAGTTCAAATGTTGGCTTGGAGGGTTTTTTTAAAAAGGGATGTACATAAGAACATAAGAGACCTTCTGGATCTGATCGGAGGCTTATCTAGTTTAGCTTCCTATTCTTACAGTGGTCAACCAGTTGTACACTGTGGTGTAGTGGTTAAAAGCAGTAGACTCGTAATCTGGTGAACCAGGTTCGCGTCTCCGCTCCTCCACCTGCAGCTGCTGGGTGACCTTGGGCCAGTCACACTTCTCTGAAATCTCTCAGCCTCACTCACCTCACAGAGTGTTTGTTGTGGGGGAGGAAGGGAAAGGAGAATCTTAGCCGCTTTGAGACTCCTTCGGGTAGTGATAAAGCCGGATATCAAATCCAAACTCTTCTTCTTCTTCTTCTTCTTAAGTAGGACCTATATCTTGGTCACCGGTCCATCAGGCATAATACCACTTGCTAATTCCCATGTAGCAAAGTGAACCAAAGTCCAAGGAAAACTTGTGCATGCTCTTATGAGGAACCTAATGAGAAATGAATCTGAGTGCTTGTGCTCACTCCTGATGACTATGCTTGTGGTGGTCTCCACGTCAGCAAGCTTTATTGTTCATGTGGAGACCACCTCAACCACAGTCAAGCTATGCCATGGTTTTTGTAATGAGGTGGTTTTGATGTGCAGATTTTGCTTTTCCTACACATTAGGTATAGCTAAAAAATCAGCCTGAAAAGATGGAAGAGGTTTTTTTAATGAGCATCCTCAGACTGTCCATTCTGTTGAAACAAGCTGTTTGCCTGAATATAATATGATGTGCTTAATGCATGTTTACTGTATGGTGGTGGGGAACAGACAATTATGGTGGCAGTCAATGCTGGGGTTACTCAGAGTAGACCTGTTTAAATTGCTATACATGACCAACTTGGGTTCATTACTTTCAGCAGGTCTACCCCAAATAGGACAGGGGAACCCGTGGCCATCCTTTATAGAAGTTAAAAAACTTAAATAAAATACTGACTTCATTGAGGGACAAAACAGTCATTCCCATCACACAGTTATCTGGCATAACTTATGCCAATGACAAAACAATACTCCACACACACACACACACAGAGAGAGAGAGAGAGAGAGAGAGAGAGAGAGAGAGAGAGAGAGCTAACTAAATCTCGCACATATCTTGCCATTTCCTCAACACAATTCTGTACAGACCCATCATGAGATCCCAAAATGCATGCATGCAAAATCTTCCAGACTTCACCACCTATGACAGTACCATTGTTGTTGTTGTTAATTTATTACTGCCTCCTGAAAACCACCATGTACACCCTAAAAGCCAACCCTGGAGGTTTATGAACTCTCGGGGGAAGGGACAGAAGAAGATAAGGGAGGATAGTGGTGAAGTGGGATGCCCTGCCTTATGCAAGCAGAAATGTTTTGCACTGGTGCAAAAGCCATTGATGGATAACACCCCCCTGAGATTCCTGTATTTTGGTATAAAAACCACACATAGCAAAGGCTGGGGTGGGGGTGGGGAGAAATTCCTCAGGTCAGAAAACTGCAAAGTAGTTAGATCTAATTTTTTTGGCACCAAGTTAAACTGAGGAGGAGTGGGGGCTGGAGATTTAAAAAGTGCATTCAAAGATACTTTTCTTTTTTTCAAATCCAGTTGAATCAACAAGCCATTTCCTGCATTAATTTTCCAGCTAATGTAATTATATAGCCACAAGCTTTGGCTCCTGATCAGTTAAAAGAGCAGCAAAAAAAAAACCCAAAACAAAAAAACCCCAGAGTCTCAAACTACCACATATTAATCATCACATCTGATAGAAGGAAATGGGCTTTATTGTGGTTCCTGCTTTGCAAATCAAACCCGTAACCACAGCTGATGTGGCTGTGTTCTACTCTTTAAAATGTACATCGGTTTTATTAGTATTTCTGTAATGCCCTGATGTTACAGACACATTAGATGTGTTCCTGTTCTCAAACAGAGTCCAGCTGAACAAAATTCTGCCTTTCTGCATAGCAACAAAATGCGTTTAAATAGCATTGCCCACAGCTTGCTTCTAGCATAGCTTTAAGCCATCTTTTTACCCGGGATGGCAAAACAAAACAGAACAAAAATTAGCAAGTTTGTGCTCCTCAGATGAAATAAACCAAATAATGGTTTCCTTCTACCAGTGGCCTTCATTCTGTCCCTCCTAAAAAAAAATAATCGGTGTAATGATTTCACCCTCATTTTGGCAGTTTTAGCAGACTTCAAATGCACATGGCTTTTCTGCACCTGAGATACCAAGAAGCACAAAGTGTTGTTGTTGTTGTTGTTGTTGTTGTTAAAAAAGCAACAACAACCAATATTTCTTGTATCCTTAAGGCACAAAGCAATTACTGGTCAACATTTTGTACTCATCATACAATTCTGGGGGTGTGCATATTGAAGGAGATGAGTCTGTGACATGACTGGTGCAAAAGGATTTGGTGGCGTTACAAATTCACGCTTTTTAAAAGTTGCAACAGGTGTTGTTGATTGGCTCAACAGATGCAGCTATGTGTAGACTGCTATCACAGAGATAAGAAGCCAGAAAGATGAGGAAGAAATCTCCCTTCCCCCCGCTCCCCGCAATACATTCACATTTGCAGTTTTGACTTCATAGTAGTGGTGGGAATTATTAAGTACTTTAAATTCTGTTTCACACTACATGGAGTAGGACAGACAATTCCCTGCCAGAATGACTTGCAGTCTGTTTATTTATTCAGTATAATGTCCCAGGGTGGGCTGCAACATTAAATCAGTTAAAAACAGTGGGCCCTCAGAATAACAGCCCTAAAATATACCTCTCACGTGCATTAAAGGCCAGGTTAAAGAGATATGTCTTTAGCAGCCTGGTGCTATATATGTGGTGGTGGTGGTGGGGCTACTCAAATGCAAGCACAGGAGGCCCAATCCAGATCTGGACTTCAGCAATGGAGAGAAGAGCTTTAATCCTTCTCTTTCCAGCTATAACTCCCACCTCCCCCAAACCCCCTCTCCTGCATGGCAAAGGAGGAGAAGGTGCCATAACTAGATATTATGAGAAAACCAGAGGATGTTGTTGTTTAGTCCTTTAGTCGTGTCCGACTCTTCGTGACCCCATGGACCAGAGCACGCAAGGCACTCCTGTCTTCCACTGACTCCCGCAGTTTTGTCAAATTCATGGTAAAAGTATTGTTGATCTTTCTTCTGGCAATCTTAATTCCGGCTTGGGATTCATCCAGTCCAGCCTTTCACATGATGTATTCTGCATGTAAGTTATATAAGCAGGGAGACAATATGCAGCCTTGTCGTACTCCATTCCCAATTTTGAACCAATCAGTTGTTCCATATCCAGTTCTAACTGTTGCTTCTTGTCCCACATAGAGATTTCTCAAGAGACAGATAAAGAGGTAGCTCCTCTTATAGCTCAGTGGTAAGAGAATCTGCCTTGCATGCAAAAGGTCTCCGGTTCAGTCCCCAGGTAGGGCTGGGAGAGGGCCACATCTGAATCCTTGGAGAGCTGTCAGGGTAGGCTGACAGGGTATCATTAGATGAACTAATGATAAGACAGCATCCCGTGTCTCTCCCGCTCCCCTAGGAACCAGCTCCTAGGGGCTGAGGTTCCTTTGGGCCCCTAATAAAATATTTGAGCAGCCCAAACCCCCCAAAGTTGATGGATATTCCCATTCAAATTGTGTGTGTGTGTGTGTTGCGTCTTGTGATCAGTTATGTGGGGCAGGGCTTACTTGGCACCCCTGCCCATTCCTCATAATACTATTCATCTGTGACATATGTTTCTGGAACTCCCTTCCCAAGGAGACTTACCTGGTGCCACTTTTATTATCTGTTTGGCTTCAGGATAAAGCATGTTTAGCCACTCAGGTGTCTTAGCAGCTTCTACTTTTCAAACAGTGCTGGGAGGATGATGTAATTTGAAAACACTGGCACGGAATGTTTGTTTCTTTGTTTTTACTTTGCTGCTATAATTGCTATTTTTAATTTGTGCATTGTGCTGGTTATGTTGTTTGTTGATTGCTTTTAATAGCTTTACTGCATATCTAGCGTTATTATCTTTTTGTTTAAATTGCGTTGTAAGCAACCCTAGAATAAATATTATGGAGGGCGGAATTAATAAATACCTTTAATAAAACAAATGTTAAACCCAAATACATATGTGATAGTGTCCACAGCAGAGCAGAACATGAGGCATCACATCACACAGTGTCAGGTTTGGGCAAGACATGATCATCTCACACATAGTGAGGGAGACAGCTAGAAAATGACAGCTAAAAAGCTTGTAGCTTATATTTTTGCCTGCCTCCCAGTTCAGATTGTGAGGCAGAGGGAATTGCAAACCCCAAGCTCCCCAGCACGAAACGATCTTCTGTTTCCAGATAGAGAAGTCAACAGGGTTGCTCATATATTTTTTTAGTTCTCCCTTCTGACGCTTCTGCCTTCTCCCTCCTCAGTGTTAAGACAGCTTGGTGTGCATTTTCAGCTTGGGAACAGGGAACTGGCAGGGTGGCTGGGCTGGTAACAGGACCAGTTCAAGCTAGATCAAATTCTATGCCTGGTTCAAAGTGGGGTGATGCTTTTTAAACCAGGGAAGTTCACATTTCACACCCCTGGAATTCTGAATCCGCCCCCCGCCCAGCACTAATCTCACTATGCTTTCCATTCAACTAAACACAATGAAAAAGAGGAAGATGCAGTACCTGGAGACAGCAGAGACTGAACCTGAGACCTTTCGCATGTGATGGATGTGCTCTGCCACTAAGCTATGGGATCATCCTAAACTCTCTGTGGATTTGAATAGTTGCCATCTTAGCCAAATGTAGAAAGCTGAAGCTAAGGGGTGTATATATCCACTGGACTTTCCCCCCCACTTCTCATCAGGACTAGTTTAAGAAGTTAATATTTAACAACAACAAAAACTTATACACTACATTAAACAAAGGAAATGAAACTGTCAAAAGCAACGATAAAGAAAGGTCAATGTCGAGAATGAAACCTACTGAAACCAATATGCACAGAAGGAAGGTGCTGTTGAGCAGTTTCTAAAAATGGCAGTGCACATACAGTTTAATGTATTCTGGCATTCTTTCCAAGCTCATGTGTTCTAAAATGCCCAACACCAGGGTGGTCTGTGGGTACTGAGGAACTTGAGCTGGGTGTTACAATAATAACCAATAACCTATTTGAATGCCATGTTTCAAAAATGAAACACAAACCTGAAGCCACAATGTGCCTCTGAAGGCCAGGTGCTGGGAAGCACAAATGCAGAAAGCCCTGATGTGCTCAGGTGCTTCTTTTGGGCTTCCCACAGGCATCTGGTTGGCCACTGTGAGAAGAAGATGCTGGACTAGATGGGGCATTGGCCTCATCCTGTGTAATGGCTTTAGGGGTTGCTTGTGCGTAAATAGCCGCCGCTCTGGGCTAGGTTGGCTGGTTAAACCATTTCTCGCTGGACAGCCATCCACTCCGTGGCTGTTCAGTCGCTGGCAGAATCCGTCAGTGGGCGTTTCTTAAACCTTTTCCAACATAAAAGTTGTTTGACGCCCAGTCTCCTCCTACTCTCCCTGCGCGGAAGTCTTCTGCTCAGCGAGGGCGTGGGTAGTGGAGGACCTGTGCTCTCCCCGCTGGTGTCCAGTGAAGAGTCCCGGAGCCTGCTCTCTGCTTCCCCCATTGGCCCCCCTCTATCCCTGGTGTTGCGCTGATTTTCTTCCCCAACAGGAGACCTGCCTCTCTCCCTGCTTGGCCCCTCTCCAGCATCGCTGTGGAGCCTCGCCTCCTCCTCCTCTAGTTCCGATGGCAGTTCCCTGACATCCTGCAAAGCTGTTCTTAAGTTGCAACACAAGAGATCAGCTCCCCGCAACCACCTTTCTGTCCCAGTCTTCCCTAAGTGTCGCTCTTATAAAGGATTTCAAAGAGCCTATTCTCCTAGTTCAAAATTGCATTCAGATGCATTTAGTCTACAACCAAAGAGAAGATGAGCCACAAACCTGAGCAACTCTGCAAGGAAGACACTTTTCTGCAGAACGCCCTCAAAATAAGGAAACTACAAGGTTCTATGGTTTTTCCAGTACACTGGTACATCGGGTTACATACGCTTCAGGTTACAGACTCTGCTAACCCAGAAATAGTACCTCGGGTTAAGAACTTTGCTTCAGGATGAGAACAGAAATCACATGGTGGCAGTGGGAGACCCCAGTAGCTAAAGTGATGCTTTAGGTTAAGAACAGTTTCAGGTTAAGAACGGACCTCTGGAACAAATTAAGTACGCAACCAGAGGTACCACTGTAGTGATGTATGGAAGTGAGAGCTGGACCATAAAGAAGGCTGATCGCCGAAGAATTGATGCTTTTGAATTATGGTGCTGGAGAAGACCCTTGAGAGTCCCATGGACTGCAAGAAGATCAAACCTATCCATTCTTAAGGAAATCAGCCCTGAGTGCTCACTGGAAGGACAGATCCTGAAGCTGAGACTCCAATACTTTGGCCACCTCATGAGAAGAGAAGACTCCCTGGAAAAGACCCTGATGTTGGGAAAGATTGAGGGCACAAGGAGAAGGGGACGACAGAGGATGAGATGGTTGTACAGTGTTCTCGAAGCTACTAGCATGAGTTTGACCAAACTGCGGGAAGCAATGGAAGACAGGAGTGCCTGGCGTGCTCTGGTCCATGGGGTCACGAAGAGCCGGACACGACTAAACGACTAAACAACAACAACAAGGTTCTTTTCTCTGCAAGCCAGTTCAGTGACATTAACTGTGACCTGAGAATCACATCTGATATTTCTAATATAGGATGGTTATGTGATCATCTTTAGCAATCCCTCGCAATGGCATCTTCCTATGAAGTGATGTAAATGTCTTCTGTGGTAGGATATATGTGCCGTGCCCAGAACTGCTAGGGGGTTTGGGTCCAGGGGTTAACAATTTTGTTAGATCCTAACTCAATGCTGCTGGGAGTGGAGCAGTTAATTCTACAAGGCCATCCCTCTTTTGTCCCTAAGATTTCAGATTCAGGACTTCACACTACAAATTAGTGACTCCAGTGACCTGGATCAATTTAAGAGTGCCTTCAGGTCAGTAGCTCTGAACATAGGAGACTTATGAAAAAGCACAGCTCATTCATGCCTGAAACTCACTTCTGAGTCTGTATGCCATTAGTGATATTTAAAAGGTTTTAGGTTTCCAGCCAGCAACAGAGGGTGGAAAAAACTGAAATCTTAAGTTAAGAGAATATAAAGAGCCCGGAAGGATTAAAATAATAATAATAAATCTGGTTCTGACTCAGCTTTTGGCTTATGCTACTCCATAATTGCCATAAATACTAACTCTGAAAGAATGCTAATTTGAACATAATTTGCCTCTTCATCTTACAGAGGGTATGGTTTCTAAATACAGAAAGTAATGAAATCTGAATAAGCAATAGAAAGTCTATGTTCACTGTCAATCTCAACGTTACATTTGGATGAATATTTGAAACCTCTGATTCCTGGCTGACCGTCCTGTCTTCTAACTGACTCCATATGAAAAATGCTTAGTAACAGAATTAAGGTTTCCATTTATCCACATAAGAGCCGAGTGCAGGAAGCCTTAAGGGAAATGCTTTCTTTGTATTAAATTTCAACACAACACGGAACAATCTCAGAACCACTAAAAGTTTTGTAATAGGTTTAAACGTATATAGAGAAATACTGGCTGAAAGAAAAAGAAACCTCATTTCCACTTTTTTAACTCTGAAACGATATGATTAAATCCTTTTTCACCACATGCATAATTAATAATAATAATAATTATTATTATTATTATTATTATACCCTGCCCATCTGGCTGGGTTTCCCTAGCCACTTTTATGCAAAATCTGAACTGATGCAAAAAGGGGGAGGCAGTATTGTTAGAAACAAAATATCCAGTGCAATGTAATGAAAACTGAACATCTGAACATCTTGAGTCACAATCTACAAAACCTGTTGTCGTCAGGGTAGCAGGCAGTGGCAGAGATGGACAAATTGGACAATTTCTGTTTCTCAGCCTTAAATCTCAAGTTCTCGATAATTCTGCATCAGTTTGCAAGACCTCCTAAAAACAAATGAAAATGAAACCACCGGTTCCTGATTTGCAGAGTGTGTCATTTTGTTTTTGGCTGAACTTAGTGTATGGTCAGCTGTTACAACAAATGGAAAATCCATAGAAGGTTTTGACACTCTTGCCTGGCCCTCTTACATCTGGCCATGAGTGGTGCTAATGGAATGACAAGTCAGTTTTGCATTACCCACCTTCTACCTTACAGGCACTACATTTGCCCTGATGGTAGAAGATAGAAAGAGACGCCTTGTAAACTGGCCCTCATATTTACTGATTGAAGGTGTGGGTTGAACTATGTTAACACAACAAATGCTTAGGACAAAAGGGAGCCCTGCTTAAGGTCCACTGATCTCAGGGGGAAATACCTCAGCAGCAGTTCAACTCACTCGTTCGATGCACTTGATCTTAAGCTCGAAGTTTTTTAAGACTTGGCTAGCTCATAACATTAATTTTGTTTCTGGAGTGAAACAACTAGTAGCAGTGCAATCCTGTTCATGGTTTCTCCAAATGAAGTCCCACTATATTCAATGGGACTTACTCCAAGGTTGTTGTGTACATACTCTCCAACATTCCACAAATGAAAATTGACTGTGGCACTGGCGTGGGAAATAGGGACATTTCAGGATCAAATCAGAAGCTGGGATGGCTTCTGTAATTTCAGGACTGTCCCTGGAAAATATGAGCACTTGAGAGGGGGTTAGTGTGTAGTTTTTTTACCTAAGCACACAATTCCACACTAGTCTACTTAAAGTCTTAAAAGTAAGCCTGAGTTCCACTGGACTTATTCCTAGGTAACTGTGTTCTGGATTGCAACTTAAATGTTACACAATTTAAGTCAAACCTCACAGGTATTATAGTAACACTGGGACAGGGAATCTCGGGCCCTCTGGATGTTGTTGGACTACAACTCCCATCATCCCTGAATACTAGGCATGCTGTCTGGGGCTGATGGGAGATGGAGTCCAACAACACCTGAAGGGAGACAAGTTTCTCATCCCTGCATTGAAAGGAAGTCCTGCTCCCATCATGCAATGCAGCAATGAATGAAAGAAAGAAAGAAAGAAAGAAAGAAAGAAAGAAAGGAAGGAAGGAAGGGAGGGAGGGAGGGAGGGGGGAAAGGGAAAAAAGGAAAACAGCCTTCAAATTAATAAAGATTTTCCGGGTGAGCAATTTATGGATCACGGTCAGAACACTTAAGCTTTTTCCAGCAAGGGCCACTTTTCAAAGGAAAAAGTTAATGCAAATCGTTTAAAATAATGTTATGTAAATAACCAAGAAGACTGGCTGTGGTTTCAGCTGTCGTACTCTGTAATTTCCTCTGAAAGTCTCCCCTCCCCCTCCTTTCTTATTCCTTAAAAAAAAAAACACCACCGTACACACCACTGTTTAGAGTTCAGTGTAACCTCATTATGTCTCCTTGGCACTCTCTCCAGCAGAGGCAACAGCTGCATAACTCTGATAAACTTGAGAAAGGCTGAAAAGACATGATGTAGCTTGAGATCGAGCAGACTGCTTACAGCAGAGATGCTCCCCCTTGGCAACCGCTTGCCGCTGTTAAATCTCACCCCGGATCTTGCAATGTACAAATGCACTTAACAGACATTACATGCAGCGGGACGAGCAAGTCTCTTGGAGATACGCTGGCATGCGGGAAGACAGAGTGTCTGCTTGTCACAGCTACACCTTCAGAAAGAAGGAAGCACAGCCAGTGCCCAGAGTACAAAGCCAATGAATGGGCAAAGGCAAATCCTAACCCACCATGCAGATTTTTTTTATTTTTGCGCACATTGCAAATTTTTAACACCCTTCTCCTAAACAGTTGCGTGTTATCACTCCGCAGCACCCTCAAAACATGGTGGATTGTACGGCTGCTGATTAACAACAATGGCAACAAACTACTAACTAACTAAATTTATATGCTGGACTTCCTCTCACAGGATCCTGGAGGACAAATACCAAAGTGTAAGTGTTCCTCAATTCTAAATAATAATGTACTGGTATACTTTAAACCATATTCAGGTGCTCGTGATGGGGCTTAACATGTGTGCACAAATCTGCTAGCACACACCCCATCGCCATTCACATCAATATTCACTCACCACATGCTTAAGGGCAACTCTCTGCAGTGAAGAAGCCAGAGCCGTCTTTTCTATTGGGCTTACTGGCGTGCTGTGCCAGGGCGCTGGCCTCTCAGGGGCACCCCAGCGAGTGGGGGAGCTGCACGGCTTTGCCGGCGGCCTCCCCTTTCCCTGCACACCTGCCAGCTGTGCCCTGTCAACAATATGCCTGGCAGGCATGCAGCTTGCCTCCCAAGCCTCCGTGGGAGGAGAGTGATGATGATGATGATGATGATGATGATGATGATGATGATGATGATATTTTATTTATATCCCGCCCTCTCCAGCCGAAGCCGGGCTCAGAGCAGCTAACAACAATACAGTGGTACCTCAGGTTAAGTACTTAATTTGTTCCGGAGGTTCGTACTTAACCTGAAACTGTTCTTAACCTGAAGCACCACTTTAGCTAATGGGGCCTCCCGCTGCCGCTGTGCTGCCGGAGCACGATTTCTGTTCTCTTCCCGAAGCAAAGTTCTTAACCTAAAGCACTATTTCTGGGTTAGCGGAGTCTGAAACCTGAAGCGTATGTAACCTGAAGCGTATGTAACCTGAGGTACCACTGTGTAACACACTTTACATAAAATCACAATCAATTAATTGAAATGCATTCTAAAATCAAATTAATGGCAACCATTAATTGATCAATCAATTAATTGAAATGCATTCTAAAATCAAATTAATGGCAACCATTGGGATAGAACCACTGGGATCCCCGCAGAGGCTTGGGAAAAGGTTGACAAGTCGGCAACTCTGAGAAATTGGGGGGGGGGCACCAGAGGGATCTTTGCACCACGGCGCCGGATATGCTTAAGATGGCCCTCCTCTTGGACTCATGATAGCTTTTGAGGGTTTTAGAGCCCTGGAAAATCAGGCTTCAGAAATGCATGGGTGCCTCTCTGAATACAGGAAGCTACCCAACACATCCGCAGCAAAAAGCCACCTTCAAATACATGGAGGGTGATGGGAATGATGCTCATCCTCGTGTGTTTCGTCAAGCCCATCATGAGCACCTGACTAGGAATTGAGGCATTCCAGGTTGCAGCCAGTGCTAGTCCTACTCAGAGTAGGCCCACTGGAAGTAATAGACATGACTGTTAATAATTTCACTGCACCCAGGCCCCTCTTTGCCTGGCTCTCTCCATATACACTGCCCGGAAGCAACTCTCCAAGGACTTTCACCAGTGCTGTAAACTGAGATCCTATTAACTGGAGATGCTCAGGGATTCGACAGTCCTGCTCACTGCAAACATGTGGAGGGAGGACTGGAGAGCAGTGTGCATTTGCCCCTGCCCGGTTCTCTCCTGATTGCCAGCTGCAGCCTCAATTCTTCCTAGGTGTCTTGGAAAACAGTTCCAGGTATTGAAAAAAGGCACTCTTTGCAAGCTCAGCTGGTGGTCACTCTTTTGTTAATCTAGTTCAGACACAACAAGCTCAGGCAAATATACCATGGTTCCATATCCTGCTTATCAAGCTGGTATAAAACCAGTTTCCCAGTTCAGATGTAACAGGAAACTGTGGTTTAAACAAACCACACTACTACTGCCAATGCTGGTGCATGAAGGTAAGTGAAGCAGCTCACTCTCAAATAAGTCATAGTTTCACTCATCTATTATAACATCATATCTTAATTTGAGTTATTTGTTGTTCTAAAATGAGTGCTTTTGAATAAGGCCACTTATACATGTATCTGAGAAGCATCCATCGTGATGTCAGAGTGAATCATGAGAAAAAAGAATAATAGAAGTCAGGACTTTTAATGGTTGTGGCATGGAACAAAAACAGGTAGCTACTTTATGTTGACTCGATACAGCAACTAGGGTTAATAGAGACAGCCGAGAAGTGTGCACATTTCAGATTAATGGTCAAAAGGTTCCTCTTTTGCTGTTCAATTCTTCCGTGGTGGCATCATTTAAAGTAACAGCTCTTATCAGCAAGTGTTTATAAGAGCCTTAAGAAAAAGTCTGCATAGATTTTTAAGGTCATTTTGACCCAGGGGAAATATTAGACAGTAAGATTTTGGGCGTAATCTAATTTATATTTCTGTTGAGAAGTCAGTGTGTTTCATGGCATCTTGAAAATATGAGTTTAAAGAAACACAAAAAGGCGTTTCCCAGACTGAACAGGTAGAGGAGTGCCTATTTACTGCTCAAGATGTCTTGCTGACATATTAGATCATACTCAATATTAAACTATCTTAGGCTGCAGCCTTTAATGTGGCAGGAGGGAGCCCCCGTACCCACCCACCCCCCAAGGCTAAGGCCAGCACAGGTGCATTTTTCACTGGGATCATGGCTGGGGAAGGAAGGAATAGACGTCCCCTCCCTGTATCCTGTGAACCTAATGAAAATCAGGGTGCTCTATGCCTGGTGTTGTCTTTTTAAAGAAAATCCAGATGTGGTTGCTAACCACACAATTATAGCAAATATTTGTCCCTGAGCTGCAGTGACAATAAGAGAGGAGTGGGGAGTCCCCAGTGGAGGAATAATAGTAAGAAGAAACCCTCTAACGTTTTGATTAAGATCTTTGTCAAATGGATGGTAAAGTAACATTGTCCATGGCATTCTGGGTGCTTCTAGGTGGGCAGATCATTGTCATTCCTGTGTGTGTGTGTGTGTGTGTGTGTGTGTGTGTGTGTGTGTGTGTTTGCAGAATCCACACAATGTCATTCACATCAATATGCCTCCCCTTCCCCCCTTTATGAAGCTCTACCCTAATAAGTGGGGGGAGGGGAAAGGACACCCCATTGCAATGAACCATTCATGATAACTTGTTGACCCAACTGAAAACTAAGCACTTGCTACACATGCTCCGGAATTCCTTTGTAACTGAGCGCATGGAGAACACTTTGACTGGTAACGCATTGAGCTAAATGAATTGCCATTTAGACTGGGCCTCGCCAAATTAGCACCTTCCACGTGTTGTTGGGCTCCAAATCCCATCAGCCTCAGCCAACATAGCATTATGGGAGCTGTAGTCCATCAACATCTAGAAGGCTGCAGGTTCCCCATCCGTGCCTCAAGAGTTCTCTCTTATCTTTCTGATGGTAGTAACAATATATAGTGGTACCTCTGGTTACAAACTTAATTCGTTCTGGAGGTCCATTCTTAACCTGAAACTGTTCTTAACCTGAGGTAGCACTTTAGCTAATGGGGCCTCCTGCTGCCACACCGCCATCATGCAATTCCTGTTCTCATCCGGAAGCAAAGTTCTTAACCTGAGGTACTATTTCTGGGATAGCAGTCTGTATCCTGAAGTGTCTGTATCCTGAAGCATCTGCAACCGGAGGTACCACTGTATCGGTACTATTTCCCGAGATGTGAATGTGTGTATAGGGAAATGTGGAATCTCATTCACTGGACCACCCCTTTTTCTGTCCATGCCTTAAACTGAAGCTCTGAACACACCCTGTTAAAATACAAGTGGCACATACATGATCAGCTCTTCTGATTGTGGGGGAAAGGAGATGCCATCCCACTGCTCCCCACCCACATCCAGAGGTAAGTTGTCTCCTCCTGTCAGCATTTCTAAGTGCTATACAGAGAAGAAAACCAGCATCTTGCCCCCTGGGCCCTCTTTTGAACTCCTGTACTGGCCAGCATTACAACAAATAATTAATTTTGTGGCTAGAAGAAGAAAAAAGACTTGCTCTGGTCTAACAGCGGAGCCCTGTGCCATGTGGGAAATCTGTTTTTTGTTTGTTTGTTTGTTTTGAAATAAAGGGGAATGGCTAAAAGTAGTTCGCGACTGGCACAGGGCCAGGATTCGTGGGAGGGCAGGAAGATGAGCAACTGTGCTGGGCAAGTGTAAGCCTGAGGCTGCAATACTATGCCCTCTCTGGTGGGATTAAGCTCAATTGAACTGAATGGACTTTACTTCTGAGAAAGACGGGCATAAGAATAAGCTGTTAGTAGCTCTCTGGATCCTAGCCAGTATTGCTGAGCACTCCCATTAGCCTGTGAACGGAAGCAGTGTTTATTTTTCTGGATAGCAAAATAGGCAGTGGTAGAAGGAGGAGGTGTGTGTGTGTGTGTCTCCACTTTTACTGGCACGCCTGCGAGAGATTTAGAAATAAATAAAGAAATAAGCCAGTTTGTCATTAATGGAGCCGGTACAAGTCACAACACTGCACCCCAATAGCGGGAAATTGGGCTCCTAATTCCCAGCGGCAGAATTCCAATCAACCAGCAGGAAACGGGGGAATATGGTCATTTTTTATTTATTTCATAAACATGGCACTAAATTAGACGATTCCAGGGGGACAATTAGAAACAAGCCATATTACTTTTCTTTCCATGTAAAGCCCATTAAGCTTATTACACAAATTCCTTCAAGGCTTTAGGAGCAGAGCCTGCACTTGATAGACTAAGGAACTTTTCCTCCCAAAGCCGTTTACTCTGTTTTAATGAGGCTTGCGAGCTCAGAGAGTTTGATTAGCCTGATGGGGCTTTTTTTCATAGCTTTCCCATTAGCAATTTTATCAGGAGATGAGAGCTACTAGTCACAGGCCGGCCTAATCATTGACAGACAGAGAGGCCGGCAGGTTGCTTCGAGCGCAGGACTGGGAATCAGGAGGATGCAGGCATTATTTCTAGCCGCAGCACACCCAGAGCGAGTCGTTCCTAGTGAGATATGCTCCAAATTGCACCTCTGAAGGGCAATACAATAGTAATTATAATCTCTCACACAGACTCAGGGAGGAGGCTCCTAAGGGAAGGTTGCCCATTGAGTGGTAGCTAATGAAAGGAATCAACAGCAAGTGTTCCTCGAGGAGCGGGAGAGGGGCGGAGCAATTAGAGATTCCACGTCGCCTGTGGCCTGCCCTTCCGAAAGGAGCTGGGCTTGAGCATCCACACCGTTCCTTGTTGACTTTTTTGATCACAGTTCCAAACGGAGGTTTTAATTTAATCAGCTGTAGGTCACTTGAACTCATGTGGAAGGAATGATGGCTATAGCAGTGCGGGGTGGGTGTTGTGGCACCCAGTTCCTGCTTGAGGACTTCCCATAGGCATCTGGCCGGCCACTGGGGGAACAGGATGCTGGGCTAGATGGGCCTTTGCCCTGATCCACTAGGGCTCTTCCTCTGAGTCACAGGCAGAGCCATTGTGGTGTAGTGGTTAAGAGCAGTGGACTCGTTATCTGGTGAACTGGATTCGCTTCCCTGCTCCTCCACATGCAGCTGCTGGGTGACCTTGGGCAAGTCACACTTCTCTGAAGTCTCTCAGCCCCACTCACCTCACAGAGTGTTTGTTGTGGGGGAGGAAGGGAAAGGAGAATGTTAGCCGCTTTGAGACTCCTTCGGGTAGTGATAAAGTGGGATATCAAATCCAAACTCCTCCTCCTCTTCTTCTTCTTCTTTGGGGCTGAACTGAACGATGGGAGAACTTGGAAAATAAAGCATGCAGAATAAAGTCTGCCTTAAAAGCATACTGGATGATCACTTCTAGAAGGTTAAATCAACCTTGTCTTGGAAGCCAAGTTTAAAATTGCAAAGGATGGTAACTCTGCTGATCTCATTCACGTGAGCAAGGAATAATAAAATACTATATCCTCTCCTAGTGTCTAAATCCAGTATATCTCCCCATCCCCTTGTATTTACTCATTAGAGGGTGCACGTTACTACTGCTTACTGGGTTACCTTGGGCCAGTACTGCCACTTACCCAAACCTACCTCACAGGGTTGTTGTGGGAAATTAAATGAGGAGGGGAAGAAACAGGTTCGCCACCTTGAGCTCCCTGGAGAGACAAGTGGGCTGTAAAAGCAAGAAGGCAGCTTTGTTCTAAAACTGCTTTTCTTGCACCCCTTTACCTTGACACCTGAGATGTATATTCTTAGCACACACTGTGACTGTAAGATGTTTTAAACTGCTTTGAATATTGTGTTTTAATTGTTGTAACCCGCCCTGGGATCTCAGGGTGAAGGGAGTGTAACAAATAATGGCAATAATCTATCAATCAAATCAATCAACCTGTAACCAGGACTGTTTGCATATATTAGCACTATTCTGAGTAATATTTAAAACCAAATCTCTAATAGTGATTAAGACACATTTTGTGAACCCAGCCGAATAATCATTGGAATTCAGACTGTGTGGACTCTTCTCCAGATATTGTGTAAATGGTCCTGATTTATACCCAAAAATTACATTCAGAATTACACAGTAGAAATAGCCAGCTTTTCACACCAAAGCATAATATTTAAAACAGCTTTGGTACAATTACTTAAAAAAAATAAAATCTATTTCCTTCATGCAGGGCATTATTCACAATCTGCTTCTTTCACACACACACACACACACACACACACACATCTATATCTCACAGGGAGGTGGTAGGCAGGGACAAAAAGAACAATATTCAAACACATAATAACAAGTTGGGAATAACAAGTCGTTCACTGAGCTCAGGGACAAAGAAATCAGCCACAGGTATCCTTCTCTTCAAGTTTCAGTAAGCCCTGGTTATGATATTGCATTGGACTGAATTCTTTCATGGAAGCAGGAAGGGAAATTATGGTGATCAAGGCAAAAACAAGAGACACCAATAACTAGAAATGACACACACACCCCCGGCACACACCCGCACACCACAGAGCTATAGATGGAGGGGAGGGTGAAACTAATAAAAGCATGATCATTTCCTCAAATAGAGTTTTACATTAGGAAACGCTTTGTAATTCTTGGGAAGACAGGCAAACTAATGCCAGTGTACTGGAAGAAGCAAAGATCACCAGCAAAGATCAATGATTCTTCAACATCAGTTTTGTTGGACTGGTCATGTTGTGCGGATGCCTGATTATTGTCTTCCAAAGCAACTACTCTATTCCGAACTTAAAAATGGAAAGCGTAATGCTGGTGGTCAACAAAAAAGGTTTTAAGACTTTCTCTAGGCAAATCTTTAAAAAATGTAGTATAAACACCAACAATTGGGAAACACTGGTCTGCGAGCACTCCAATTGGAGAACAGCCTTTACCAAAGGTGTAATGGACTTTGAAGACGCTCAAACTCAGGACGAAAGGGAGAAATGTGCTAAGAGGAAGGCAAGTTTAGCAAAACCTTACAGTGATCAACTCCCAGCCGGAACCCTAAGTCCCCACTGTGGATGGACGTGTGGATCCAGAATTGGCCTCCACAGTCACTTACGGACTCACTGTTAAGACCGCGTTCATGGAAGACAATCTTACATGGCCACGAGTGATTGCCAAAGGAGGAATAGGGACTTTAAATCTTTGGTGTGGATCCGCTGTGTATGTATAAATTTTCCAATCTCTTTGGGAAAGCATTTCTAAGCAGATCCCACAAGGCAACTGCTCGTACGGTGCCTAAGGAAGCAAAGCACAAGAGCTGCAAATCCAGTGAAAAGTGAGCTCTGCTAAAAAGGGCAACATGCACTGAGAAGTCGGGATGAGGAAGAAAGTTGTCCAGTCTCCAGTTGGAACCTGCCTCATTTGCGCTTCCTGAACCACTATGTGAACCCAAAGTGGATGTGTTCACAAAAAGGAGATGTATGGTATATTAATGAAAATGGGAAACAAACATTGCTGACAAAAAATGTGCAGATCCAGAGGGATGCACACAAAAATGCAACTGAACTTCTGTGCATTTTCAAAAAACAAAAAACAAAGTAATGGACTCAATGGAGTTAACGGAACTGGAAATTGCAAAAACTGTAGTTGGCAAATTCACCTGTCCCTGCTGAGATGAAGCTCCCATTGAGCTCCATGGGACTTACTGCCAGGTAAGTGGTTATAGGAAGGCTGCCTATGACCCACTGAAATTAAGTAAATTGCAGTTAAGCCCAGTCTCATTCATCTCTGTTGAGCTTATGGACTATCTTTTGCTAGGCTGAGGTCAAGAAATAAAATAACCTCTCTGTACCGTTTAACATCTCAGTAAAGCATTGTCTTTGCCGCACATTTCAGCTTTGAATGCTTGCTACATAAAGTTTGGATCATAAACATGTTCCCAAAAAACTTCAGTTTTTCCAGAAAGCAATCTTAGATTTTTAATGCTTGTGCAACCAAGGAGAAACTGGGTAAATATATTTGCAGTCACGATGGCACCTATCCCCCACCTCAGATTTCTGTCTCATAGAGCACGTTTCACAGTGGTTGAGTTTGCCTCAACCCCTATTACAGTGACTGAGCAAATTATTTAGGCCGTATCATTGGTCTGACCTGTATTCTGAATCTTTTAGAAATCTGTAGTGATCTCACAATGAAAGCCTAGATATACTGTACTGTACTCTGCATAGGGATGCGACCAGGGAGGTAGACTGCCAAAAGTGGTAGGAGTCAATTATCCCCTTTTCTTGATATGATTTTACTTATTTCTGCTTATTATATAAACTTACATTCAGATTAATACAAGGCAAATAAGCATAAACCACAAGAAATACAGTGCACAAGGGGGGAAAGTCAACAACAGGGAAAAGAAAATATATGGTTGAACATTGTTCTGATGTTTGCTGTTGCAGAAGACTGGACTGGATCCAGACTAAGTTAACTGAACCTGAAACCAATGTGACAAGTTAGTCACGATGACTTAAGCTAAGACCCATTGATTTCAAGGGGAACCAGGCATGCCAACTCTAAGGGGTCGAGGTGTCTTCAACCCCCTCAGTATTTGTTTGAAAGGGGTCTGCCCACTCAATGTTGAAGGGGGCCTGGAGCGCATTGAACAATGCACATTTCGCATCACAGCTTCAGTGCCCGGCTCTGTCAGAGCGCTCAGCCTCCTCCAGAAGACACAGCTTTGCATATGTGATATCACATGCATACGATGAATGACGTGGCCCCTCAACCTTGAGGGCAACCTGGCACCTTTGAGGGGAGCCAAGGCAACTTACTTCGTCTGGATCAAAGCCACTGCAAAAAGAACTAAATCCATCTTCCAGTAAACTTATTGGTCTGTTGTCCATTAGATGACTTTTTTCAGCAAGTCAGTTTTAGACAAAATGGCAATATTCCATGTGGTACCATGCCATTCAGAAATCCAACAGTGCGATCTATGCTTTCTTCCAACAGACTGTTGTGCACATTTTGGCAGCCATAGAGAATTTTGTGATCATTAACCAAGTGTCATTAATCACGTCCTTAAGCTAATGCAACAATTCGATTGTAGGATTTTGTGTTATTAATTAAATTCAGTTTATGAAGCCCAACATTCTGTATTACCAGACAATGCCCCCCAATATGCAGGAAATCTGCATGACTGACCCCACATGACCAACCCCTGTTACAGAGAAATCTAGCCACTTAGACTATTCAAAGAGATCAGTTCTAACAGAATTTAGGAGAGAGAGACACCCACTTAAGAAGAAAAGGCAGCAGCTGTTGCAATCTATACCTGCTTTTAAATTATGGGGCTCTTGGCTTTTTGAAGGGAGAGTTGCCTGCCTGGGTTGTTTTTTATTTTTATTTTGCATGTGTTTGAGTTGGGTGTAGGCAATTTGCCTTTTGCTGGTGGGAACAGCAGTTCTGAGCATTGCCTGTTTTTCCAGTGTGAAAGGGGCATTTTAATACATTCCTAAATGTGCCCCTAGGCCCAAAAATGTTGTCTAAAGTAAATTCAGAAACTTCATAGCAACCAGATTAAAACTTACTGTGAAAAAACACAAACAAGAAACCATGGCAGAAAGCCAGGAAAGAGCTCTGGAAAAACCAGAAGAGAACTGAAGAGAGTGGCCTTAAATGAAAATGTGAACCTCCCAAATGCAGTGTTATTTATTTCTTTTTAAAGTATTGATTCCCTCAGCATTGTTGGCCTAAAATACCAACCCAGCTATAAGGGTCCTTTAAGAGGTGCATAGCCTACGAGAAAACATGTCAAAATGCTGTAGGTAGAACATGGTCCATGGTAGAATAACGTGGAAAAAATTACACCATCCTTTGGCCTGTAGTATGTAAGTCTCTGTGCAAGAGACTTCCTTTCTTAAGCAGCTGGCACCCAAACAGCGACACAGCCACCTGCCATTTTGATTGGTTGGCACTTCCAGTTTCCTTCATAAAACTTACCAGATCTATGGTGGTACCAAACTAGGTAAGAAACAGAACACATCTGCTCAAAGGGGACATTTATTTATGTTTTCTCTGTGCAACTATGCTGCATCACTGAGTGAATGAGGGTTCTTCAAGTCCAACCGCCTTGTCAGATTCTTTGCACAGTCATTGCACATAAACCCATTGGCAGGAACAACTTCCTTACCCAGCGTTTCCCAAAAGCAGTATTCTGATTCATGATTTTACAGGCATCGTTCTGGCAAAAAACCATTGCTTTGCCGATAAAGCAAACTCATTCCTGCAATGGTTGATGCTCTTACCTCCACGGGCCATTTAAGAGATTTGCAAGCTCTCTGCTCACATATTGGGTGGGGGAGAAAGACTTAGTCATGCCATCCTTATTCTGCAAAGGCTGACCTTTGAATTCCAATACTGTCCTCCAGTGTGTGATATTAGCAACCTGCCCCTTAGATAGAACATTACCTCACTAGCTAAGTATCTTATCCGCAGGCCAAGGAGGGAAAGAGAGTAAGCATGTCATGCCCCCTGCTTTTCAGGTGGAAGCATCTTTCCCCATCCTGAACCAAACACCCATCTCCCCAGACAGCATGCGAAAGTTGGAGCTCGAAACATATGGAAGTGACCAGGTTGGGGAAGCCTAGCCTAGAGCTTCTCGACGGTTCTAACTTGCAATGGCAAACAGCTGGGCTCTCTCCAAAAACAGCAAACACGTTCCAGCCTCACAAGCTTCATGAGCCAGCAGCAAGATTACAACCTTCAAGGATGCAGCAGAGAGCAAAATCAACCTCCCCTCTTAACTGGCAGAGAATGGGGATTGTCCCTCAGATGGGCCTGCTTCCCTCAGCATGGCTCATAGCATGGCTCTGCTTTTTCCTCTGTGTGCTAGTTTCTGCAATGGAGCTGTCTGGAACAGGGGTCTTTTTCTGTGTCCAGGGCAGCTGTCTACCAGCTCCACCTGGTACGCCAGCTGAGACTCTATCTGCCCACGTACTGTCTCGCCAGAGTGGTACATGCTCTGGTTATCTCCCGCTTGGACCACTGCAATGCACTCTATGTGGCGCTACCTTTGAAGGTGACTCGGAAACTACAACTAATACAGAATGCAGCAGCTAGACTGGGAGCAGCCACCAGGACCATATAACACTGGACCTAAAGGATCAACACTGGTTCCAAGTACATTTCCGAGCACAATTCAAAGTGTTGATGCTGACTTTTAAAGTCCTAAATGGCAATGTCCCTGTATATCTGAAGGAGCATCTCCACTCATTGTTCAGCCTGGATACTGAGGTCCACCTCTGAAGGTCTTCTGGTGGTTCCCTCACTGCAAGAAGTGAAGGGTCCGTGTTTCCTTTTGGAATGAGGGACAGCGGAGACTGTGGTGTCTTTAGAATATATGGTTTATTTACACATATATACAACCTGAGCCTATGATGGAGGGGATCACAGCATTAACAGCCTAAATGGGTCTAGTTTCTCCCACAGCCTTGGATTCAAACAGAAATCAGTCATGGTGCTCTGAGTCTTTCTCCATCTTGCTGCCTTTACTAGCTTGCAACCTTTCTTCCTCTAGGTCACATCACAGCCAACCCTAAAGACTCTAATTCAAACTTTGACTTTGTCTTCTAGCTAACTGAGTTAATTTGCCCCTTCTGAGTGACTACAGTATTAAGTAACATGTTGCAAGCAAGCAAGAATAAAGCATGAATAGGGTCACATGGCATGTTTTAGTGATCCCAATAGTAGAGATTTAAAACTCTTTCACTGACTCAATGTGATTAACTTTGTCTGGATCGTGTCCATTATTCAGAGGGATTTCCAGACATCACAGATTATAAACAGGGGTACAGGAATTGCTGAATAGCACCAGTTCAGTCTACATTGGCAAACATACTTTAAACTGCTTTCAATAAAATGCACTTGTTCTACTTTTTTCCTTTTTTTAATAAGCTAACCTGGAAAATTGAATACAACCAACACAATTTTGCAGCAGAATAATCATTCTAAATGGATTCCATAAAGATTCAAAGGTTCCTTAGTCCAGAAATGCAAAAATGTCACTTAATAAAAAAATAAAAAATCAGATAAATAAGACAAAGACGGAAATCAATGGAATAAACCCGAGGTCATCTCCACTTCCAGAAGCCATTGAAATGTCAGGTGAATATTTCTCAATAATTCCCTGCTCCCAGGCTCCCACTTAAAAGACCTTTACCTCTCTGGTATAGAGTGTGATGATGTAATAATAAACTGCAGCTCTTGTTATTGCAGACGCTGCTGTTGCCATAATCACTTACACCCTGCTGTTATGCCTCTTGTCTCCTGGTCTATCTTTTATTCATGGGGGAATAAATTATTATGGAATTAGTTAATCAATCTTGACACTTATCTGAGAGAATTAATCAATCAGTTCCAGGGTTGTTTACCAGGATGTTCTCTCCAAGGGACCAATAAATTATACATAAAATACCTGACAGCAATTACAGGGAATGAGGTAGGGTTGCCAGACTCAATAGAGGACAGGACTTCTGTGCCTTTAATTGCGCTGCTCTCTTTTGAATCTGGAAACCTTAAAGAGAAACCAGCAGACCCTTTGCTTGGAAATTAAACTTACTATCTTTGAATGGCCTGGAACAGTCAAGAGGTTACCTTTTGCCTTCTGGTGTACTGTATCAATAGGTCAGGCTCCCTCAACCTGGACTCCCCAGATCTTTTTTTTGTTTTTTTGGACTACAATCTCTATCAGCCCCAGAGAGCGGTCATGGATGATGGGAGTTGTCTTTCAACAACATCTGGGGGAAACTGCAATGGGTCTCTTGGTGACCCACCCAGACCAAACGGCAACATTGTCAACTCACATATTGCCAAATTGGTGTTATCAAACAGGGCATTCTGTGGGCAGAATCTGCTGCCTGAAACATACTGACCATCTTATAAGACTTGCACCATCAATTAGCAAAGGTACACACATAATTATAAAGGGAAGGGCTGCCATATGCCCAGAATTTCCCGGACCTATCCAGGATTCATCCATCAAAAAAAGCGTCCGGGTGGAATTTCTGAAAATTGGTAAAAATGTCCAGGAAAAGCCAGGCGTACGGCAACCCATGTTAGAAGTGTTTATTTAGGGGAGGGTTGTAAAAACATAACAAAACAAAAACAGCTTTAAAATTTCAATTTTGGAGGGAGATTTTGTAAAAAGCTCTACAAGTGTTGAGTCCAGGTTTCCACCTTTTGAAATATGGCAACTGTAGAATACACTAGAATAGGACACCACTGGCTGTAAAGAAGCACAAAGAAGGCCATATAGAAAATACAGTTTTATGGGCTCAGAGTAAAACTAGCACTTACAAGATCAGACGCAAGTCAAACACGGGGTAGCTTGATAGTGGTGAGTGTAGAAGACCAGCTAATTGAAGGGTCAATACAGAACCATTTGAAAAAATGTAGCATGTTATACACACACACGCACATACACACACACACATATAATTACACACACACACACACACACACACATAATTACATACACACACACACACACACACATACACCCTGCTTGTCCAATCCTTCCACCACAAAAAAGGATCGTGGGTTGTCTGTAAAAGGTTGCGTACTGAATTCCACATAAACATTGGTAACTTTGTTAACAAAGTTCTATAAGGTTCCCTGGAAAGGCTCTTAATGAAGGCCTGCAGCAGGTTTTCTCATATGACAAGGAGAAGAAGAAGAGGAGTTTGGATTTTATATCCCGCTTTATCACTACCCCGAGGAGTCTCAAAGCAGCTAACATTCTCTTTTCCCTTCCTCCACCACAACAAACACTCTGTGAGGCGAGTGAAGCTGAGAGACTTCAGAGAAGTGTCACTAGCCCAAGGTCACCCAGCAGCTGCATGTGGAGGAACGGGGAAGTGAACCCAGTTCACCAGATTACGAGTCTACCGCTCTTAACCACTACACCACACTGGCTCTCACACTGGAGGAAGGGGAAGTACAAGTGCTCAAGCAAAAAGTTCAGTGTGCCTGAATTCAACACCGTCTGTGCATGTAGGAAACATGTATGTCTCCTCCATACACAATTCCCCTGCTCACAGCAGCTCAAAAGGCGGGTACGTCCTTGTGTACACTTGTGTATATGTGAACATCCATGTTCAAGCTGGACACTTGCCCCAATGCCCTATCCTACCTACATGAGTCTACATACCTGGGGTCTGTATGAAACAGAAACCAACTTTTACAATTTTAAGGAGTCTCTCCAGCATATTATCCTCCATAACTATTCAGTATTTTAGACCAAAAGAAAACAAACTGAACATAGTTAGCCCACATATAAGTCTTGTAGCTTAGCCATTTGCTTCATTAATAATAACATAATTAATAAGTGATAGGTAGTTATTATGGTATGCATTCTTCAAAACACCTACAATTGTAAAATATGAAACGGTAAAAAAAAGAGGTTTTCTGGGCCTGTATACATGCACACACTATAGAACATGAAGCAAATAGGGTGTTCTCTGGCAGAATAGTTCAATTTTGAGGAGGTTTCTTTCAATCCATTTGAATGAAGATCAATGCAAATCGATGTTTAATCAAGAGATGCCTATATTCATTTATTCACCCATAGCCTGCAAACAAACTTGACAACTAAACTGTAGAGAAAAAGGTACCGTTCCACATTGCAATAATACCAAAATGAATTATTTAAAAGTTGTTTTATATTTAAGAATGATTTAAAAGTTTAGGGCCATCAGAAGAGGTTGGGGAATGAGATATATATGCCTTAAAGCGTTTAAAATCTAACTTGGAACAACGGGGTAGGTGACTGTGAAAGGGAGGCAAAGGTAACAAGGATGAATATCAGCAAATGCAGGTGCACAGACTCAAGTTTATTTTTAGCTAGAGATGGGAGCTAAAGCAAAGGCAGATGAAGACAAAGCCAGTGTAGACTGTAGACTGAGGGAGCCTTCACAAAATGGTGGTCTGGAGAGTGTCAGAATACTAAGTAGATGGGGAATAAGGATGGTCTTCAAATATGTTTTATTCAGAGTAAAGGTAAAGGTACCCCCTGACCATTAGGTCCAGTCGCAGACGACTCTGGGGTTGTGTGCTCATCTCGCTCTATAGGCTGAGGGAGCCGGCGTTTGTCCGCAGACAGCTTCCGGGTCATGTGGCCAGCATGACTAAGCCACTTCTGGAGAACCATAGCAGCGCATGAAAATGCCATTTACCTTCCTGCCGGAGCGGTACCTATTTATCTACTTGCACTTTGACATGCTTTCGAACTGCTAGGTTGGCAGGAGCAGGGACCGAGCAACGGGAGCTCACCCCGTCGTGGGGATTCGAACCGCCGACCTTCTGATCGGCAAGCCCTAGGCTCTGTGGTTTAGACCACAGCACCACCTGTGTCCCTTTATTTCAGAGTAGACCCACTGAAATTAATGGACCCAATGACAGTGGGTCTATTCCGAGTAAGCTGAATACCACCCTAAAACTTTAGAAACCCAAACTCTGCTGCCTGATGTGAAAAGGATGCTCAGTCAGAGCCAACTCAGCAGTATACTTGCAATTTCCAAGGGTTGACTCAAAATGTATAACTTTTTTCCGTATGGAAAAATAGCTCAGGTATGATCCACTCTCACAAATACGCGTTTCTGCCCACTGCCTGCTTCCTAAGAAGCTTCATGTTTCCTCCCCCCTTTCTTCTAGCCCTGATTATTTATTTCTATTTCAATAAATATGTTTCCATACCACTTACCATTACAGATCAATTTCAAAGCAGTTTTCATAGAGCTCAAACTGAATGGCTGGTGTCCAGGATGTCAAGTTTCCTCTACATTCCAGGGGGCAAAGCCTATAAGATATTGAAAAGCCAATAAACACCGTCTCCTCACTAGTCACAGGATGAACGGTCTAGTGCTAAACCCTTCCCTTGTATCCAAATGCCCCTGTTTCAAAACAATGAGTGGGTAGAATTTTGTAGCATCACAGACTTTTCCTCCAGAGTTATGGAGCATGGTGCACATCTTAGAATCATAGAATCGTAGAGGTGGAAGGGACTCAAGAGTCAACTATTCCAAACCCCTGCAATGCAGGAATGTCAGCTAAAGCATCCATAACAGATGGCGATCCAACCTCTGCTTGAAAACCTCCAAGGAAGGAGAGTCCACAACCTCCCAAGGGAGACTGTTCCACTGCTGAACAGCTCTTACTGTCAGAAAGTTCTTCCTGATGTTTACTTAGAATCTCCTTTCTTGAAGCCTACCCTCCAGAGCAGGAGAAATCAAGCTTGTTCCCTCTTCCATGTGACAGCCCATGAGGTATTTAAAGATGGCTATCATATCTCCTCTCAGTCTCCTCTTTTCAAGACTAAACATACCCAGCTCCTTCATAAGGCTTGGTTTCCAGACCCTTAATCATCTTGGTTGCCCTCCTCTGCACACATTCCAGCTTGTCAACATCCTTCTTAAATTGTAGTGCCCAGAATTGGTCGCAGTATTCCAGGTGTGGTCTGACCAAGGCAGAATAGAATGGGACTATTATTTCCCTTGATCTTCTTCTGTTGATCTTATCAAGGAAGGGCTTCAGTTCAAAAAAGCCTCCTCCCCAAGGGGTTAGAGGTGGTCTGAAACAGCTGAGAGGGTCTCCAGCTGTGGGTCCTCCTCCTTGCATGCCACCAGGTCTCCAAACATGAGACAAGGCAACTCCTCCTCCCTGCCTTGGATAACTTCCTGTGTTTCTGGAGTGGGTCCAGGGCCTAGTGGATGGCAGCAGGTCCTGCTTTGCATGCAGAAGGTCGCCACTTCAACCCCCAGTATCTCCAGGTAGGGTTGGGAGAGCACCTCGTCTGAAGCCTTGGAGAGCTGCTACCAGTCAGTGTAGACATTACTGAGTTAGATGGAGCAGTAGTCTAATTCAGGGTAAAGCACCTTCTTCTGTTCCTATGGAAGCACTTTTGTTCTCACAATATGCCATCCTACTAATTCTGAAGCAAGATTTAGAAGACATCTGAAGGCAGCCCTGTATCGGGAAGTATTTAATGTTTGCTATTTTGTGATGTCTTTATATGTGTTGGAAGCCGCCCAGAGTTGCTGGGGCAATGCAGCCAGATGACTGGGGTATAAATATTATTATTATTATTATTATTATTATTATTATTATTTCTTCATAGTAAGTGTTTCATTATAAGGCCATGCTCCTCTCTGACGAACGATTGTCACAGAACCATAGCAATCATTTACAACTCCCTGGAATAAACTTTAAGGTTTTATACCTTATCCATTAGCATCATGATTAGATTTCCAACCCCTGCCCTCACTCCAAAAATCCCCAAAACCAAAATCTGCTTTCAGGCAGATACATCAGAACAGCATAATGACTTTAATATCTTCTGCAACTTACAAGTAAGTAATGATGCTTCTTCTTCTCCTCTCTTTTCTTGTGCATGTAATACTTCTACAAATCACAGGTAAGAAAGAGAGAGACTTAGTGTATAATTTGTTATTATAATGAAGGCAGACTCTAGTCAGCTATTACTGGTAAATAACCAGTGATCCTTTCATCTCCTGTCAAACATAGTGGTGTGGATTATGGCCCAGAAAGCTGCTATCAACTCTCTCATTTCCGCACAGAAATTGGGGGGAGGGGGGGACAGGTGCCTGTTGGAGTTGATAGGTGTCTGATCAAAGGGCCAAAAGCTGTCAGAAAACAGCAAGACTTAGGAACCCAATTGGTCTTCAGCGAACACCTCGCCTTTGATCTAAGTACAGTCTCCACTAAAGATTCTATTTGTGCAAAAGCATGAATGAGTTAGTGCTGCAATCTGGAAGGGACAGAGTTACCATTTCAGATGCTTTGGTAGGTTTGGCAACCTCATTATTCCCGAGACGTAGTGAATGGAAAGGGGAAAAAATTCTGGGAAGCCATTAAGAAATTATTTCCATAAACATCCTGCCTCAGACTCCACCTGGCGAGGTTTGTTTTCTCCCACCCTGAAGAAGACAAGTAAACAGGAACTGAGACCAGGTTCTGTATGAAATGCAAGCTCTAAGTTAAATATCAGAAAAATCGCATCTTCAGAAAAGGAAACAAGCACTGCATGGTTGGAAGGAAAAGGTATTTGGAAGGTTTTCTATGCTGCTACAGTCTGACAAACTTAGGAAATCTCAGGTCAGTGCACTTTGGTGCTTTGTATTTATGAGGGCAATAAGCACAATAATTAATAAGCACAAATGGTTAACTTGAGTTTAAATTTCCCCTTTTTATTAAGAGTTTCAACAGGACAAATATGTTCCGTGTTGCTTCTGCTGAAGCCACAAGAGACACTAACTTAATTAAGTAGTCAAGATGATAAAGGACTTTAGAAGCATATAGAACTTGCAAACTATAGCTAAACTAAAAGTCAGTGAACTTCCCCAATATGGCAATTATTAATGACAGGGTTTTTTTTCCAGCCGGAACTCACTGGAACTCAGTTCTGGCACCTCTGAGGTGAGCACCATTTGCATTATATTTGCATTAATATTTAATGCTGTATTGTTTTTAAAAGAGTGGCTGGGGAAACTCAGCCAGATGGGCGGGGTATAAATAATAAATTATTATTATTATTATTATTATTATTATTATTATTATTATTAAACAAGGGAGGCATTCATAGTGAGTTCTGGCACCTCTTTTTGTAGAAAAAAAGCACTGAACTAGCACAGCCATGTTAGTTAGGGACATTATATAGCCTCTGTTCACTCTAGTGATGCTTGTAATGTGCATCTAATGCAAGAATAGGAACCGGTGACTATCCTTGTTGGACTGCAACTCCCATCAGCCCCAGCCTGTGTGGCCAATGATCAAGAATGATGGGAGTTGTAGTCTAGCAACATTTGGGGGCACTGCAGCTTTCCCAGTTCTGATCTAAGGTAATACCAATTATTGCTCACCACCAAGAAAATTCAGGAGTGGGCAAGGCAGGAATATAGAAAAGTGTTTTTACTGAGTCAGGCAATTGATTTATCTAGCTCATCGGCCACGAGAGTTCTAATAGCACAAGGATGGAAGAATGAAGAAACCCCAACTAAAGAATCATGGCAAGAAAAATTGATGGACTATGCAAAACTGGCAAAACTGACATACAAGCTATGGGACAAGGATAACTGTGACTTTAAAGATGAATGGGAACCCTTTACAAAGTATTTGAAGATGCAACAAAGCGATCTGGACCCCTTGGCTGGCTTTGAATAAACATTCACAAACGTTTTATTGATAATAATCAGCTAAACAGTTTGAGGATCTATACACCTTTGTAACATGCAGAAAACAGCATTCTCAGAGAAATCAAAGACTGGAACTGAGGGAAGTCAGGTGGTGGTGGTGGGTGGGTTTTGTGTGGGAGGGGGGAGGGAGGAAAAATGGGGGGAATAAGGATGATATGTTTCTGGATAATATGTTTTGTTTTAATTTTGAATAAAAAAAATTTAAAAAAAGATTTATCTAGCTCATTATTGTCAACACTGACTGGCAGCCACCAGGGCCGTTTTACGTATATGCGGCGCTGGGGTGCAAAGATCCACCCAGCACCTGTCAACCCCCAGGTTGTCCAGAGTTGTTGACCTTTAAGTTGTCGCCGGCCCAAATTTGTGGGCCGGCGAGGCAGAGCCCAACACAACAGCAGTCGAGCCTGAGGCTCGTGTGAGCAGTGTGCACTGGGCAGGCCTCTCAACGGTCTGCCAATCCCAGGCGTGCAGGAGGACGGAGCTGGCCAACTGCCTCAGCGCCTCGCTCGCCCACAGCAGAAAAGCTGTGGTGCCCCGACGGGCTCTGCTCTGCTCAGCAGCGGCTGTCGGCTCTTCCCAATCCCCAGACTCCAAATCTTGGCCCCGGACTCTCAGCCTGGCGCCCCTGAGAGCCCAGTGCACGGGTGCCCCGCACCCCTAGCGCCTATGGGTAAGACGGCCCTGGCAGCCACTGGTTTTCTGACAGGAATCCTTCTCAGCTCTTCCTGGGGATGTGAACGGATTGATTCTAGGATCTTTTGTATGGAAGGCATGTGCTTTATCACTGAGCTGTTGATGGAGAGAAAATCCAGTAGCTACGAATTGCTTTCCACCAAATCACCTCAGATTATCTGTATCTTGTATAGAGATTTCCTTCCCCACCCTTTCAAAAACAACAAAACAAAACAAAACCTACTGGTGAAATTATAAAAGGGATGAAAATTGAAGGCAGCAAACTAAAAGTGTATTGCTTTCGCCAGATAATGTCGAAGAAACATAATTCAATCGCGCTGTGAAATTGTAGTGCATCTAACATAAAGATGGAGTTTTGTCTGTGCTGGAGGCATTTCCATCCCGTTAGCCTCGAGTAGAGATGGAGGAAGAATCCATTTTAAATTCAGCAGTTCCAGCCTTGCTTTTATTTATTTATTTGATCTATTTATTAATTTTTTATCCTACCCTTCCCCCCCCCCGCCATCGCCCAACCGAGGCCACAGTGGCAAACAACAAGTGCTAAAAACATCTTTAGAACAATTCCAGCACAAGCCACAACCCTGAGCTCAGTTCCTCTAGGCTGAGCAGCTCAGGATGTCGCAGGTCTCTGGCTCAGTAGGGCTACATTGAAAGGAATCTCTTGACCTGGTTCAGCTGGAGATATGCCAGCATATCTCAACCATCCCAGTGGGAGAGGGACCCTGTTTCAAAGGACTATACAGCTATACAGCTGCAAAAATAATGTGTTACGAGCATTACACAAATGTGACACTAGATGGCGATGGTGAGCTTATGGTAAATTCAATATATTTTTCAAAACATTTTTTAAAGCAATTTGTCAACCCCTCCCAGAAATCCAGGCTGCGGGACAGGAAGTTCCAGTAGGAACTGGTGACTGGGAGTGGCCGCAGAGACCACATATCACCGGTCCTGAAAGACCTACTGTACATTGGCTCCCAGTATGTGTCTGGGCACAATTCAAAGTGTTGGTGCTGACCTTTCAAGCTCTAAACGGCCTTGGCCCAGTATACCTGAAGGAGCGTCTCCACCCCCATCGTTCAGCCTGGACACTGAGGTCCAGCGCCAAGGGCCTTCTGGCAGTTCCCTCACTGCGAGAACCAGGCAGAGGGTCTTCTCGGTAGCGGCACCTACTCTGTGGAACACCCTCCAATCAGATGGCAAAGAAATAAACAACTATCTGTCTTTTAGAAGACATCTGAAGGCAGCCCTGTTTAGGGAAGCTTTTAATATTTGATGAATTATTGTATTTTAATATTTTGCTGGAAGCCACCCAGAGTGGTTGGGGAAACCCAACCAGATGGGCGGGGTAGAAATAAATAAATAAATAAATTATTATTATTATTATTATTATTATTATTATTATTATGAGTGAAGGAGGAGCCACCCAGACAGAGAACAAGAATGCCTATCACACCCTGGGTAAACAAACACCCATGCCTGGGACACAAAGCAACAGCAGCCCAGGGATGTTGTTGTTTACATTTAACTGAATTTTGCACTACAGTTCCCCAAACAACCTATGTGTACAAAAATGCATGCTTTAGGTAAATGTGTGCATAAAAATAAATATATTTGTGAAGACAGCATGCGAAAATGCATTACATTAGGAGAAATCACTTGCTAATAACAGTCAAAACTGCACATAAAATGAATTTATATTCACACTTAACTTTTGAAGAATTTTCATGGGTATTTTTTAAAAATCACAAATCACTGCAGAAATGTGTAGAATCAGATTTAAGATTGGAAACTGAAATAGACAGATTCTTCCATCCCTAACACACTTATTTGTTTTTGTTTTTCATACTGTCCCCTTTAGACATGTTGGCATATGATTTATTTTTTTTAAAGGAAACATAAGATTAAGAAACAACCTTTCTCAATGTCAACAAAACTGCCTAGATGTAGAACAGATGAAGTATGTGACTTGTTCATTGAGCACTTTATTCTATTATTTTATCAGCCACGAGGCCCTTCTTAATCTGGGAGAATCCCATTGCAGAACTGAGTCTTGAATATGGAAGCAGAGTCAGAATCAAGTGCTTAATAACTAAGCTCAATAGTCAAGGCCAAAGTTACTGGGCTCTCTCCCAACAAGAGACATCCATGGTCTCCCCAGCTGTGCCAGGACCAGAAATGACTGATGTTGGCTGTGCAGCTGGCCAAAATATTCAGGAGGTTGGTCAGTCTACTGCACAGAGCCAAATGAAAAGGTTTCTCTGTGTGTGGTGGGACTCACAGGCATGAACAGCTGGTAAATGTAGGAGTCAGGAGAACATGAGTCGCGTGGCTATGCAATGATGGTGCCATCTAGAGGGCTTTGGGGAACATTAGTGCTCTGTGCTAGGTTCTGTACAGATGCATCTCTAAATAGTGACAATAAAAAACAGGCAGAATCAGGAAAAACAAAAACCAAAGCTGTTGATTGAGCTGATTAAGGTCATGTGGTTTTCTGGTCGCATGGAGTTTCTACCACTAAAGTACCACTTCACATTCTAAATCATGAACTCACTCTCTTTCTCTCCACCCCACCTCATCAAAGTACTATTTCCAAAAACAGTTTTTATTTGCAAATAACATGCAAGGAAACAGACAGTATATTTGCACAGAGCAAAAAATCATTGTTTTGCCAGGGGAGTTTATAAAGAGGTTGTTCAGAAGAACCCAGGTTCTCTCACTGGATCTCCCTACCCCCATGTTTACAACCAAAGCAAAATAAGACATAAAATGTCAATCAGCATTGGATCCAGACTTAGTCATGTTTGAAAGCAATAAATCATAGAACAGAATCATAAACAGAATCGTAGAATTATAGAGGGCCGTCCAGTCTAACCCCTGCAATGCAAGAATCTTTTTGTCCGACATGTTACTTAAACCCACAACCCCATGATTAAATTTTTCATGCTCTACTAACTGAGCTATCCGCAGGCTTTATGCCCGCTTGATATAGTCCCTTTTTGGTGCTTGTATGGACTGTCAGCAAATGTGAGCACTGAGCTGCTGCAAGGCCCATGTAAACAGTAACCCTGTTGCATCCAGTGGGTCAGTTTTGAATATGACCAGCAATGGGTATTACCCAATAAGAGGCACAATGAATGATATATATCATAAGATGGCTGAAAGCTTAAATGAATCTAAAACATACCGCAAGGTCAATTATCCAATGCCAATGACATCAACCAAATGTGCAGCTCCTAATAGGATCTCGGTCCATACAGAAAACAACTACAAACCTATTGTTCTGTCTGCCAAATGCAAACTCTCACAGGAAATCATGTCTTGTGCACATATACAAGGCACACACCAGAAAGCACAAAGGGGGTAGGACTCTGCATGACCCTGTTCCAACATCTAAGGAGGCTTTAATCACACCTTAAAGTAAATATTACCTCCAGTTTGAACACCATTAATGGAAAAGCAAAGGGCATCCATTTCTCCTCACAACAATCCTCAAAGAGACTGGCCTGAGGACATCCAGTGAGCTTCATGGCCAAGTGGGTATTTGAACCCTGGTCTCAGAGATCCTTATCCGACACTCTAACCACTACACCAAACTGCCTCCAAAGGATATGTACACTGCAATCCACATGTTAGTACAGGAGGCGCAACTCAGGTCAGTTAGAAATCAACACGCATCCCTGTTTGGCACACAGCCCTTTCCATCCTGTTTTCCCTCTCCAAGACTCCTTTACCAGAAGATTCCGCCAAACCGTGTTCGCATTCATGATTCAAAGTGCCTATCGTCTTCTACTGGCTCACAATTTTATTTTAAAAGAACAGTTTCTTAACTGAAGGCATTTCCTTCAGGTTTTTGAATCTTAGGTCTTGACACACATTTCAGTTTAATGCAGGAAGTGACACAGATATGTTAAACAACATGGGGAAGCACAACTATACCTGTCAGCGCAGCCATCAAGGGACCAGTCTCTTAAGAGTCACTTTTAAAAGTAGCAATGATGTAGTTATAATCTTCACCACAGGCCATAGGGAGACAGCTGACATATCACAAGAATCAATTAGAAAAACAAGCGACACTTTCTCTGGGCTGACATAGTAAAATGGATTCCTGACTTATTAATATGTTTCCGTTCCCCCCCCCCCCGAAAAAGAGGGTAATTTTACCGAAGAGAATGACAGATTGTTCAGAACAAGTTCGATCATTCAGAATAAGCTCCAGCTGTTTTATCATCAAGGCAGTCTTCTGCAGTCTTCACTGATCCTCACTGCATTCAGCTGTCTCTCTGGCTATTGGTCAGGAGCTTCAAAGGACCTCACCTTCCACACACAGCCAATGAACAAGTTTACACCTGCATGGCAATCACCTGACTGGGTAACACCTGAAGACTTGCAACCAGACGTGGACACTTTGTCTGTATTGACGAGTCTTGTGCTTGAGTTGTCATTGGACCATAGCAAAGGTGATTTCACACAGCTGAAAAGTGTGAGATTTAGTTATTCTCTATTGATGTAAAAGAGAGGATTGGGGGCGGGAGAGAATGAAATAATAAGGATTCCAGTCATAAGAGTCCAGTCAAACACTCCCTTGTCTATCCACTACTGTCAACACATCTCAAGAGTTTGAGATCTATGCTTTCTTCAAGTGTTCAGCCTAAACACAAGAGGGCAAAAGTGTGCAAGAGACTAGGGGTGCAAGCACAGCCCCCCCAAATGCTCAGTGAGCCCACTCCACCTCAACTCTCCTATGTGGAGCAGAAAGGTCTGAAGAGGGCTTCTGAATACATTTGGCTTAACATTTCACCTGCATGCACTTGAAAGGCCACCTTCACACTAAAGGTGTGAAGGTTAGGAGTGAAGAAGCATGGCTGATATTATTATTATTATTATTATTATTATTATTATTATTATTATTATTATTAAATTAAACTTGTGTACCACACTTCATCTAAAGATCTCACAGCATAGAAAGACAAAATAAAAACATAAAATGCATCATAAGAACAAGAGCAGAACAAACCCACAACCCCCATGCCACAAACACATGATTTTTAATTTATTAGAGATGACCTTCACCTTTCCCTGTTATCCACTTATAAACCCAAGAACATATCATTCATGACCATTCTATCAAATTTTAAACAATATTTTGCCTCACACTTCTTAATTCACCATAGCCAGCAACGCCAGAAAAAAAACAAATTATTGATCCCTGTTCAAACGGATGTTTTTATTGACATGCACAGAGATATTGTAAGTGGGGTGCATTACTGCCTGCCCCCTAGCACTTTCTCCCCTCACATGTTCAGACTGAATGTCGAAAGAGGGCTCTAGTCCAAAATATATTTTGAGTTTCTATTCCGCTTATGGTCAGATATATTACTGATGCTTTTTTTAAAAAAAAACTATTTGCTATCTTACTTTGTTTTGTCCATCACCCTGAGATACTTAGAATGAAGGCAGGGCTACAAATATAAACAAGTGAGGAAATAAGCAAATTATCATCCCTGACCATTGGTGGGCCATAGCTTTCCCACCGCAAGTGGAATAAATGTGTTGTTCCGGAAAGAGTGGACATTTTAATGGAGTTTCCATGTATGCATTACTCCTAACATTCTGCATTATGCTTAAATTTCTGCTCTCGCAGCCCAGGTACTATCTAACTAACTCCCGGAGACTAAACACCAGAAAACAGATTGTTTTAACATAACAGGGTTTTTACTTTTCAAAGGGAAGGGAGAGGGAATCTTATTTCTGGTGTGCACAGGTGTGCTCAGACAGACTAGAAAATTGAAATCCAATTTTAAAAGGCAATATTGGAAACAATTTGAGCAGGTTCTGATGTTGCTACGGCTGAAATGGCACAAGAAATGACTTGAGGGACTAGCTTTGCATTTCCACTTCCATCTGTTCAGCTGAAACCATCAATATGGACTGAAGTGGGGGGGGGGGAGAGAAGCATACTCAGAGGTTATGTCATTTCAGCCCTAACAAACACAAACATTATTTCTGACAATACCATTTAAATAAAACATCATCTCAGAAAAAGAAGAAGGCAAGCACACCGTATATAGTTAGCATAATATCCAACACCAAATTCATACTTGGGGTAAACTGCCTGCGCTTTCAGAGAGTTATACAGCAGGGCATAATAGGACTCCCTGTGTCTAAATTTATATATTTCTTCTCTTGCACAGCAATTCCCACCAGCTCCAGCCAACATGGCCAACAGGGAAGGTAGGACTTGGGGATTCTGTAACACCTGAAGGGACTCTGGTTCCCCATCCCTGTCCTAGACTTAATTTATTATTTTTCTAGAAATACGTGCTGTAATGTAGAGTTAATTGTAATACTGCTGCTTGAACTATAGGTGGTGCTGTGTCCAACTGAGGCAGTGAGACATGCTGCTGTTATGAATTGTTCTTCAAAACTAAAGCTGCTCTTCTGTTAAGCGACCATTTTGGCTTGGTTTCTTCACATTCCAGAAATGCTTCGTGTTCAAATCTTGGAGATTCATGCTGATGCTGTGCCATGTGCTTCAGAGCCAATGAAAGTGCCTGCGTGAGGCGATGGCACAGTCCTCCACATGACAGCACCACCTCAGAAAGTATATGTGTGTGTTGCTTGCCTAAAGGAAGTCCACATAACCATCTCTCTGAATCGTGAATGCCTCTTGTGTAAGACAAAGCGTGTTCTCCTTCATGGAGAGCCCGTGTTGCGGTGCGGGCCGCCAGGACACTCCAAAGTTGGGGGGCTGGCTAATTGATCGTTGGCCACTGATGCGATTGGGGCTTCCCTTGTTGTTGGGAAGAAGTTAATGTTGCCATTTATTGATTGACAGCCAGAAATACTAAAACTCCTTGCACAAGGCTAGGGCTTCCTCTTTTCACCCGTGCATTGGATTGCCCATCCCCCCTCCCTAGAATAGGGTTGTTCGCTTTGACCTTGCTATGCCTGTCATGGAGTCGTCTGCTTTGGAGCGGGGGCCTGGTAGGAATTTTGTCCATCTGGCTGATTGGCTGGGGCCATTTGGTTTTTGCCTGCTGCGTAGCAAATCGTCACAACTTGTAAGGTTCGCGGTTAGGCATTGGTTTATGGTTTGGTTGGTTGAGGGGCATGGATTGGCTGTGCCTGCCCCTCTAATGCTGCTGCTGCAAGGGATTCCGTTAAAGGAATTGGGAGCTAACTATTGCTTGTCCACTCTGTCAAGGGGGCTCGGGCCATAGCAATGAGCTCCTGGCTGCATTTGGGGTGAGGGCAGGTTCCCTGCTCCGCGTAACCCCCAAGTGTATTCCCCTATTCTGACTTTCGCATCGTGCGGAATGTCAGTCTGTCCCCCATGGTGGGGGCAGATAGTCGCAACCAATGCCTACGCAACCACTCACAAATTTGTATTTTAATAAAGTTGTGGCCAAAATTATGCCAAAAATCTTAAACAAAAATTTCTGTGTGATGTGTGAGTTATTGGGGTGGACCTGGGGACCTCGACACGCAAAAGGCTCCTCGCTTTCTATATGGTTTTCACACACAGAACATTTCCAGCACAGCAGTGCTTTCCAACAGGAAGCATAGTCTGTACATTCAGAGGCAGCATAGACACATGAGAGAACTGTACCGCCTTCCCCATCCACTTATAGATAACCTGCATAGCCTTTTCTGCAGCAGCACCTGCCAAGTGAGACTGGTCAGACATTGTGCTTTTACAGTCATACCTCTTGTTACGTCCACTTCATGTTACATTCTTTCAGGATACGTCCCGCGGTGACCCAGAAGTACTGGAAAGGGTTACTTCCAGGTTTCACCGCTCACGCATGCACAGACTCGCGAAGTGACGTCATGCGCAGAAGCGGCAAATTGCAACCAGCGCACGCACAGATGCACAGACGTGGGTTGTGTTCTGCTCATGTTGCGAACGGGGCTCTGGAATGGATCCCATTCGCAACCAGAGGTACCACTGTATACATTTGCATTAAAAAAACCAACAACAGCTTTTTAGGAGTGCATTTGGCCAAGTATCCTCTTTTGCTCCCATTATAATCACTGTTTTCTGAATTATCACTATTTTGTTTTATTTATTTACTGTAAAAAAAATTGTTAGTTAGTTGTTTCTTAGCTTGGCATTTTAACTCTGTACTTCTATTAGTGTTCTTTTAGGAATTGCTTGATACTGTGAGTTTACATGCTTTTATGATGTCTGAATTGGTAAGGCCCTTTGAACTGCATTGCAAAATTCGGAGTATTTTGAAGAACACCTGCTTTTCAGTCTGTGTTTTATTTCACAAACTGCAAATCTGATACATAGGTTTGCCTTCCACTTCTATGCAATGAAGGCTCTTTAATAATGCTTCTGAGTTACTCTACACAGTCTCAGGGACATGCTTTCCATATTCAGAGAATTTTGAAAAAGGGCAAACATGCTTAAGTAAAAGCAAAAGCAGGGGTGATGAATATGGAATAAAGCTTGCATACTTTCAGAAGAAAGTACCAGGCTGTCCCTTCTGCTTAAAAGATAAAACAATACATGGGCTGTGTGCTATTAGCTGACTTGTGCCCTGGGATGAGAAAGTCCACCTAGACTACAGAATAAAAACCAGGAGTGAGCAGGAGATGAACCAAGACTTATGCCACTTGCCTGTTTCTAAAGTCTAATTCAGCATGAAAGATTATATTTGTTGCAATGCAGAAACTGGTGAAGACAGCAAGAGTTTTAGCCGACCTGGCAGTTCCTATAAATTGAAGGATTATAGTTTGGTTCTGCAGATTTTGCTATGCAAACACACCATGGATTTTGCAAGCTTTTAAAATATTGAGATGGGGAGGGGGGATCCCTAGGCATCAGCAAAGAGGAAAGTGAGGTATGCATTTCCTTCTATCTCGTATCTGAGTGTGAAATACACTTGAATTAAGACAGAAAGCATAATATTGCTCTCTTATCTGTGGGCAAAACTGCATCATGGTGCTAGTTTTATCTAGAAGGATAAAAGAAATGTAGGTTTTAACACTTGAGAAATTAAAAATCATTCCCTTAGCCACGTAAGCCAAGAAACCAATGTTAACAACTCTTCCACATACCCCCTTGACTGGAGTTGTTGTGCAATGCAGTAGGGGGAGGGGGGCAATGGAAACCTTTGTGCAAAAGCCAAACAAAAAACCCTCCAATATTTGCTATATGTAAAAGGACTTTATTATAGTATGCCCTGATGAAGTATAAGCTTTGACACACAGAGGCCTCGGCAGAAGGGCCACAGCACAGGGGTCATATAATTTGCACACAGAAAGTCCCAGGTTCAGTCCCTGAAATTTGCTGGTAGGGCTTGGAATGTCCTGTCTGAAATCCTGGAGAAATGCCTGTCAGTGTGGACAATACTAAGCTCAATGGACAAATGGAGTGATTCAGTATAAGACAGCACACAGTACAGTGGTACCTCTGGTTATGAACTTAATTCGTTCCGGAGGTCTGTTCTTAACCTGAAACCATTCTTAACCTGAGGTACTACTTCCAGGTTAGCAGTCTGTAACCCGAAGTGTTTGTATCCTGAGGTACCACTATAATCTTTATGGGCATGGGCATGGCTATCTGTTGTAACATGGTGAACAGCTGTGAAATATACTTGGAGTCCTGTAGTGATTTCATGCTCTTTATTGCAGCTTGTAAAACAGTGATTTAATTGCCCCCCAAACCTCAGGCTTTTATATACATTATTTACACAATGAGTCCCATCTGATTGGCTGATTCTGCGTCCCTCCTAGAGCCTGATTGGTCTTCTCCTGCAAGCCAATCAGTTGTTGCATTCTAGGATCCTACTTGCCTATTGTTCTAGGATCCAAGCTTAGCACATAACAAGCTGTCTGCAATATGTCACCTATGTGCCCATAGAGCCTACACAGACACTGCGCATGCAAATTAAGAGTACCCATGGAGCAGACCAAAGGCCAATTTAGAGTGGCCAGTAGAACTTTGTCTAAATCTGATGTTATTGGAAGGGGCAATTCTCATCAGGCAAAACACCTGATGCATTTTGAGGCAAAGGAAAAGATTTGCTAAGGCTATTCGAATTTCTCTGGGAAATTTCACTTGTCCCTAAAAGGATTTCACCAGAAGCAGAATACAAAGGAAATGTGGAGGCTCCTCCTTACATGAGACAGCAGGCATATTGTGTTAAAAGCTCAAAGACTTTTGATATGACTACAAATTTTCTACAGACTTTTTTGATATGACTACAAACTTACATAAACCCGAAATCCATAAAATCTAAAGCTACTGGAGGTTAAGTAAACAAGCAGTTCTGGTCTTTCTTACAGCTTGACTTTTATCTTCTCCACACAATGTTTTTCTTTAATTTTCCAAAATGCATTCCGTTTTGCAAAGTTATGGTCTGAAAATTTTGAGCACTCTGGATCACAAAGAAGTACTAAAGCCTGTTTATTTTTAATGTGTAACACGTAAATATTTTTAACCACTCTCCCCTCCCCACCCAAAAAATGTATTCACCTTCTTGTTGGTAATTCAGAATAAGCTCATGTCCAGGGCACCCACATGAATGACCATTCTACCAAAAGCAACTTCTGATTCAGAGGGAAGAATTTAACATCACACTCTTCCAATTGTTTTATCATTGCAGGTATTTCAGCTCACCTAATGGAACAATGTCCCCTCTTCCCCCTTATCCCAGTGTGTAGTTCAGAGGATTTTCCAAGCCCCCAATGGGGGGAGAAGGGGGAAGTTCCATTGTACTAGTGGAACTCATTCTGCTGGCTCCTGCTAGCACACCTACTTAGTAGTCCATTGAAAGCAGAGCCCAGAGAAATCAGTATTTTCTCATTGAAAAATTCTGCTTCAGTTTCTTGGTGAAAACCATTTTGTGGCTCAATGGACTGGCACAAATGACACTGAGGCCACACCAGGTCCTGTACCACGCACAACAGTCTTGTGACTCATAAAAGGTTCATATCAAAAGCCAAGTGTGGGGATCACCATCTCAACTGCGGTCTTTTGAGAAGGCCTTGCCCATGTCAAAACAAATAATGGCTCATCCGTGGGTAGCGAGTCCCAACTGACCTGCCCTATTTGCTTCACACATGATGCTGCTGCATCTGTTCTAGTGAATGCCCCTCTGTTTTTGTCCATAGCAGCCTTCAGCAACGTGGTGCTCTCCAGATCTTTGAGAGTACAACTCCCATAAGCCTCAGCCAGCTCACCTGTAAGATGATGGGGCAGCTCGGAGCATGGTCTTGCTGGCTAGGGTTGATGGGAGTTGGAGTCCAATGCATCTAGAGAGAACTAGGTTGTGGGAGTCTATAGGAAGCTGCCTTAGAATCAGTCAGGCCATTGGCCCATTTAGCTGAGTATTGTCTACACTGATTGGCAACAGCTCTTCTGGATCAGGAGGTGTGTCATAGAACTTTTCCAGAGGGATAAAGAATAGCGTGGTGGCAAGGCCCATTGTTACAGATGCTATTTCTCAGGTTAGCAATGTAGAAAACTCAAGAGCAAAAAGCTTGAGGGTTGATTTGGTGCAGAGTTTGTCAACTGCCAACAAGTGCTGCATTTAGCAAGGATGTCTTTCACAGCACATAATCAGATTCAGAACATATGTTGATCCATTTACGAGACTGGGTTAACAAAACATGTTTGAGTCTCCCTGTAAAGCCTTTACGGCTTATGCCTAGCAATAAAGAAAAGTATTTGGTTATCCACAAATAAGCGGCAAAAAAGAAAAAAAGGAACAAGGAACCTGTAAAGAATGAGATCCTCTAAAATCAGTGATTGCATCCCATTAAACATTTACAACCCTGCTAATAACACTAAAGCAGAAGCAGATACTTTAAACCTTGCTTACTTCAGAGTGACAGTCCATAGTGTCATCAACACCATTTCTCTCTGCATCAGACTGACAGTCAGCATCACTGGAAATTCCTCTGAAGTGAATTGAGTTCATGCACACTTGCATGCATATACTTAAAAGTATAGGATTGACCTTTACTGTTAGAAATACAAAGCAGAGGGAGATGGATGTCATCCTATTTCTCCCCTTGGATTTACAGACCAACATTATCTGTTTTTCAACAGCGATTGCTTGGACTGCCATTAGTGGAGCACAGGTATCTCAAAATCCATTGTTTTCCTCTCCAGGACACCCATTGCTTCCCTAGATTCTGCTTCTAAGCCGAGGTTCTCCATATGAGACAACCTATTCTGTTAAAAGCATCTCATAGATTAGCGGTTTTCAAACTATGCTCTTGGGGACACTGGGGTTCTGTGGAAGATAAAGTGTGGAATCTTGTGCATGACCTGTGCCTGAGATTAGAGCAAATCCATGTGTGAGATCCTCAGAACCCATTTTATTTAAAAGTAGTAGTAGTAGTACAGTGGTACGTCAGGTTACAGACGCTTCAGGTTACATATGCTTCAGGTTACAGACTCCGCTAATCAAGAAACAGTACCTCAGGTTAAGAACTTTGCTTCAAGATAAGAACAGAAATCGTGCACTGGCGGCGTAGCGGAGTGGGAGGCCCCATTAGCTAAAGTGGTACCTCAGGTTAAGAACAGTTTCAGGTTAAGAACGGACCTCCGGAACAAATTAAGTACTTAACCCGAGGTACCACTATAGTAGTATTTATACCTTGCTTCAAGGGCAGCTCTCAATATACAAATATATAAAATCACATTTTATACACAAGATTAAAAATCACAACATACAGTTCAATAAAACTATGGTTTGTTCCACTTCAGCAAACAGGCCCACTGTCACTCCAAAAGCCTAGCAGTGGGAGAATGTTTTCAGTTGGTGCCAAAAACTAGACAATGTTAGTGCCAGCATGATGTTGGCAAGAGCAGAGGGTGTTCCACAGCTGGGGTGCTGCTACCAAGAAGGTTTTATTATATGTCCTGATATCAAGGTTTGTGTTAGATGAAGGAATGACCACCATGACCCAACATATCTCAAGTCATAAGCTTGGCAGTATAGGCTGAGTATTTCCTTCCGGTAGCTAGGTCCTAAGCTGTTTAAAACTTTGTACATACTTCAGCACTTGAATTGGGCTCAATGATGGATTGGCCATCAGTATACATCTTTAAGAACTGGTCATTTGCATAGTCCCAAGCCCGTAAACAAAGGTTGCCAACAAAGGTCCGTATAGTAAAAGCTATGGTTTTCCCAGTAGTGATGTATGGAAGTGAGAGCTGGACCATAAAGAAGGCTGATCGCCGAAGAATTGATGCTTTTGAATTATGGTGCTGGAGGAGACTCTTGAGAGTCCCATGGACTGCAAGAAGATCCAACCTCTCCATTCTGAAGGAAATCAGCCCTGAGTGCTCACTGGAAGGACAGATCGTGAAGCTGAGGCTCCAATACTTTGGCCACCTCATGAGAAGAGAAGACTCCCTGGAAAAGACCCTGATGTTGGGAAAGATGGAGGGCACGAGGAGAAGGGGACGAGATGGTTGGACAGTGTTCTCGAAGCCACAAACATGAGTCTGACCAAACTGCGGGAGGCAGTGGAAGACAGGAGTGCCTGGCGTGCTCTGGTCCATGGGGTCACAAAGAGTCGGACACGACTAAATGACTAAACAAACAAACAAAGCCCGTAAACAGTGAGTGGAGATTTGAACCAACAGTTCACACACTATGTCACACTGGCTCTGAGGATAAAACCATGGGGCACCTTGATTGACCTCAGGGTCTCCTTTAGGGACAGTGTGGAAGTCATCTATTCATGTCCCAGCCATTGGCCAGGGATGATGTGACTGGTAAACCAACAACATTTGGAAGGAAGGCCACTCCTGACATAAACGAAAAAGGAAAACTATGAGTACCAAAAGCAATCCTCTCTCACTGACACATGGTAACAAAACTATTTTAGAAAATCAAATAGAACCCAGAGCTGTCTGTGCATGAAACCCCGCAACACTCCTTCTGCATCCAAATTTGAAACTTCTGACTTGTATTCACTGACTAAATTATGCACTATAAATTATTTAGCCTGCTGCCACCCTGCACCCTGGATGCAAGCCGGCCTGTTCGCACCTTGCTTTGGCTATTATTTTCCTTACTGCTGTAGGCACCTTTTGATGACACGTCTTTCGCAAATCTGACAAGCCAGATTTCCTCATTTCAGGGCACTGTGTGCAAAATATCATTCAGAACTCAGACCTATCGCTCTCCCGGCCCATCCTTGACAACCAGATGAATTAACAAATGTTCTGATTTATGCAATGATGGGATTTGCGTTGGCATTTTATATTATATCATTCATCACGCATGCTAACACAAGCTAAGTTATTCAGACTGGCTTATTTTCTTCATCTTCTGACAAGGGACAAAGAGAAGAGAAAAGTCGGCCTGGTTCAGGTAACTATGTCACATAAATGAACACAGTAATACTAGCAGAGCAATATCTGGCAGCTGTATCTCGCCCATCGATGCAAAACGGTGATGAGCAAAAACTGCACCTGTGAAACCTGAAGCGTCCACAGAGCTCTTAAAAGGCAGAAATCAGATGCCTTTTGGAATATGGTCATGCACTGAACTTACAAGAGAACCCCAGTTTGTCCCCTAAGGAACAAAAAATGGTGGGCTTAAAGATACAGCCTTCCATTTTTGCATTGTGAGAAAAGAGTTTGGATTTGATATCCCGCCTTTCACTCCCCTTCAGGAGTCTCAAAGCGGCTAACAATCTCCTTTCCCTTCCTCCCCCACAACAAACACTCTGTGAGGTGAGTGGGGCTGAGAGACTTCAGAGAAGTGTGACTGGCCCAAGGTCACCCAGCAGCTGCAGGTGGAGGAGCAGAGACGCGAACCCGGTTCCCCAGATTACGTGACTACTGCTCTTAACCACTACACCACACTGGCTCTTACAGTCTGGTTATACATTGCTCTGCTCTTCTGACATGCAGCGAGCCTCTCCTTGTATATTATGGAAACTAAAGTTATTTGTGGTGGCACCTCGACTTTCAAAGTGCCTCCCTCTCCTGAGATGTGCCTGGCAGAATATTTATTAGCATTCCAGTCCTGTGCTAAGACCTACCTGTCATTATGTAATGATTACACAATGGCCAGGTCTATGTAACTTGTTCTTATTCTTGATCGTTTTACTGGATTTACTAATTGTTTGTTCCTTTCTATTGTAATTTATTTGTTGGTTGTTTTAATATGGTTGTTAACCCCCACCCCACCTGGAAAGGAAGGAAGGAAGGAAGGAAGGAAGGAAGGCCCATCTCAGAAAGGAGTGCTTGCAAAGGAGAAAGGCTTTCTCAAGCTGCTCATATTCTCTGGTCCTCCACCTCCCACATGTTAAACATTAGCTGCAAGAAGTAATTGCAAGATTATTATTTTTTAAGTTGTTGTCTCTCCTCTGACAAGTAGCTGTTCTGCCAAAAGTGTGTCAGTTATGGCTCTCTGCCTTACTTGAGGCTAAACAATTTCTCAATCTAACCCAGAATTGCCTGCTTTGTTTGGCGACAGCTCTCTAGGGTTGCAGGCAGATGGGCTTTCTCATCACCTTTTATGCAAAGGGAAAAGCCCCATAGCACTAATAATAATCCATGATCACGCACAATTATTTAACTGAATGTCGCTTTAAGAGTTCGAGGCACCAAGGGTTTCAAGCCTCTCTGGGTCTCCCTGCCTCAAAACACTTCTCTGGATGTTTTATACAAGCAGAGCTGAGCTGCATGTCACACGAGCAGCATAATATGTCCCTGGGATCCACCTGACAGGTACAGTACTTAAGTCTCAAGGCAAAGGTGTAAGCAGAACCTGAACATTTTGATTCAGCCCAGTGCAATGCTGGAAAAAACGGGGAGGAAGCAGGATGAGCTCATTTCAAATTTCATTTCCAGTCTCAAATAAGCATTTAGCTTAGCCCATTCACCATCTTTATAACTACAGTGGTACCTCGGGTTACATACGCTTCAGGTTACATACGCTTCAGGTTACAGACTCCGCTAACCCAGAAATAGTGCTTCAGGTTAAGAACCTTGCATCAGGATGAGAACAGAAATCGTGCAGTGGCGGCGCGGCGGTAGCAGGAGGCCCCATTAGCTAAAGTGGTGCTTCAGGTTAAGAACAGTTTCAGGTTAAGAACGGGCCTCCGGAACGAATTAAGTACTTAACCCGAGGTACCACTGTACTGTGTAAACTATTGCCTAGCAAGCCTGAATTAGTGCATTCACAGCTTGGAATAATTAGGCTGTTATCAATCACTGCCGTGAAAAGAACAGATTTACTAAAAACAAAGTCGAAATAGTTACTATGAGTCAAAATACATGAATGGGTATAGCCTAATATTAGGCATGACATACCTTCAGAAAAGTTTCCATATATTCTTAGTGTGCAGTTGTGTTCTGTGCCCCTGGAATGCAGGGGCATAACAGACAAAAAAATCTTGGTTCAGACAAGGCCAGTTTTAATTGTTGAGCCAACAGACTACACTGGGTGGTCAGCAAGAAAACAGGCACTCTTATGGTAGGGCCAAGGTCAAAAACATATAATTGTGCCAAGTCAAATTCAGGTAAGCAGACATTATACTGATCTAAGCCAGTCCAAAATCCAAGCCTGGAAGCCATGTCGGGTCAAAAGCCAAAAATATCTGGGAAAAAGTGAAACTGCAAGCTCAGAGGGAGAGAGAAAAAAGGAGTCAAAGCAAGAAGGCCAAGATTTATTTATTTTAAATGTCTTTCTTTATACTACAGCAAATGAAACAGACCATTTATGTTCAGTATCTCTCCTGGCACTAGAACACTGACACAGTTTTGACTGCACTGCCTCAACTTTTTTTTTTTGAGAAATAAAAAAGCCTTTGAGTCTCCGCCGTTCATCTCCCTATGTTCAGCTTTGATCAATGAAGTGCCAAACACAGTTCTTTTGTTGAGGGAAATACCATGTTAGCATTCTGTACAAATGTATTTCATCGCTCCATTTTGTTGCCCCAGTTTGCTTTTGTATTCTGTTGGTCATTGGCTATACCTGTCTTTGTGGAACAGGTAATGCACATCTTGAACATGGGCAAGTTGTTAGTGTGATGATAGCATTAAGCTGCAATCCTCTACACACTTACCTGAAAGTAAGTCCTATTGAACTCAGAGGTACTCATAGCTGCAAAGTGTCCCTTATTTGAAGGAACAGTCCCTTATTCCAGTGCCATGTCCCGCTGCTGTCCCTTATTGATGGATGTCCCTTAAATGTCCCTTAAATGATGTCCCTTAAATTTCAAAGGAAGCAGCTCCTCTTCCTCCCTCCCTGCCGGCCAGGGAGGAGGGAGGCTCCAACTGTGTTGCTTGGCTGTGTTGCTCACCCAGTAAGAAGTCTAAGAACGACTGGGGGGTGGAGCTTGCATGCCTTGTGTGTGGCTAGTTAATGCAAGCTGAGGGGGTTTTTGAATGCTGGACACCATTTTGTTGCACGTGCTGCTGCAAACTTTGCAGTGCAAAGCCAGGCCGGGGAGCCATCTTAAGTTGAGGCTGCATAGGCCTTGTGGTGCATGTGATTCATATTCTATTCAGTTGAACCTCTGGTTACAAAGTTGGTTGGACAGTGTTCTCAAAGCTACCCAGCATGAGTTTGACCAGACTGCAGGAGGACAGGAAGACTGAAGTGCCTGGAGCAGGTGAGGCTGCAGGTCCCTTATTTTGGCTGCTGGTCCCTTATTTTCAAGGCTGCAGGTCCCTTATTTTCAAATCTGTAAGTTGACAGCTATAGAGGTATTGGTGTCTGAATAGACATGGATAGGATTGTGCTATTAGTTAGCTAAAATGTGTGTTGCTTTATCCACAGTGCTCACAAATGCCTATATTGCACTGGATGTCCTGTGTCAGCAATTTTAGCTACTAATGGCTGGAGAGACATTCGATTTCTTTTTATGACACTCAAAAAAGCAAAATCTTGATACTACTTGATTACCTAACAGCTTAGGAGGAGAAATATTCAGGTACAAACGCTTGAGTTGGCAGAGGGAAATGTATTGCTTCTAGCGCACATGCCGAGATTTTTATTTTATTTTCAAGATCAGCATTTATAGCATAATAGGAAGGGGGGGGTGAATATATAAACCTGTTTCCCAGTTTAATTTTAAACATGTCTAGCGCTTGTCCTGGCGTTCTCCCCTGCAGCTTCATAGTGATCCAGAAGTGGCAAGAACATTTAAGGTGAGGAGGGATTAAGCAGAATCCGCTTGAAATATACAGCACTCAAAATCTGAAGCAGAAAAGTCTTAGGGAGTATGTAAACACTGTACTGAAAAGTAGAAAATGAGTTGTCTGTAACAGCAGTCTGGAAGCGAGTAAGAAAAAAAAGGCAGATTTATTTTAACTTGCAAAGAAAAATAAATAAAACTTTTTTTAAAAAAATCTACAAAGACTTACAGTGGTACCTTCGGTTAAGAACTTAATTCGTTCTGGAGGTCCATTCTTAACCTGAAACTGTTCTTAACCTGAAGCACCACTTTAGCTAATGGGGCCTCCTGCTGCCGCTGTGCCACCAGAGCACGATTTCTGTTCTCATCCTGAAGCAAAGTTCTAAACCCGAGGTACTATTTCTGGGTTAGCGGAGTCTGTAACCTGAAGCGTCTGTAACCTGAAGTGTATGTAACCTGAGGTACCACTGTATTTGGAAACTATAATAAATATTTTTTCATCTGTTCCAGATAAGCAGTTCTTAGTTCTGATAGACAGGGATGGGAATATTGGTAATGAGCAAAAACAAGGTGGTAAACCATAAACCATGGTTTACTGTGCATGCATGAATTACAACCGCTTCACCCCTCCACACTTGTGTAAAGGGGATGCAAACCCCATCCTAGGCTTAGTGTTACATCCAAACCAGGGATCACATGGCTCGTTCAGATGTAACACTAAGCCAGAGTTGTTTGTTCGTTCCATCCCAGAGTGAGTGGGGAAGAGCAAAGTGGGTGGGTGTCATTCATGCACAGTAAGCCATGGTTTGTGACTTACTGTAACATGAAAATGATCAAAAACATTAGAGGCAGTATATGTCTGAATACCAGCTGCTACCCTGCCCCAGCCCCATCCAGGAAATCTGCAGCAATGGCAGCATTAGGAGGATGGGACACTACTGCTCCTAAGTTCGGTCCTTGGCAACTCCACATAGCGCCAAGAACCCTGGAGAAGCACTGCGGGTCAGTGTAGACAAAACTCAGCAAAATGGGCCAGTGATCTCACTTGGTATACTGCAGCTTCCTGTGTTCCTGTGGCTATATTTTTTGTAAAGGAGTAGTCTAATGGAAGGGACGCGGGTGGCTCTGTGGGTTAAACCACAGAGCATAGGACTTGCTGATCAGAAGGTCGGCAGTTCGAATCCCCATGACAGGGTGAGCTCCCGTTGCTCAGTCCCAGCTCCTGCCAACCTAGCAGTTTAAAAGCACGTCAAAGTGCAAGTAGATAAATAGGTACCACTCCGGCGGGAAGGTAAACGGCGTTTCCGTGTGTTGCTCTGGTTCGCCAAAAGCGGCTTAGTCATGCTTGCCACATGACCCAGAAGCTGTACGCCGGCTCCCTCGGCCAATAAAGCGAGATGAGCGCCGCAACCCCAGAGTCGGTCACGACTGGGCCTAATGGTCAGGTGTCCCTTTACCTTAGTCTAATGGAAAGCTTTAAATGGAAACAGTCCCCACTCAGATCACAAGAAAGTTGTGCAGGTTAATGAATTCAATTACAACAATGTACCTTTCCATTTTTCACCTTTAGGACTGTGGTGAAAACCTGTACCTGTAAAAACACACACACACACACACACAGGAGCAGGCTTGAATAAAGACAGGATTTTGCTCCTCGATGTCCCAGCATATATTTTTTAATTATTATTTTTTAGCCCAAAGGCTTCCTTTTTCAATCGTCTCTGCAACCTGGCAAAAACATCCATTGCATCACTCACACAAATCCCTTCCTTTGTGGCGAGGTAATAGGATATTTCCCTCAGGTCCAAAGTATTCCAGTGTCAGAAGTGGTAAACAGAAAGCCAGCAGGCCAAGGTAAATTTTCACTCTTATCCTCTGGGAGTGAAACAGACAACTCATTATTTACTAGTTTGGCACCCTTTTCCCCAATGCGCAGATCTAAAAACATAGGCACATGTTATCTAGCATATGGCAAGTTGCCAAAAAACAGAAGTTAGGCTTCCCAGCAGCTGTGTGCGCCACATTGTGGAACATGATATGGGCATGTTATTGGCAAGAAATGAGTGGAATATCCTTATCCGTTAGTTGCGCTACTAACTTCAAGATGTTTGAGAGAGCCACAGTCGAGGGGTGCATCCATGTCCCCATGGGAGAAAGGTGTATGTGCAAATATATTATGCTTATGCAAACCCAGATGCATTCCGTGTCCTGTCCAAATGTACAATTTCACTTTGCTTAGCTAACAATGGGCCATTTCTGGAGGCATGAATCAGCAGTGGGTGAGAAGCTGTGCTCCGTATGAGTGTAGTAACCCAATCCCTACATCTGATATACAAGTCTGATTTATCATCCCCTATCAAAACATGGTACGCTCGATTCAGTTTCTTTCAACAAACATATCACAATCTGTTTTGGTAGAAAAGGGATCCAGGTTTATTAAAAAATAATAACAATAATAATTTGACTCCTCACTTGACATATGGCATGCTCATTAAGTTCTCTTTGCTTCTGCTGATAAAAACAACCCATAAAGAAAAAGGAAAAGAAAGGAAACCATCAAATCTTTATCACATAATAATTACTTAACTTCTTGTAAATCGCCCTAAACATGCTTTCCTACCAATAATACCTTGTTGTAGTCTTCCATACTCAGTGCTTTTTTGGGGAGGTGTACGCGGGGGTAAGCATTCCCCTAAACATTTTGTGAATCTGATTTTGGCCTCATTGAGGGGCAGTAGTTCAATATGAGTAGGAAAATGAGAGTACCCCTAAACATTTTTTTAAGGGGGGGGAGCACTACCCATACTGATCATACATTTTTCTATGACATTTGCTTGATTTTGTTGTTCCTGCTGCAACAGGAGAACTAATACAGAGATCAAAAAGTATGGTTAACTTTTCCACAGCCTCATTTTTTTTAAGCAAATAGGATGTTTGACCGATGTAGAAAGATGTACATTTTACCACAAATCGAGGATCTGTTTCTGTGTGCCTGATCTAGCCTGTAGCTCAGTTGGTAAGAGCATGGTGCTGATAATGCAGGTTTGATCCTTGCATGAGACAGCTGCATATTCCTAGGGGGTTGGACTAGATGATCCTAAGGTTTCCTTCCAACTCTATGATTCTATGATAGCTAAAATAACCCAACATGCTCTAGGCTACAGTCGACCCTTGATTGTGCTAACTTTAAAGAGGGGTGTAGGGGACACATTTTGCAACACCCCCTCCTGCTTTCATTTTTTTAACCTATTGTTTTACCTTGGTTGGAGGGAATAAACAGACAAAGCATTGGCCTATACCAAAATGGACCCATTCACAGATGGTTAAGTGTGGATGGAGATTTATTTTCTTCTAGTGGGGGGGGGGGACAAATTCGCCACCATCAGAAGCAGGTTTACCTTCAGTAGTGTGTTTAGAATGTGCCTGAGCTGTTGCTAAAAATAAGCCCCCACCCCACAACTCCCATAATAATAATAATAATAATAATAATAATAATAATAATAATAATTTATTTCTACCTCACCCATCTGGCTGGGTTTCCCCAGCCACTCTGGGTGGCTTCCAACTGAACATTAAAAACAATACAGCGTCCAACATTAAAAACTTCCCCAAACAGGGCCGCCTTCAGTTGTCTTCTAAAAGTAAAATAGTTGTTTATTGCCTTGACATCTGCTGGGAGGGCGTTCCACAGGGCAGGCGCCACTACTGAGAAGGCCCTTGAATCCCCCCCCCCCCCCCCCGAATATACCGTGAACAATAAATGTGGGAAATGTTTGTTCCAACCTTAACCAGATATAATGACTTGTGAAAGAAATCTCCCCTCCCTTCCAAAATCTCTTCTATACTCCACTTCAGCCTTCTCCTTTGGCCTTCTATTTCATCTTCTCTGTCATACCATTCTGCCAACCATCTGAAGCTTCCTCCACATCCTGGGTGAACTGAGTTCTGCACCCAGCCCTTTCCCACTACAGTGGTACCTCGGGTTACAGACACTTCAGGTTACAGACACTTCAGGTTACAGACTCCGCTAGCCCAGAAATAGTACCTTGGGTTAAGAACTTTGCTTCAGGATGAGAAAAGAAATCGTGGTCCGGTGGTGCGGTGGTGGCAGCGGGAGGCCCCATTGGCTAAAGTGGTGCTTCAGGTTAAGAACAGTTTCAGGTTAAGAACAGACCTCCGCAACGAATTAAGTTCTTAACCCGAGATACCACTGAACTGTGAACCCTTCTTTTTGCCTCTTCACAAGGCTGAGTCTTCCCTTACAGTTCCTTCCTGTTTGGGGGCACTGTATTCACCAAGGTTGCACTGGAAGATCACACAGAAACTACACAGGGCAAATGCTATCCCCAGAGCACTTTCCTTTGAAGTTCAATGGCAAAGCTTCCCTTGCAGATAAGCGTTTATTGGAATTGCCAAGCAAAGCGATATTCTGAAATGGTCAAGATAAGTACTATTTAAACCTAGTGGTTGTATATGTAAATAGCCATAGAACCTGGCATTTAGTGATGGACAATTTAGTAATCAAAGAGATAACAAAGTGAGTTGCAGTAACCTGAATAAGCTAGGAAAAAGAAGAAATGTCTTAAAGGAAGCTGATTTAACCTCTGTCTACCCTACAGTACGTTTATAAACTGATATTGATCTAGCTAATCAGTTTATTTTCACAACAGCAACAAACTGATCAATAGTTTCTTTCAAAACCTGACCTGAAATCCAGATTATGTGTGTGCTTAGTAACTTGTGCCTGTGTGTGTCAGCAACTATATGGTTATAGAAGCTGGCTGACCAGCCTTTGTGATGCAGGTTGCTTGCTAATGGACCAACATGACTGGCTGATGTTTCATCAGTGAGAGCTAATGGCAGGAAATGTTCTTCTGATAGCTGGAATCTCTCTCTTTGCTTTTTGGAATGCAATACCCAGCAGTTTTTTGGGAAGGTAAAAGCCTCCAGATACTGGGAGGGGGCAAATGGTTTGTAGCCACTTCTCAGTTTGAGTCTGGAGAAGAGAGCTTAAACTGGATTTTGTAAACTAAGAAGGATTTCCACAGCTGATCCCTGGCATTTGATATAGGGTAATAGGTTTGCTGCCTGTTGTGGGAGTGCCTATTTACTTCTAACAAGTTCTGCTTAAATATTTGTAAAGAAACGTTAGCAACTCCGATCTTTTCCCCCCCTTTCAGTTTCTTATACCAACAGTGAACCAAAAACAAACCCCTTGTGTTGCAATAAGAACCAATCACAAAAATACAAACACAACACGTAGGCCAACAGTTAGTAGAAAATACATAATAGTATAATGATATCATTCAAATTATAGGAGTAAGCCAATCAAACTTCATATATACAATATAACAGAGTGGTAGCGAGGACCGTCAAGCCATGTGTTCAAAACAGATGTCTAAGGACAGTCTCTCAAAAGTTTCAATGGAAGACGTCTCAAAGGCCTCAAAAGGACAGTGTCTCCGGAATGATACTACTGTTTTGTAATAGTCTTCATCAGCTGGAAACTTTTGAGACGTCTTCTGTTGAAACTTTTGAAAGACATTGTGAGAATGTCTTATACCAACAGTGGCAGCAGTGAAGGCAGGAGTGAAGGAAGCACTTTTCTCCTTGTAACCACCCCCATTGCAGATCAGAGTCACGTGGAAACAGCAGCAGGTCACTCCTTCCAACTTCTGAAGTGCTCAAACCAGCACTGGATTGGTGCTTTGTTCACTGCCAGCACCACCAATGCTGCAACCTCTGATGGCCGGTAGTGTGACAGTGCTAGGTTTAAACCTCTCTCCCCACCCCCAGCCCAGTATCACAAGAGGGAGGGAAATCACACCCCAGCTGGATCTAGACACATCAAAGAGGCGTTTCAGTTAAACGCGTTGTAAATTTGAACAAATAAATCTGGTATGGAAAAATGAGACTCCACAACGCCATCTGATGGCACAGTGTTATATCGCACCCTGACTGTTAGGTTCAGTCACAGACGACTCTGGGGTTGCGCGCTCATCTCGCTCTATAGGCCGAGGGAGCCGGCATTTGTCCACAGACAGCTTACGGGTCATGTGGCAGCATGACTAAGCTGCTTCTGGCGAACCAGAGCAGCATACGGAAACGCCATTTACCTTCCCGCCAGAGTGGTACCTATTTATCTACTTGCACCTTGACGTGCTTTCAAACTGCTAGGTTTGCAGGAGCAAGGTCCGAGCAACGGGAGCTCACCCAGTTGCAGGGATTCAAACCGCCGACCTTCTGATCGGCAAGCCCTAGGCTCTGTGGTTTAGACCACAGCTCCACCCGCGCCCCTTATATCGCATATACAATGCATATAAACTGCTTTTTCTTTACCAATCTAGCTGAGTCCTAAATCAGATCATCTGGAGCAATCATGGTTTTCTTCTCCATTCAGGGGTTGGACAGAGAGGTTTAAACCACTCTGCCCAGTGACGCATTGCAGTGTGATGTGGAGGAAAATATGCCCTAACTCTTCTGAGCCACCTTTTCTCTTTCCTTCTGCTACTTGACCTGTGGGAGGATACAAACTCTCTGCCTATCAGACCTTTTCCATCTGTCCCCTCCAGACAACTGCCTGGTGTGTTTCCCTCCTACACTGCATAAACTCACTCTCTCAAGGATCTATCTATTATTTCATGGGAAATAAGTGTAAATCTCTTTTATATCTTTCAAATCCCTTAACATTGTGATGGCATTTCTCCTGTTGCATCAAACTCCCACCCATTACCTATCAGATAAGCAACATCTTTACTGTTTTTTGGATGACTATTGAAGACACTTTTAAAAAACTACAACACAACCCTGTCAAGTGAAGATGCTTGTCCCAATTTTTAGCTGCGTTGGGATAAAATGATAGCTAGGATAGATAGATGTCAATCTTATTGTTAAATTGCTTTAGGATATTTTGCAGGAAGCTGTTCATAAATGAAATAAACAAATAATAAATCCCCATGACCTCAAGCTCACCCCTTCCAGAAACAGCTCAGAAGCTGTATTAAATTTACCACAGAAGTTTATCTCTCTTGGGCATATTTTCTTACTTCCACTGAATTTGCATTTTCCAAATGTCAGGGCACTTTCTGGGCACAATACTTATTGGTTTACAGATTGGCCACATTAGGGTAGATAAAAATCTATATTAGTTGCTGGGACTCAAGAAAATGAAACACTATCCAAATCGGCACACATGGTTTTCTGTACGATGCTGATGCTGCCGCCGCTCTCCTCCCCCAAAAATCTTCTAATACACTTACCTAATGAGGAATGTGTCCCACAACATCCCATCTATTCAATGACCTCAACACTTTAATAAACACTGAATTACATATTTTACTGTGTCCATTACCATTTGTAAGCCATCACCACCACTCTAGCCATGTTCTCAATATACCAGAACGTTGTGAGTAAAATATATTTCGTAATATTATTGTTCCCAGCAAAAGCTGCATCTGAAGGGAATTTAGAATGGGCCTGGAGTTGTTCTCAATGTTTCGGGGATCTCTCTTCCGTGGAATAAAAGGGATCTACTAAGCCTTCATGTCTCTGAGCGAGAACTCCACCTGCTGGGCAAACAGCTAACCAATCTAAGAATTAATTGGGTAGCATGGAAAACTAGAGGAAGGGCTTTGCATAGGAGTGCCTAGCTGCAGCCACAAGCATTGTAAGCAGAATCTGTTTGATTGGGAATTTAATGTAATAGTGAAAACAGCATCTAGCAATCCCACAAGCCTTTGCAACTGCAATACCAGGAGCCCTTTGAGGCCTGTGGAGGGTTGGAGTTTGAGCAAGGAGGTTTGAAGGGAGCGACTGTGGTGCTTGCAGGCTTTTTCAACGGCATTCCCAATATACAAGATTTCACTTAAATGCACGGTGGCTCGGAAAACAACCTCCTGCATAAATGGGGAGTTGCCTGTAGAGCCAAAATATGCTTGTATTGGGGGTTGTTTGGGGATATGTCAGAGAGACTTGGATAAGCTGTTCAACAATAACCCCCAAAACCCTGAATCCCCCCTCCCAAAAATAAGAAAGGGTAAAAAGGAAGCAACAGTGCTTGTTCAAACTCACTTCCGCCTGCCAGCAAGACGCTAGCAGGGCTGTGGATATGGTGGTTAAATTTCACCATCACCACCTTAGGATTGCAGCCCAAGCCTGTATAAAAAATAATAACAGTTCACAGTTCTAATTCTGCAAAAATATTGTTAAGAATTCCATACTAATGCAAAGAAAGAAAGATGGTTACCATTCTTTTTGGAGACAAAGATTTCATGGCATTTAAACAATTATTTGCAAAACAAAAAAACCAAGCCATGACCATTACAGAAAAAAATATCAATGGTGGTGAACCTAATAAAATCAATAAAAATATGTTACAAATTGGGACATTGATTTTATTATCAAAGTGCAGCAAATGTTAACCTTTTCCAGTTGAGAAAGAATAGCCATGTCACTCTCACTGAAAAATATACTCATCTCTGTCTCAAACATAATTGGAAGCTCATAGGACCAAAAACAGGCTGTTGATGCAAATCATTGTGTGGTGAGAGAGGAATGTTCTTCACTTTAATCGCTAGATGGCACTGTTATTTGTGGTCTGGGCCGAGCTGATAATGCACCTTGCATAAAAAGATCCTTTTTACAGTACTTTTGAGATTTGTAATGGCCACCATCCTGATTGGTATTGTTGTTATAGCATTTCATGAGAATTACCAGCTGGTTAACCTGGTCTTCTGAAGCATTCTTAGGCGTTTCTAAAATGTAAAGGTCTTGTCCATAAGTGAAAAAAGCAAATGGTCACAAAATAGTGGCAAGTTTCTGTGTTCTCCAGAACTCTTCGTCAGGTGAGATGTTGCACAAAGCAAGTGTCGGGGTATGGGGGGAAAGAAGTCCTAAATCTTCTGCCCTCTGGCCTATTTTTGTACTTTTTTGGGGGGGTCTGTTTAATAATTAACCTTATTAAAGGTATTTCCTAGCTGTGAGTTTGGGGGTTTATTCTTCTTGCATTTATTCTTATTTGTAGTGTCTTCCCAATATAATCACCAATAGTCAACAATATTGACTTGTGGGTGCAAAAAATGGGAAAGAAGTGTGCATGTGTTAGGAAGGGAAGGAACACTGCACTTAAGGAGCTACAGAGTGGGTTCTTAAAACAGGTAATCTTTAGTCTGTCATTACATCCACCTTCTCCGACATCAATTAATTAGCCTTGTGAGGTGCAATAACCCTTACTGAACAGGAGTTGAGCCAGATAAGGTCCACTATTTTTTAATATGTATATCTAAAAATATATATTTAAGCATCCCTTTGGTAAAATATCAGTAAGCTGAAGTGAAAATGGAACACCTACAGTCTATAGGGAATGGAACTCTATTTTTTCCTTCTTGCAGTAAATGAAGGAAACCTAGTACAGTATAAAGCTTTTTAAAAACAAAACACCACCTAAATAATAATTTTAACAATCTCAGTATGTGCTGAAAGGTATCTCTGTCCCATTACGATCTTTATCTTCCCTCAAATAATATCCATGCGTGTGTAGGATGCTGCCTTCCTATCTGACCAAGCCACTGGTGACCCTGGGCTAATCACTTGACCTCCCTCTGCATCAGTCAAGGTGCCTAGAAAATTGAGTGAAACAGTGACCCTGGTGAAATCAGACAATGTAACTAAGATGAGCTTTTTTTTCCTGAAGAAACCGAAACTGCAGAGATAAATAAATAATCTTTCCTGAACTCTGGATCAGAAGGTATCAATAATTTACATTGTTTACTCAATAGTTGTACGACTTGATATTCAGGAAGAAAATGTATCACAACCTTCTGAGATACGGCCTGCATAAATAACTAGCTTCTATTTACCACATATTTGCATGATAACATAGCCCTGTCTGTCAATAGGTTCTTTCCGAACTCTTCACACTTCAAACCCTTCTCTCAGATTCTGAACTGTCTACAGGGTTATCATAGAGGTTTTCAATAGTGTGAAATGTCAATAGGAAAATCAAAAGCAGGAGCGTGTTGACCCTCATACCTGCTTCAGAGGGTGGTCCATCAGAAGACAGGAGTGTGCATTTTGGCAGAGACACAGCTGCCACCCAAAACAGCCATTTCGTGCTTTTCTGCCAGATGTGATGTAAAAGAGACCATGTGGTGTGACATCACGGTAATCCAAGTTTCCCTGCAGCCAATGGGAGTGGAAGCATGGAAACTCAAGAGTGCGATGGCGCCATATCACAAAAGCTCCTTTACTACACACCTTCCAGGACAGAGAAGGAGACGTTGGCTGCTACTTTTATCGCCCATCATCTGCCTTGAATCAGAAACATATCATAGGTATAAGAAGAGTCCTGCTGGATCAGAGCTATAGCCCATCTAATCCCACCTTCTGTTTCAAAAGCGGAGAGCCGGATGCATCTGGGGACATGAGTACAATAAGACCCTCCCATTCATGTTCCCCAGCAGCTTGTATTCAGAGGCATACTGCCTCAAATACAGGCATTAATCTATAGCCAGCATGACTTACCTGGAGAAAACTCCACAGAATTTTATGGAACTTATTTAAGAGTTAACATTTACAGTGGGGGGGGGGCTAGCACACAGACTATATGCAGCCCCCCTCCCTCCAAGGTTTTGTGTGTTTCCCAACCTCCCAATTATGCCATGGTGTTGGTTTTTTTCCAGGGTGTTCTCACCCCAAGGTCATTGTAAACTACAGCACTGCATCAGTTAAGCTGAAGCTGGAAAGAAGGCATAGCTGAGACTGTGGTGTCTTCATGATATAAGGTTTATTTAAGCATGCAATGCTTTGAAAGAAAATGTGATGAAAATGATGTATAGATGGTATATTACACCAGTGAAATTAGCTAAAATGTATAAAACAAGTAATAAATGTTTGAAATGTAAATAAAAAGAAGGATCTTTTTGTCACATGTGGTGGGAATGTAAGAAACTGAAAAGCTTCTGGGAAGTGATATATAATGAGATGAAAAAGATGTTGAAATATACATTTATAAAAAAGCCAGAAGCATTTTTACTAGACATTGTAAGTAATGATATAAATAGACAGGACAATATAAGTTGTTTTTATATGCAACAATGGCAGCAAGAATACTATTGGCACAGAAATGGAAACAAGAAGAACTACTGACGAAAGAAGAATGGCAGATGAAATTAGTGGACTATGCAGAATTAGGTAAGATGACAGGGAGGATTCAAAACCTGCGGGACCAGAGATTCTCAGAAGACTGGAATAAATATGTGAACTATTTGAAAAGCAACTGTAATCAGCAGATTACACTAGTAGGACTGCAAAAAAATTTGTAAGGAGGACTATATGAAATATTGCAAGGAAGATTATGAAGAGAGTTATTAGAGATTATTAAAAGTAATAGAGAAATTAAGAAATGTAAATTAAGTGGAAAAGATTGAAAAATCTTCAGATGCGGTTGATGGAAGTCTAAAAATTGTATATGAAATTATGTTAAATGATTGTTGGAAATGATATGTTTAAAAATAAAATAAAAATATATATAATGACGATATATGGTTTATTTACACACACATATAACCTGAGTCTATGAAGGAGGTTTCACAGCAATTAACACCCTCAAAGGGTTTTGTTTCTCCCATAGCCACAGCCTTAGATTCAAACAGACATCAAATATTGTGCTCGGACCCTCTCTCTAGCTTGCTGCCTTTACCACCCTGCAACCTTTCCCCTGCTCTTAGGTCAAATCACAGCCAACTCTCAAACTCTGGCTTTGTCTTCTAACTAGCTCTGAGTTTAAGGAGGCGCCCATTTGTCATCTGGCACAGAGCCTTTGCTTTCTTAATGGTTCGTTACCATTCATTTATTCTCTTAATGGCCCATCTCCTAGGAAATCTCCTGGACACAGGAAGATGGGTCTAGGGTTTATAAGCCTGGCATCCAATTTAACACCCTAAGCCTTGATAAAATTCTAACACCTACTGAACCCAGGAATTCAGGGGAGCCTGGCACCACAAACTCATAACACTATCCCTCGGCCCAGTATACCTGAAGGAGCGCCTCCACCCCCATCATTCTGCCCTTATACTGAGGTCCAGTGCCGAGGGCCTTCTGGCAGTTCCCTCACTGCAAGAAGTGAAGCTACAGAGAACCAGGCAGAGGGCCTTCTTGGTAGTGGTGCCCGCCCTGTGGAACGCCCTCCCATCAGATGTCAAAGAGATAAACAACTACCTGACATTTAGAAGACATCTGAAGGCAGCCCTGTTTAGGGAAGTTTCTAATGTGTGACATTTTGATGTATTTTTAATCTTTGTTGGATGCCGCCCAGAGTGGCTGGGGAAACCCAGCCAGATGGGCGGGGTACAAATAATAAATTATTATTGTTGTTGTCGTTTAGTCGTTTAGTCGTGTCCGACTCTTCGTGACCCCATGGACCAGAGCACGCCAGGCACCTCTGTCCTCCACTACCTCCCGCAGTTTGGTCAAACTCATGCTGGTAACCTCGAAAACACTATCCAACCATCTCGTCCTCTGTCGCCCCCTTCTCCTTGTGCCCTCCAAATTATTATTATTATTATTATTATTATTATTATTATTATTATTATTATTCCCTCCAAGAACCAGACACCTGTCCACAGATGTACAACAAACAGAAAGACACAGCTTCCTTGTAGAAACAGAAAGACACAGCTTCCTTGTAGAAAAAAAGCAAAGTGGGTAGATTTGTCTTTAAATGTAAACTGAATGGAATTTCTCACCCATCTCTACTCTCGGAGGAATACATTTCTAAAGCCCTTTTCAGGGGTTCACAAACTCACAATCTGAATGGCGTGAAGGGAGAGCAGAGGCATGATTGTTGGCCCTGCTTCCCTATGTTGCATTCTTACTGCTCAGCTCCATCATTCTTCATGTATTGGAGAGCTAACGTTTCCTCAAACGATTCAGAAACCTGTGCAATTCCAATTGCATGGTTCGTGAGCACCTGAGCAAAGCTTATGATACATGAGTTTTCAAAATGTTCATTGCATCTGCTTCTTATATCTATAGGTGCCCACTTAAAATATGCAACATAATTCTGGTTGGTATGGCTGCTGTGGGGTGTGAAAGACATCATTATAGTTGGGTTTCTCCTAGTTTTCAGTTGTTTCTGAGACGGTTTGGATCCAAGACTAGATTCAGCACAATTTGAAGGGATTGTGGATTCAGTGAGTGGGATACAAGTAAATAAATGCAATAATTATGCTTACAGAGGACCGAACTAAAATTCATATATTTTCTATCATCATGAAGTGTTCATAAATCATCATGTAACTTATTCCAGAGTATTTTCGTTATTGCAGGGGGACCAATAAACAGTTGGATTAATAATAAAATGTCCGTCCAACTTTTACAAGATTTCAAAGTGAAAAGCCACAGTATGTATGTATATATATATATATATATATATATATATATATATATGCCATTAGATTTTTTCTGAAAATCTTCATAACTTGAAATGACATTTTCTTGTATTGCAGATATTCCATGTATTCATTTTATTGCTCATAAAAACAAACACACAGACCATGGGAATACTTCAGAATTCACTTTAAGTATAGAGCGACCAGGGAATGGCCTGAGGTAATTATACTGTTTGACTTGTAACTTGATTCTGTAAAATGACAGTGAGGAACTGTTTGTTTGTTTGTTTGTTTGTTTGTTTGTTTGTTTGTTTATTAAATCTGTGCACCGCACTTCATCCTAAAATCTGAGTGCAGTTCACAGCATAAAAATACAAAATAAAAACACGAACTATATAATGAAAACAAGAACAAAACAAACCCCCTTCCACAAACACATTTTTTTTATTAAATATTACCTTCACCTTTCACTGTTCATACCCATTCTAATTTCTACGTTTACATAACATTTTAAACAATATTTTACCTCAAACTTCTTAATTCACCCGTTGGCAAGGCCAGCCAAAACTTAGTGACCCCTGTTCATACGCATGTTTTTTTGATTGAAACTTCTTTGGATTCTGAATCACAAAGTTGCCAAACCATCATAATTCATTATATGACTTGATCGTGATAATTTCTGTCTTAGTGACATCCGGCTTAGTCTACTGTAATGCATTCTACATGGGTCTGCCTTTGAGGAATGTTCAGAATGCATATACCAAGGAGTCAACGGGAGCAGGGTGCATAATGCTTTATATTGACAGTTCTACAACATCTTCACGGGCTTCCGGTTAGTTTCTGGTCCCCATTCAAAGTATTTTTTTAAAGAAAACATTTGTTAAGAGAATTGAGGGGTGGTGACATCTCAGAGGCATTGTTTCCCATACAGTTAACTTCTGTTTCTTTTGTCCTGCTGTCACTTTTAGCTAAACGGGTTTTTTATATATATAAAAGGGGGGCATATCTATATTTATTTATCTATCATCTATCTATCTATCTATCTATCTATCTTCTATTATCTATCTCTCCTGCCAACCTAGCAGTTTGAAAGCACGTCAAAGTGCAAGTAGATAAATAGGGACCACTCCGGCGGGAAGGTACACGGCGTTTCCGTGTGCTGCTCTGGTTCGCCAGAAGCGGCTTAGTCATGCTGGCCACATGACCCGGAAGCTGTACGTCGGCTCCCTCGGCCAATAAAGCGAGATGAGCGCCGCAACCCCAGTCGGCCATGACTGGACCTAATGGTCAGAGGTCCCTTTACCTTTACCTTTACTAGCATCCCATAGTAAACAAATGTCATCATCCACCTATCATCTATATATAGTCTATCTATCTATCATCTATCTATCCATATCTATTTCAAATCTTGTACACAATTTCTCTTTTCTAAATGTGATTTCCATTTCTGATGTCAAATACTGCCAATCTCATTCTGCAGCCTGTTTTCTCATTTTTATTCTTTTCTTATGCTCAGTCTGAGTATCTCCATACTGTCAGAGGGGGGATTCAAGTGCATACCAGAAATTTGGGTTTGTGCAATTAAAGGGGATTTATGCACCCCTAGCACAACAAATCCACTTAAAAAAAGAGAGAGAAAGCCTGGCATTTTGCTGTTAGGAAAGATATGGGGAAATGTACTGAAAATGCGGGATGGAGAGAATGTTTAATATTGTATAGTTACTTATCTCCTTGGCTTGGGGGTTGCATAACTCCATACCCTCCAACTTTTTTCCGATGAAAATAGGGACGCCCTAAGGAAAAGCAGGGCATTCCAAGATCAAATCAGAAACTGGGAGAGTTTTTGTGACTCTGGAGCTGTCCCTGGAAAATAGTGACACTTGGAGAGTCTGCATATTATCAAGCTGACATTGTTTGGATTCTTCACATATGGGTAAAGATGTGTGATTCTCATTTTGTGAACATGAGGCAGCTCCTGAGGTAAGAAACTGGGTCAGGAATTTGCAAGGTAGACACAAGATGTTGCCCCATGTTCAGTATATGTTCAGTATACCTGCATTCTCAACCATCAAAATTGATAGAGGTTACAATCCTATGCACCGTTACCCAGAAATAAGTCCCAACGAACGGAGTTGTTTCTGAGAATATATTGTGCTGTAAAAGATATTGCACAGATTGCACTGTAAATCTCAGTCATTTTAAGGTGCTAATTGCTTCATTGGCTGAAGTTCAAAATGGCATGTTCATACAAGCACCAGAATGATACTCTTGGATAAAGAAAGTGTAGTCTTTTTAGAAGTTCAGTCCATGTCTAGGTAGCAGTTCTAACATACCAGAATTAGTCTAGCTTTCCCGACACAAAAGCAGGGCGCAAGATCATGCCAAATAGCCCCACCCATGACACCCCATATGGTGAATAGTTCCTCCCCCTTGCACCCACATATGTAGCATAAACATGTACAAAGAGCAGAGTTCCAGGTCTGAAGGAAGCTTTTAGGCAGATATCTCATCCCTGCAGATGTTTGCATAAATGCTGGAAGAGACGCTATTCAACGCATGCAATATCAGCAGAAGAGTTATTCAGTGCCACCCTCTCCCATGTGCTCAGTATGGAGTAATAATGTCTAAATGTGCCTTTGTTTCCTTTCTGCAAGCTAGTCCTGGTCTGGGAGCCATGAAAGAACCCCGCAGTCGTCACCTAAGTGCTTGTTGTTACCAAAGTTGTTTCAATAAAGCCACACTCTGCTTTCTCCCGACTGAAGTGCAGAGTGTTTGAGGACCGGGACATTCGCTGAGAAACCAAAATGCTTGTTTGCAAAGCTATTGTACTACCAACCTTACTGTATGCTTGTGAAACATGGACCACTTATAAACACCATCTCCAACTCCTCGAAAGATTCCATTAACGGTGTCTCCAAAAAATTCCGCATATCACTTGGGAAGGCAGGTGAACTAATGCCAGTGTACTGGAAAAGGCAAAGATCACCAGTGTCGAAGAAATGATTCTTCAACATCAACTTTGCTGGACTGGTCATGTTGTTCAGATCATCTTCCAAAGCAACTACTCTATTATGAACTTAAAAATGGTAAGTGTAATGCTGGTGGTCAACAAAAGAGGTTTAAAGACTGTCTTAAGGCACTTTTTTTTAAAAAAAGTATATAAACACCAACAATTGGGAAACACTGGCCTGCAAGCACTCCAATTGGAGAACAGCCTTTACCAAAAGTGCCATGGGCTCTGAAGACACTCAAACTCAGGATGAAAAGGAGAAACGTGCTAAGAGGAAGGCATGCTTGGCAAATCCACACCGTGATCAACTCCCGCCCGCAAACCAATGTCCCCACTGTGGAAGCACGTGTGGATTCAGAATTGGCCTCCACAGTCACTTACAGACTCATTGTTAAAACCATGTTTATGGAAGACAATCTTACTTGGCTACCACGAGTGATCGCCAAAGAAGAAGATGACTCTGGGAAAATTTTAATAAATATCTTTTTTTTTAAAAAAAGAAGAAGATGACTCTCTTAAACCACATTTTTGCATATTCTAAGATCCTTAAAGAAGCTTACAGAAAGAAGCAAAGTATTAATATGGAGCTTTTCTAAGAAGCAGGAAACAGCCTGCTGCTGTGTGTGTGTGTGTGTGTGTGTGTGTGTGAGAGAGAGAGAGAGAGAGAGAGAGAGAGTGTTTATTTACTATGATGGCTGTTTGTCTGGCTCACCATTCTTCCACTATTGGAGAGTAAGCTAACTGATCAACCGAAGAAAGGCCATTATGCAGTTACAAAAATGTGTAATGGGAAAAAAGGGAATTAATTGAAAAAGCTGTATTGCAATCTCAGTGTGGACTATACAAATATTTTTAAAATACATACCATCAATAATCTCAGGAAACACATTTATTATACAGAGCTGGCAGAAATTCCACTTCTGCAGCAATCCTTTGGTAGTACTAATAGTAACAGCCATGGTGGTGATGATAGTATCAATAGTAGTAGTAATATACGTCAGTAACAGGTAGCAAAATAAGAGCGAACAGTATTTTTATGGTACATCCATTGGTTCACCTTCTTTTTCTTTAGCAAAATGGAAATCAAAGGCGGTGAAGGAATGCTTAAGGACTGGTTGGCACTTGCACAATGACAACATTAATGTCATTTCCAAAACCATACTGAATATTAAATCAATACTGATACGCTTATGAATGCCATTTTGTAGTTGCTTGGAGGAAAAGCATGCTTTGAAAAATAAAACACTATTTACGGTGAAGCCATAATGAATAAAAAGAAGTAATGATAATAAATAATGTGAAAGTATGTATCACAGCTGTAACCATAGTAACATTACCAAATGAATAATTCACAATGAGTAATATACTTGGTGAATCCTGGGCTATTTTTCTGCTTGAAAAAGGAATGAATGCTAGCAGATGGTGATTTTATCCACAAGCCGAGGACAGATTCTGCTGGGATGTTCCCCTCCATAAGCCCAGTGAAAGAAAAATGAACTGTGGAATACAACTGGTGTAAAAAAAAAAAAGAGTTCCTGGTGGATTTCACCCAACATTTAATTTAAATGCATGGAATTCACTGCCACAAAATAAAGTGATGATTACTATATTAGATGGCCTTAAAGAAGATCAGACAGATTCATAGCTATTGGCCAAGATACATAAATAGGACCGCCTCCTTCAGAGGCTTTAACATTCTATATACAGATAGTAAACTTGGTTCTCCTAGTGCCAATCTTTGTATAGCCATTGAATTTCAATACAGCCCTTCATCCAAAGATCGCAGCATGGTTTACAATATAAAAACATGAAAATACATACCATCATAACAAACATAAACAATAACCCACTCACACACAGTTCAAAAGGCCAGAGATTGTTTAATTAACCAAAGGCCTAGGAGAAGAGGAATGTTTTTGCCTGATGCCTAAAGATATGTAATGAAGGTACCAGGTGAGTCTCCCTGGGGAGAGCATTCCACAAGTGGAGAGCCACCACAGAAAAGGCCCTGCAGAAAAGGCCCATGGAAGAGGAACACAAAGAAGAGCCTCAGATTATGGTTGCAGGGTCTAGGTCGGTTGCCCTATAATAATATCCTCCATGCACACAGAAGGAGAGAATGTACATTTGTGCATTTTCCTAGGGAAAGGAACTACTGTGCTTATCACACATATCCCAGGACTTTGACATGCTGCGCCTCATCTACAGAAGGGCGAGGGAGCAAGCCTGGATCTAGACGCATCAAAGAAGCGTTTCAAACTTAAACAAGGAAAACGGGTAGAGAAAAATGGGACTCCACGTCGCCATCTGGTGGCACCATGCTATATCGCACATACAACACATATAAATCGCTTTATCTTTACCATTCCAGCTAAGCCCTAAGTGACGTGGCTTAAGCGTTAGTGTCATGGCTTAATTTTAATCTTACTCAGCCTACTAAGCTACTGCTAAATTATTAACATTTTTCGCTGCTGTTAAGAGAAAGAGTAAAAGACCCAGCTCTGGAGTTGTTTGCTGTATTAAATGGCACCTCTTAGAGGAAGTGCTCATTATGGAAGTAAAAAGCACTCTGATATATATGTCAATACAAATGTTACTATCTTAGATTGTTATTGATCTACTGAAACTACCACTTTCATGGAACAAGCCTGTTCAAAAGAGGTACTCAGGCTGACTCTAGATGGATTCACATTACTGTCTTGTAGTCTGCAGTTCACACAGACTTTATTTCCCATCCCTATATGGATTGAATAATCCTGCTAGCAAGCAAACCTGTGGTATGTACAAGCAAAAATAGTTGATAAATGTCCTACAAGCCATGAACGTCTCTATCCACAGATCGGAATGTCATGCCTAAGTCATTTTGATCCCCATAACTGGTTTGTCAACAGTATCGAACGTAGGAAACTGCCTTGCACCAGGTTAGACAATTGATCCATCCAGTTCTGTATTGTCCATAATAGGTGTGAGGGACCTCTGGCTTTCCAGAAGATGACAGAATATAACCCCTGTCAGCCCCAGCAAGCATGGCAAACAGTCAGTGATGATGGGAGTTGTATTCCAGCAACATCTAGAGAGATTCCTTACTATGTACTGGTTGGACACAGAGGAATGGTAGGAGGAACCAGTTGAGGAACCCCCAAGGGAAGAAGGCTCAGAGCCTGCAGATTGGTGGTGGGATGAGAATGAGTGGTTGGAGGAAGAAGAGCGTGAAGACTGGGGGGAGGTATTGGACACTGGAGACCTCTCCAGTGTCCAACAAGGCTTGGTGGGTAGGGAGAGTCTGTGGCAGAGAGAAGTCCCGAAGCAGGGTCAGAAACTGAGGCAGGAAAGGAGGGAGGTCAAGAGGCAGAGGTAATGAAGAGTCACAAGTGGTCTCTCTCCCAGAACCAGGTGAGGCCTGAAGAGGGCGGAGGAGAGTTAGCTTCACACAGGCCAGGCACCATATCAGATTGGTTGGAGAAAATGCTGGACAGGAGAGGGCTTAGGCGGCTGTGAGGAGGTGGGGCCTTCAGTCTCAGCAACTGCTTCATGGGGGCAAGACCTGCCAGAAAGGAGTTCTGTGCTCATTAGGCCTGACACTACTGTGCCGATCCTGCTTTTGCTAATAGTTAACTTGCAACTTGCTCAGTGTGATTTACTGCTGGCTCGCTCCTGTCACCCACTGACTTGACCAAAGCTCTCCAGGTTTTCAGGAAAGGGTCCTTCCTGAAGATGCTACTATAGACTGTATCTTGGACCTTTTGCGTGCAAAGCACGTGCTCTGCATTAAGATGCAACATTTCTCCTAAATTGGCTTATACGTTTGGCCCTCTAAGTAGCAGAGGTGTACATTAATGGACGTGTCTGGATGGCTCTTTGCTTCTCCTGTTTCTGAGAAACAAATCAATTGTTTGCCTTGGGAGCAACACTATCTTCCACCTTCCACCAACTGGTTGACCCAGGCTCCTCAGAGAAGAAGGCCATGGAAGGATAGGTTGGGACCCAGCTAGGAGGCGCTCTCAGTTTGTCAGAATTACTGGGGATTTCCTCACTGCAGTATTAATGGAGCTGCTGCTGTTTTCACTCGCCTCTTCCCTACCATTCTCAGCTAATGACTAAAGTAGCTGAACCTGCTACTTATCCTTCCCATTCAAATCCCACATGGTTTTACTATCTACCAATGCAAACAAGTCACAGGATTACAACATCAGGTTGTCAAGAACATGGGTGGTCTTGATCTATCTCATGGCTATTTGTATATCTCTTCTTTCCATATCTGCTTTTAATCTATCACTTCAGTCCTCAAATAAGGATCTTTGTCAAATCCTGAAATGGCTGCTGAATATCAACAAACAGATTAATACACAGAGAGAGAGAGATTCCAATTTATTTTAATACAAAAGCAATGTGTTTACTGGCTTCATTAGTGGCTAAGCCCTTGGATGGCTTAAGAAAAGGCTGTAAAAAATTGATTGACCCAAATTCTTTGCTAGATAGCTTGTTCCCCCTCCCCCAACCCTTTCTTTTCCCATACATATGCAAAAGGCAACAGTGGGTTTCATTTGGCACACTGAATAGTGATTATAGATTGAATTAAGTGAACTGCAAACTTATTGGTTTTGCAGCTGCTGAGCTCCTTCACTCCCGCTGCCAACCTTGATCAACCTAGAGGTGGTCCGAGAGCCCAGCCTTACATGGCTGAGCAATTGAAACTTGCGTAGCATCTTCATCTACTAGACTATAGGTGCCAGAGTCAATACGGGACACGACTCCTGTGTTTTTCGTAGTGATGAACGGTGGGCATCTGGGCCCCTGCAATAATTTAGTGTGGGGTTGGGGAGTTGATGACCCCCACGTGCCATCACGGCCGCATCACTGGAGCTGGGTGGGGCCACGCCCAGTGTGGCCCTGCTGGCCAAAGCGCCAGTAGGCGGCACGGCTGCAGGAGATTTAACTGTGGTGTGGCCAGGAGGCTCTCCTCTCTCCTCCTTTCACCAGATCTCCCAACCCACCCACCCTCTTTTTTATGCTTTGCTATGACATGGCTGGGGATGCGGGTGGTGCTGTGGGTTAAACTACAAAGCCTAGGACTTGCTGATCAGAAGGTCGGCGGTTCGAATCCCCACGGCGGGGTGAGCTCCCGTTGCTTGGTCCCTGCTCCTGCCAACTTAGCAGTTCGAAAGCACCTCAAAGTGCAAGTAGATAAATAGGTACCGCTCCAGCGGGAAGGTAAAAAACGGCGTTTCCATGCACTGCTCTGGTCTGCCAGAAGCGGCTTTGTCATGCTGGCCACATGACCCGGAAGCTGTACGCCGGCTCCCTCGGCCAATAAAGCGAGATGAGCGCCGCAACCCCAGAGTCGGTTACAACTGGACCTAATGGTAAGGGGTCCCTTTACCTTTATGACACAGCCTTCCTATGGACAAATGTCGGCCACCACATTATTGGGGTCAGGTAGGTTTCTTTTCCCCTTGGCAAATTGGCACAGCCATTTGGTTTTTGCCTGCCTTGTAGCAATCCTCACAACTTTGTGAGGTTAGTCATTGGGTAAGCCTTTCTTTGGATGGAGGGAAGGTTGTAGCCTCCACCTGCCCCTCCTCATTAAGGGGCTGCTAAAGTGATCCAGAGGTGTACTTCCTGTCTGATGCTCGGACATGTGCTAGTGCCATGCCACTACCCCAATGGGGACCTCTCTGGGTGCCCGTACTTGATGTAAGTCATAGAGCTCTCCCTGTCAGGATCTTGTCCTCCACTCGAGTAGGACTCTGGTAGAGACACATGCCCGACTGGCATGTTCCCTTCCTCCTGGTCAATCATTCGGGAGCTTCAAAAGCTTTCTTCAGCCCAAACATCACAGCGACCAATGCCAACAGACATTGTCACACTTAGGGATCTGCAGAGTCTTCACAGCTTGAACTGTGCAGAACTCAGCAACTCAGCATTTTCTACTTTAATCTACTTTATTTACATATAAACACACACAGAGCCTCAACATGGCTCCCTCTCTCTCTAGCATCAGACAGCAAAGAGAAAGGACAAAGGACAATAGTCCCCCTTCGCGGAACACAGTAACACAAACATCCTGTCTCTGTCACTTCCCACACTGTGGAGTCAAAACATACACCGTCATTTGAAAGACAAAAATCCCATGACTGCCATCACAGAGCAGGAATTCTAACACACCCTACCCTTAGATGGACTCCCTGCAGATAGGCACAGGGTTGAGATACAGCCTGGCTTCACCCAATGCCTAAGCCAAACCCCTCACATCTGTAACCAATAAGTTGTGGCCTATTTAATCCCATAAACCTAAATACTTGTGTCCGTGTTTTTATTAATCACTAGCGGGTCACAGGGCCTTGGCACGCAACTACCTCTGGCAACCACCTCTGCACTACTATGGCAAGTGAAGCTGATGCTTGCTTGAACAAACAGCTGGGTTGGATCATGGAGATGAAATGTCTTTGCACCAACAGGATTTGGAAGGAAAGTCCTCTGTCTGAAATCCCAGAGAATCCAGTGGTCCAGTGGTCCGACTTCTTAGTTCCTTGTAATAAATTGCCCTCCAGGAACCTGAATCACCCCAGAAGAATCAATATTAAGGCAGGAAGGGCAGCTTGTTATCTGCAAAATTCTGCAGAAGCTCATAAGGGTAAGATTGGTTCCCAGTGGGGCGGGGGGCGAGGAGTGTAATATCTTTCCAAGATTGTGGTTTTAAAAAGAAACCTGATTTGCTGCTTGAAGCAAACTTTAATAAGAGCATTAAGTAGCAAAATTATTTAAAAGCAGATCTTTTATGTAAAACAATTTGCTTTGAGAATATCTTTTTTTGTTAACATAACTTCAACTACATTATGCTTCAGCACTGCTGTTTTGTACTACAATTAAGCGCTGATCACATTACATGAGAGATTATACTATCCTATTTACAGTAAATAGCTTAAAGTAGAGGGGAAACAGGAAAGGCTCTATTCATGAATGATTTACACTCGGCTTCTTCTCGAGGTTTTGCATTATTCAAATAAGAAGAAACTGTGTCTGGAATACTAACAACATCTTGTAATTTACTATATGCAGTAGGAAGCACATCGGCTTACCAAATTGTCATTTAATATCCTGAAGCACCGCAGAAGAAATTCTCCTGCTTGGCTTGCCACTTTTTAAATGTACTGTTGTTATTACTATAGCAAACAGGGATGCAAATGAAACAAAATATGCAATTATGCAAAACTGCTATCCGCAACTAACGTGATTGGGGAAATGGCCAAGGAATGTCTCTTTTTCAGAACGTGTACAAGGACCAGAAGGCTAATCTTTTTTCTTCTCTTTTCTTTTTGTGGCTGAAAATTCCAAGAACATGATCTAGGAGCATCAAAGAATTGCTCTGGCAGTTAAGTGAAGAGTGCAAACTGGAGCCCCTTCCGATAGGCCCTAAAGCAGGTGGGAAATCCGTGGACATCCAGGTGTTGCTAGATTCTAACAATAATAATAATAATAATAACAACAACATATGATGCCCATTTCTCCACCCAGGCAAGCAAAAGGCATGGTCACAGTTCATAGACAAATTCCTTTCAGGCAAAGACATTTGAGGAGGGCATGGAACAAGACTAGCAACAGTACAGTGGTACCTCAGGTTACATACGCTTCAGATTACAGACTCCGCTAACCCGGAAATAGTACCTCGGGTTAAGAACTTTGCTTCAGGATGAGAACAGAAATCGTGCAGTGACAGCGCAGCGGCAGCAGCAGAAGGCCCCATTAGCTAAAGTGGTGCTTCAGGTTAAGAACAGTTTCAGGTTAAGAACGGACCTCTAGAACGAATTAAGTTCTTAACCCGAGGTACCTCTGTAATGGACTGGTGGGAAGTGGCACCTGATAGTTAATTAAAATAATTGCCCTGGTGAGGGGCGGAACCCTACTAGCATTTCAATCCTTGAGATTTAATCAACCCTGTGGCTAAAAGCCTCAGTGCCTAGGGCTTGCCGATCAAAAGGTCGGCGGTTTGAATCCCCGTGGTGGGGTGCGCTCCCGCTGCTCGGTCCCAGCGCCTGCCAACCTAGCAGTTCGAAAGCACCCCCGGGTGCAAGTAGATAAATAGGGACCGCTTACTGGCGGGAAGGTAAACGGTGTTTCCGTGTGCTGCGCTGGCTCGCCAGATGCAGCTTTGTCACGCTGGCCACGTGACCCGGAAGTGTCTCCGGACAGCGCTGGCCCCCGGCCTATAGAGTGAGATGGGCGCACAACCCCAGAGTCTGTCAAGACTGGCCCGTACGGGCAGGGGTACCTTTACCTTTTTATTTTCACTTACTATATCTGAAGTATAATCCTAAAGGGTTTTTTTTCCCTTAGTGATTGACTGTGCATTGCCCCTTGCATTATCTTGCTGAGTGGTCCTGTGCAGGAAGAGAATGATGCAAAGTGGAGGTTCATGTTTATCCCTGACTGGGCAAAACCTTGAGCTCTGCAACCAGCAGTGTGGGAAAAGCAAATAACACAGGGTTCAAACAAATCAATACTCTACAAAGTACGAAAGTAGCACCACAACGAGAGATGCTCCTCAACCATCTCTTTCTGTCGCTTATTTTTTGCCACCACAGCCAATCTCTTTTTTGCAAATCCCAGCCATGGAGTAAAAAGAAACTTGTGCATATAGCAGGTAACCCCACAAGGGGAAGAGGAAAGTATTTCAATGCATGCCTATCTAATTTGTACTTCTTAATATATTACACAAACAAACACAGGTATCCTTTGAAATTCACATTTCCCCCAATTTTGCAGAACGGTTATCCAGTCCAATAAAAAAAATGTATACCAAAAACATTTATGAGGGGAAGATGCACACAATAATGTACTTGTTAGTGGAAATGGCATACAAAATGCATTATGTGATATGGGAAATCACCCACACACAAAATGTGCATTTGAGGAAAACATGCACAAAAATGCATATGAATTTTGGTTCACACTTTAAAAACCCCAACTCAGACTGATGTGGAAATTGGGTGTGCTGAATTTAAGATAGTACAAATGAAAACCAGTGAAACTGCAGGTTGTTTTCAGACTCAATATGCCTATGTTTTTCCAATTTCATTTGTCTAAATTATGGACCGAGCTGTTTGAAGAACTCAATGAAACACAACTTTGATAATGACTGGGTTAGTTTGTGTTAAACAGGACCCGTGGGGTGGCTATATAATTTGGTTCCCAGGCACTCATCTTCAGATAACTCTGGATGTACATGAAGGCCTGTACATATATAACAAAGGGGTTGGTAGAGCATGAGACTCTTAATCTTGGGGTTGTGGGTTGGAGCCCCACATTGGGCAAAATATTCCTCCATCGAAGGGGGTTGGACTAGATGTCCCTTGTGGTCCCTTCCAACTGTACGATTCTATGATTCTGTGATATTACATGTTTCTGAACTCCAACATCCGCCAAAGGCCAGGGATGATAGGAGATGAAGCAGAATGACATATGGAGGGCCACAGATTCTCTGCCACATAGGTAGATAGGTAGATGGATAGATAGATGATAGATAGATGATGATTGATAGATATAGATAGATAGATAGATAGATAGATAGATAGATAGGTAGGTAGATAGATAGATATAGATAGATGATAGATATAGAGCGAGCCACAGTGGCATGGGAGATGCTTCCTTGAAATTTCTTCCCATATCACTAATAAAGTGCAGTAGCCCATAAGCATGTGGGCAAGAACAAAGATCATCTCTACCTGGTTGCCACTCTGCTGGGAGGAAGGATAGGATAATGATCAGGAGTGATCTGTCCAATTAACCCATGCCCTTGTGGCTTTGGGATTCAAAATGTAACCACAACAGCATAGAACCCTCTCATTCACTGCAGTAACATACAAAGAGACCAAGGACTCAGCTATACAGCTGCAAATAAAACGTTTCAAGTGTGTTTTAAGTGCAATATGCAAATAGACACTAGGTGGCAATGGTAAGCCTTATGGAAAATTCAATGTATTTTTTTAAAAAGCTTTTTCAGAAAAAGCATTTTCAGAACGTTTTTTTATATGTGCGTAGATTCCACCCCAGAGTCCTCTACAAAGATATTAGTCCATAGGAACTTCGGTGGCATTGCACTAAATTCTGCAGATCTCCTCCAGGACAACACCTGAAAGAGAGTTCTCTTGAGCGTATTTTTAAAACAAAAGAATCTAAACCTTTTAATATTTTGAACTTTTTTGGCCTTTTTTAAAAAAACCCACACACCACTGCTTTCCCTATCTTATCTTTAACCTTTTTGCTCTTGCAGGCACTGTTGTTTGTGTAACATAACTTGTTCTGGAGTGATCAGTTTGCCTTCAACAGTTTCCCACCCTAAGATAAATCACGTATTATCTTCTACTGTTTATCCAAGGAGGTGGTAACATATAGAATCAGGGACAAGGCTAGGTATGTCATCTGGCAGCTAGATGCACCCCACAGATTGGCTGAGTTGTTTACCTGCTCAGCAGATAGGCATACCATAGCTTTGATAATATTGTCGTGGTAAATATCACAATACAACAAACTCCTTTGAAAAAATAATAGCATCTAATACTCATAGCAGGCTTGATCATTGCTGGACTTTGTGCTTTTTCTTTACTGTCATTGTTTTACATTTCTTGCTCCTGTTATTCTGAAAAGAGGCAAATCCAGCCATTTAGCAAAAGAAAAAAACTTCAGTAGTTAACACAACGTATCCAAGGACTTTAAAACACCTAAACATATTAGGTAGTCAAAGATCTATAGAAACACAAGCATCGGTCTAATCTTGAGGCCCAGCACGATTAGTCTCGTGCACCCAAAGAAATATTTTTCTGATTCTCAATCCCGGTTGCCATTTTATTCCATGTAATGCAATTACCTATGCCAAATATAGCCACCGAATAGAATTTGTATTGCTTTCCACTACCGTGAGAGAGTAAAATGATTTGTACTAGATCCTGGAACAGTCCACCATTTTTTTTCCAGGATTGTAAAGTTCTGTAATGAACTTTGAAGACTTCATCTGTTCAAGACATAAGCTTTGATCCAGAGCTCCTGTGAGCAGGAATCCATTCATGAGATGCTCACAATGTAGGAAGCGAGAGAGAGTATAGGCTGATTTTTGCCTGCTGTGCCACCTGAAAATCAGCTTTGGGGGTTTGTATGCAAGATGGTGTAAGGGCTGCAGAAGGAAGATGGAAATTGGTGAGAATAATTGCCCCAGACCTTGGACATTCCAGTAGGAGCATTCACTGGATTGCAGTCCCTCCTAAAAATGGAAGGGACTCTTCCATTCAGAGAAGGGCCGCTCTGGATCCAACCCATACAAAACCGTGCATCTTCCTAACTAACACCATGGTCCTAAATATGTTTACTCAGAAGTAAGAGTGACTGATCTAAATTGATAAGGCTTCTTAGGACCATAGCTTTCACAGTGCAATCCTAGGCACAATTACTTGGGAATTAGTACTATTTCACTCAATGAGACTTACTTCTGAGTAAACATAAAGGGATCATTTTATTTTTTGGTAATTATAAGTTTTAAACAGACTTCTCTGAATATATGTGTATATAGTTCTGATTCTATTCATGTTTAATGCTTGTTTGCCCTATGTTTTAAGGGATTCTTGTTTTTATCTGTAAACCGCCGTCAGTCCCATCAGGGGGGAAAGCGGGTCATAAAGAAATATATAATCACCACTGCTTCAGCTTTCAACATGCTTTCCATTTGAGTTTTCTCTGAAGATTTTACATAAGTATTCATGCAGGAAGCATAAACTTTAGGAAGAATAAACCGAAGTATAAAATCCTAAATATCCATCAGTTTCTCTTTTGCACTTTTCTAGTCTGTATCCTTAGAACTTAAAAAGATCGAAAGCTGGGAAGAGCAATATCATGTGGTCCAGCCATACCCGTTTTTATCTCAACAGAGCAAGAATGCACTTGACCTCAGGTTGAACTTGTGGCTCAGAGACTGAAAGGAGATGCTGTGCATTTAGCTCAATCTGAACAGAATTTAAAATGGCATGGGTGAGTGGGAATACTGAGAGCAAGCCCGGGCAATGGAATCATAGCTACATACATATATCATGTGTTCCTCATTTCAAGAACTGTTCCTTGTTCTGCATTAAAATGTCATGTAGCTGCAAAAGGCAACTTACATTTAAATCTTTACACCAGAGGTGGGAAATCTCTTTTCAGCCTGATAATCACATTCCCTGGTGGGCCACATTCCAATGGAGGGTATGGCAGCCAGACACACAACTGTCCATCCTGCATTCTCCACCCAGGCGGGCAAGAGGCATTATCCCAGTTGATGGACACAAGGCACAGAGCAAGACCTATTAGGAGTGTGGTTTAGGAAAGAGGTGGGGCCTAGGCAGCCCTGAGGCTTGTTGTTGTTCTTTAGTCGTTTAGTCGTGTCCGACTCTTCGTGACCCCATGGACCAGAGCACGCCAGGCACTCCTGTCTTCCACTGCCTCCCGCAGTTTGGTCAAACTCCTGCTGGTAGCTTCGAGAACACTGTCCAACCATCTCGTCCTCTGTCGTCCCCTTCTCCTTGTGCCCTCCATCTTTCCCAACATCCAGGTCTTTTCCAGGGAGTCTTCTCTTCTCATCAGGTGGCCAAAGTATTGGAGCCTCAGCTTCACGATCTGTTCTTCCAGTGAGCACTCAGGGCTGATTTCCTTAAGAATGGAGAGGTTTGATCTTCCTGCAGTCCATGGGACTCTCAAGAGTCTCCTCCAGCACCATCATTCAAAAGCATCAATTCTTTGGCGATCGGCCTTCTTTATGGTCCAGCTCTCACTTCCATACATCACTACTGGGAAAACCATAGCTTTTAACCATACGGACCTTTGTCGGCAAGGTGATGCCTCTGCTTTTTAAGATGCTGTCTAGGTTTGCCATCGCTTTTCTCCCAAGAAGCAGGCGTCTTAGGCTAGAAGGGCTCCTTTAGCCCTTGGACCTGAGGTTACCTACCCCTGCGTTACAAGGATGAGTTATTGTCTAATAAAAGTACTAGTAATGTTCAGACGCACACCGTGCACCCTTTTCTTGCTGCCATTATTTGGGAACTCTTTGGGGAATAAGCCTTAGCCACATAGGATATTTTTGTGAAAGCCCCTTTGCAAAATCTGCTCAGTTAACAGAATAGAAAGACCCAGGGAGAAGATGGGGACAATATCTGATTCTGCCAGACCCATACTGGGGGAGCAGGGAACACACACTACTGCCAAGAAGACCCATGAATGTATGGTATTCAGGCAATGCTGAGCTGAATTAAAATTAAAAGGCACTGATGCAGCACATGGTGCACTGAATTCTAGATTTTAAAAGGATCTTCATATTCTGGAAGCTTTGATTACATAGTGATGGCTGCCCTGGTCTTGCTTCCATATTGGTGGTTAAGAAGCTTTTTTCATATGATCCTATGGGAATATGCCCCAAACCCCAATTTTTTGGGGACGGGTGGATTACATTAATCCTATGATTCCTTAATGATGGTTTCTTTTTCATGGTGTACCCTCGTCAGGAGAAAGTGGATAATCTGGCTGCAATTGAGGGTAGCTAGTGCTTCATTGGTATGGAACATGGCAGGATGATGTTCACACCAACTGAGGATACAATTATTATTATGCTGGGCATTAATAGATGAGTCTGCAAAACGGTGTGTTTATTGATGGGAAAGCAGAATTTTATGGCTTACCATGCATGATTTACAGGTGTTGCCCAGCAGGTGCACATGATATGCAACCACCAACCACAAAGCACTCTTGATCACAACATAGGCGCTCATTTGGCGTGGGGGGGGGAGGGGAGAAATCACATTTTCCCAGCAAGAAAAAACTGGCTTTTTCTACAATGAATGCTCTAATAGGAAGGTGGCATCTGGCTCCTATACACCAGCTAAGTAAGAACTGTGCATTTATTGTTATGGGCTGGGGAGATTGTCTGGGTTAAGCCATAGGTTAATGTTCTGCTTCAGAGGAACTTTGCCTGGGAAGTCATCCAAACACAACAAAGTCATGCTTGGTGATGACAGGCAATATTTCTCGGTCAAGAAAATCTACTTTGAATTTGCCCCTGTATCTCAGATGTGCTTTATATAACTTTCAGCAGTGCTTTCCTGATGAATTCTGGGCAATGCCTTGTTATTTATGTGCTGTTTATTTCCGCAGACTTACTTTCGTTGCATTTGTCTCTATGATTTGCTCAGGAAAATTCAGAAGCCCAACAAGGAAACATGATCTTCTTCCTCTGAACTTTAACAACATAAACAAATTTAAAATCAGACTTAAGCAAAGGAAGAAGCTTTCTCCTTTTTCCAACCAGGAATGACTTAGTACTTATGTATTTGTCATCATCACACAGCAGAAATACAGTGCAGAATGGCTGATACATATAGCATTGGCAGGCTACTTACTACTCCTTCATTTACCACTGCAACTAATATACTGTAACTTGGTTTCCCTTCCGGTATTGCATTACTATGAATTACACCTTTCATTATAATGCAGTTGTTCCCTTCCTTTCCTTTCCTTTCCTTTTTCTTTTTCTTTTTGTGTGTGCACTGATGAAAAACTTACTTGAGAAAATCTTCAGCAAAATATTCAGATGCAGAGATATACTTTTTTTTCATTTCATTGTGATATGTCCTTCCTAAACCAATAAATTAACTGAAATGCAACTGTCCTTTAAAATCCATACTTCTCCAAATTTTGTGATGCAGTTCCCTAATTTAAAAATACGTGTACAAAATTGGATCTATTAGTGGAAAAGAACATAAAATGACTTACAAGAGAGAAATTGGTTGCAGGAATGCATACAAATCTTTGTACTTTTATTTTTTAAAAAAATCATGAACTGATGCAGAAATGGGGTGGACTGAACTTAAAAATGGAAACAATAAAAAAGTTAGAGAAATCAAAATTAGCAGGTTAGCTCTTTCATGAACGCCCCATGAACCAATTCAGAGAGGGCACTGGGAGCGGGGGGCGGGGAGCAGGAGTGTGGGTAAAGTCCCACTGTACAAATGGAAGCTCTCACACAGGATTTACGCTGATGGGACTTGTTAGGTGAATTCCACCCTTTGTATCTATTATATCCCCAGCATTTATTTGCTAAATTTTCCCTCGGTCCTTATTCTGTTCCAAAGAGATCTGCAGTCATGGAATCTTCACACTATCAGTTTTGTTGCAGTGAAAATACACGATACAAATATAGTTGGTTTGTCACACTTTTATACTTGGAAGCACAACAGGGGGTGGGCTGGGGAATCAATATTCATGGCTAGATTTAATATTCAAAGCTGCATAGCCATGTAATGGACTTAATCTTTCAGCATTAAGGCAGCAAGCTAATGAACATATTAAGCAGCTTGCGATAATGCTAGCGCATTATGAAGATTCAAAATGGAAGGCTTTCAGAATTGCAGAGCAGCTGATGTGAGGTCAGGAAATCTTCAGATGAAAACAGAGGCAAGACACTTCCAACCATATACTACCAGTTGCTGGAAAAAGATGGACTGTTATGGCATGCAGTGGGAACTGGTGGTTCAGAAGATGGTGTGGGCACTAGCTCTGAGCAACAACCAAGTGGTGAGGGAGCATGTGCTCTTACCAGCAAGTGTTGCTGAGTGGCAGAATTTGACAGAGGCTGATGTTGTCAGCTGGAAGATGTTGATCAATCAAAATCAACACATCGGAACTACATAGTCCCAGATACCCCTGGCTTCCACTACATGATACTCCCCAGTGAAGACACAGGCCCCTGCCCAAGCTCAGCACCATGCAGTCCTCTGCCACTCTTCCTCCAACATCAAGCAGTGCTCATGGTTTAATATACTGGCTCCCTCTTCCATTAGAGGCAATGGCTACATAGTTCAGCCGACCTCTACACTGGCACTGGGCAGCTGAGATTCAGAGGACAGAGCAAGATGGATTGGAATAATGAAGGATGTGGCCTGGGTTTCTCAAACACGTTAGTGGCATAGCATTTGGCCTAAAAGTTTAGAGCAGGATGGGTAGATGGTAGATCAGGATCCACCAGCACGAGCTTTGCATGATTGGCAGTAGATGACAAGGCTTTAACAATAGCCAGAAAATGGCAAGTTTTAGCCAGGTCTTTGTGCAGCTTGGGTGGCCAGTTTCAGAGTTTTGTGTTAGTCATAACTCCGACGTTGATTTGCACTTATATATTCAGGCACATTGCAGGGGAAAGTGGTGTGCAGTAGATCAATGACTCCTGCCCCCTAAGCTACCATTTTACATCTGGCTCCAGCTCCAGCAACTATTTAGGAGACTGGCCATTCACATCCACACTGTGATGCTCATCCAGACCCCTGAAACTTCAAAACAAAAACCGAACTTCCGGGTTAGCGCCATCGCCTAATGGCGGATTCCCTCCGAGCCCTGGAGGGAATCGGCTCAGCAGGGGTCGGGTCCTGCCGCCGCAGCGATGCGGGGACCCTCAGAAACCACAGGCGCTGAAGCCTGTGGACCTGGTGACTCGGCGGGCACCATTTGCGCCCCCCGACCCATAAAGGAGCCTTTTTAAAGGCTCTGGAACGGGGGACAGAGAGCGGCGCGGTGCTGTGAGTCGACTGCTTCCCCTGCTGAGTGAAGCCGCATGCCATGGACGGAGAGTGCTGACTTCTTTCTCTGAACATTTGGATTAAAAGCAACAACCCGTGAGTAACACGGAAATTGGACTTAAAAGGGAAATTTTCTTTGGGAATTAGGCACGACCGGGTAAGGTGTAAAGAGGAAGTCCGCCTACCCGCCTTGTAAACATCGTAAAGCAAGGATTTTATTACTAAGGTTGTGAGAATACCTTTCTTCTTTGTGGAGAAAAGCAATTAACTCTACGTTGGGGCAATTTAAGTGATTGTGCTGGAGGATAAGAGCTAACATTGAGAACGGAATTCACCCCTCCCCCAAGACCCGGGAGCGATCGGTGAGAGAGCCTGCGGAAGAGACATAAAGACTTTGACAGCTGTCAAACTAGCTGTCAAAGTTGGGGGGGGGAAGGAGAACTTTGTTTCTGCTGTCTTTGCTGGTTATATTCGTTACAATTCGGTAACAAATTGTTAAAAATAAAGAAGAAAAGGCTAACTTGACTTTTGGGTTGGAACTGGAAGATATTAAGAAACTAGAATCCCTCTAGAGTGGGTTTAGGACATTACAAAAATGGCTGTAAGTGGAAAAATACTGGCTGAACTGGAGGAGACTTTTTTTCTCTTGGGAAAACTGCAGGAACAGAGTGATGTTTTGACTATAAACGTTACAATACTGAAGGGAACAGTAAATAAAGTTGCTGAGCCTGGGAGGGACTTGACTCAAGTTCTTGCAGATGAACAGGAAAGTTTTGCAGTTGACCTAAAAATCTCTGCAGCCGAACAAGAAAAGAAATCTGAGAAATCTGAGAATGTGATGAAAGAGGAACATGATGATTTGAAGGAAAAAGAAGGAGGAGCTATAATGCCACAGATGGTTGAGGAAAGCCAGAGGCCGGTTAAGATGGATATAAAGGAAAATAAGATCAGGATGATGGAAATTTGGTTTGAATTGAAGAATGGAAAATGGAGAGATCTCCCTATGTGGAGATCTGAAGACATATGGAGTACAAACCTGGCTAAAGTGGAAACTGGAGCTTTTGGGACACTTGGACTTAAGAGAAGTAAGAAACAAGATCTTGGCTCAATTTTTAAATATGGAGGCCTAGCTGGAAGAAACATGGACCTTATTGGGACAGAGCTCCTTCGAGATTCGGAGTTTAATATAAAGGACTATCAAAAAAACCGGCAGAGAGGAATTGAGAGAGAATTGAGAGCCTCGGACGTGAGGTCGCCAGGCTGACTGCAGATGGACTGATGGACTTTTTGTTGGGGTTCGAAACCGAGAAAGGGGGTGGTGGGGCTTTGGGAATCCAAAGGGTGTATAACTATATTTTGTTTTAATTAATTTGGTTTTGCCACTAACATAAAAATGGGGATTTCGGGGAGGGGAATTGGGGCCGACCTTAGAAAAAGATTTTTAAAAATAAGTATTGACGTATAAAGATTGAGGTTTACAAGTTAAAATTGGTTAATTAAAATGAATTAGAGAAAATAAGGTAAAGTTTGGGGACAAGAACTTGCTGAGCTAAAAATTGGAACTGGAATACAAGAAGGGCAGGTGTGGGGAAGTCAAGGAAATTGGTTATTGACAGTAAGAAATGTAAATTTTATGAGTTTTTAATTGTTTTTTTTATTTTATGTTTTTTCTTTATTTTTTGAAAATTCCAATAAATATCTTTTAAAAAAAAAAGAAACTTCAAAACAAAAACCAACCAACCAACAAAAAACCACCATAACCCTGTCCCCAGATTGTTTCGGGAACTGCGGCCATAATCCAGTGCCACGGATTGCAGATTAAAAAACCAGCACTGGAAACACACTAAGCAGGAGTAAGCATTAATCTCCCCTCTTCACCCGGTGGCATGGCAAGGACGGCTCGGGTTTCTTCTTCCCCCTTCCCTGCATTCAAATTTGCATTACCAAAGTAACTTTCGGAGCATTTGTCCCTGAGATAATACAATAGTTCCGCAGAGAAGCCTTGAGTAACCACTGGGCCAAGCAGCCAAAGTGCAGATCACTTGCAGAAATTTACATTAGTCCATTTGTGAATGGTTAGTACAGTACATACAATGTGATTCTTGAGATTTCCAAGGAAGCTTTTATCTTGGGGGTAGAAAGTCAGAACGAGAGCCACCATCTTTCATCGGTTCTAATTATGTACATAAAGCCTTATTGCTTTCCATTACTTTTAATATTTATTCTTTGAAATTATTGAATTAATCAGTAGGGCTTGGAAGATGCTGAAATGTAGCTGAGCAAATGGAAGAACTGATCTAAACTCATTCAATTACGACAGAGCGAAAGCTTAGTTTCAGTCCAGTGCATTTTGTCTCATCAGAGGCTTCACTTTCTTTTGGAGAAATTCAAATTTGATTGCAGCTTGTTTTCTTTTTTTAGGTCTCTCCTCCAGAATAACTCATGAATAGCCCTTTTATTTGGTGATGCATTTCAGCTAACACTTCAAAGGATTCTGTATATATTACATGGAAGAAAACCCAGAATTTGATTTGGCCGTGTTCATATATTTATGACCATTTGATAAGGAAATTGACTTGTGTCACAACAAGACAGTCATGGTTGCTGATCCTCTGTATGGTCTGTTGGCATGTAATAGCACCTATGGTATTACATAATCTATGGCCACCTCAAGTTTGAAATAAAGCAGCTAGAATGGAAGCTAATGTACACTTTTAGATAGATGTACAATATAGGGGTGTACAGTTACTCTGAAGCCATGTTGATCAAACCGAATCCATCAAAAACTTTGATGCACAACATACAAGCAAACATTTGGATCCCAGTTGGTCAATATCCCCACCTCAAAATCCCGCTGCTGCTACTAACAGTTTTTACATATATTTAGACCCAGGAGGTTTCTAATATGTCCATGTTTTTGTTTTTTGTTTTTACCCACCTATGGATTGTCTTAGATGCTTAACAACTCCTGGATTTCCACTCCTTTACAGTACCAACCTGTTTTGTTTCTTGCCACCCCTGCATCTCACACTGTCATGTTGAAATATGTGGCATTAACGTCTATGGCACAGTAGTACAATGTATGGCAAAACATCAGGTATTCACAATGTCAAATGATTTTTGTATTACTGCGTGTGTGTGTGTGTGTGTGTGTGTGTGTGTGTGTGTTGAGTGTCAGGATTGAAGTCCACAGCAGTTGTTAAACCTGCCAATTTGAGGAATCAAATTAGAGAGCCAGTGTGGTGTAGTGGTTAAGAGCGGTAGACCCGTAATCTGGTGAACCGGGTTCGCGTCTCCGCTCCTCCACATGCAGCTGCTGGGTGACCTTGGGCCAGTCACACTTCTCTGAAGTCTCTCAGCCCCACTCACCTCACAGAGTGTTTGTTGTGGGGGAGGAAGGGAAAGGAGAATGTTAGCCGCTTTGAGACTCCTTTGGATAGTGATAAAGCAGGATATCAAATCCAAACTCTTCTTCTTCTTCAGTGCCAGGCCTGAATCTGTGAAACCAGATGCTCAGCAGACATCTGAAAAGCATCATGCTGCAACATGATTTGAAGGGGAGATGTGGTGGGGTGGGGGCTTAACCCTTCTCTCATATGCAGCTACTTTCCTGTAATCACAGACTTGGGCCTCAGGAAAACATTAGTTTGCCTTGCAGACGGTGGACCACCACAAGACCTTATCAGGAAATAAAACCAAGCGGACTTGCAAGAAACACCCACATTTAAAAACAGTTCATGAGAAAAGTCATTCAGGTCAAACCTGTTTGGTAAAGCAAGTTACCCTATTTACCCTTGAAGTTCAGCGCCTCCCTTTCCTCCAGAAGCATCTGCAAAACATTTTTCATTTGAATGCATCTGCTTTGAGAGTAAGCTAACAAATGTGTCATTTTGCTTTTAATTGTGCCCCGTTCTCATCGGTAATTGGATCGATTAGCAAACAAGGGAAAGAGCAGGGGTGGCGTGTTCCAGAAACGCAACAATATTGTAGTGCCAAGGATCCACGGTTGGCTTTTGATCAAGCCATGTGGCTTGATGAGGAAAACCAGTCATCTCAGGATCGGAGCACATCTGGAAAGCGAGACTACCCCTTGCCCATAGCCACAAAGAAGGGATCCATGCCATAGAGCAGGCATGTCCAACTCCCAAGAGACTGTGATCTACTCCCAGTATTAAAAAAAACTGGCAGTGATCTACCCATTGTCATTGGAGGGAGGAGAATTCGTGGGGTGGGTGGATTGCCCAGAGTTGTTGAGCTTTTGGGGGGGAGGATTGCACAGAGTTTTTTTAGCTTTTTCCTTGTAACTTGTTGTATACGATAAGGATCCTGTGATCTACTGGTTGGACATCCCTGCCATAGAGACATAGACATATGGGCATCTATGAATTTAAGAATTACATAATAACATATGACAAAAGCACCTGTTTTTGTTAACAGTTGCCCATTAAGTCTAGCTTTCTTTGAAGGTCAGAAAACAACAACTGCCCAGGAAAAAGAAAAGGGGAAACATTGACATTATTCCCGAGAACACTTGGTTCAGGAGTTGAGCCATTACTCTCTGAAACCACCTACACAGCATAAGCCTTCAGCATGTCCTTGTCACATCCACAAATGAGTAACAGCAGGTTTTGGCTGCAACTCTGTGTTGTTTTGGCTGTGTAAAGGGACTGCCATAATGCTGGGTGACTGTCTACCAATCAGAACAAGCATAAAAGAATGATTTCCCCCGTGTTATGGCTAGCACAAAGGATCGTGAGTGATGGGCCACATACTGAAGTATGAGTAGTTTCTTCGAGTTGGTAAGAATTGATAATAAATACATAGTTTTCTTTTCTTTTTTACTTTTCATTGCCACATTCCCAGCAACAAACCCGGGTCAAAACTTGTTACATGCAAATTAGCCTATGCCCTCTTTTAAACTTGTAAAGGTTGCTTTGGGAGGTATAGTTGGGAGCGGAAAAGCAACAAGGGGGAGGAATGCTTAACTATTTCCCTGCCACTGGTTTCCCTGCTGCAAAAGATCCAGCCTCCACAAAATTTCAAATACATCTTTACCCTGACAAACATGCATTTGAAACCTTGTTGAGGACTGCTATTAGGTAAAGGGAGCTATTTGGAGTGAGTCTGATGGAGAAAGGGTTTGAGCATTCATCTGTTCTGCCATTTCTCTGCTTTTTCTCTCCCACTGGCCATTGAATGTGCCTGTGCTTCACCTGTATCACTTTGAAAAGAATGCCATGCCTAGTCCATTCAACACACACACATCCCAAAACTGTGTGGACCACTACTTCATCAAAGTCAAGATAAATCTATTATAAGGTCATCTGATAATGTCATTTTGCATTCTGCCAGTAACATAGAAGCTGTGAGAATGGCTTTTCTGGAAAGAAGAATGGCAGATGAAATTAATGGGCTATGCAGAATTGGACAAAATGACAGGAAGGATTCGAAACCTGCGGGACCAGAGATTTACAGAAGATTGGAAGAAGTATATGAATTATTTGAAGAGCAACTGTAATCAACAAATTGTGCTAGTAGGACTACAAGAAGTTTTGTAAGGAGAAATATACGAAGTGTTACAAAGTAGAAAAAGATAGAGATATTGGTTATGAGTTTGAAATGTAATAGGGAAGATAAGAAATGTATACTGAGAGATTAGATTGGAAAATTTTCAGACAGGATTGATGGAAGTCAAAAATTTGAATAAGATGTACAAGTATGTTTAATTACTGTTGAAAATGATATGTTAAAAAAAACTAATAAAAAATTATATATATAAAAGAGAATACCTTTTCTGTAGTATCCCCACCATTCTGTGGAACTTTTGATCACAAGAGGTTGTGTTGTTGCCTTCTTTCCCTGGTTCCAGAAAGTGATTTATTTAAATAATAGAAATGAAACTAAGATGGGGGAACCTTTAGCAGCCTACAGTGTCAGCTGGGTGTGGATTCTGTGGAATGGAAACCCAGCAAGAGAGGGAACTGAATGGAGTATCCCCAAATAACCTGCAACATTTCCATTTTTTAAAGTATGTACAAGCAATGTGTGCAAAATATGTAAAGAAATGCATATATAAGGGGAAATTGACATAAAAATGCTTACATCCATGAAGATAAAAATATGCAATGCATTAGAGAAAATTGTTTGCTAAAATGTGTATGTTAGTCAAAACTGCACACGGAAATGTGTATTTTTTTCTGCATCACCAAGTGTTGCAGAAATGTGCAGAACTCAATTTAGGACTGGAAAACTGAGAAACTCAGAAAACCCAGATTAGGAACAGAGTAAGGGCATTTTGAAAAGACATGGCCGACATATTAACACATAGCAGGGATACACACTCCATAAATATCACATTTTTCTCATGCTATATAACTTACATCTTCCAATGCATCCTTTCTTTACTGATAAGGTTCTGCAAGCTTCACACGACTATAAATTTAATTGGAAGCATAATGGCAGTACAGTTAAGCTTGACTAGAGAATTTCCATCATCTCTTAGGTTCACAGATCAAAGAGGTACCATGTAGCAAATCCAAACATTTAAAGATCATGCAGGCACAGTGTTCTTTGAATTCATTACAGTTGGGATAATTCAATAGCCATTTTTACTGGGATCATTCTGTCTTCTTCAAAGAAACTACAACGGGCCATATCAAATTAAACATAACTAAATAATTTGTTCTCCGTTTGTGCAAGTTGGAAAGGGGTAATGAAGACTAGGATATTAGATGAGATTTGTCACTGCCTATACTTTGTGTTCAGGGAAATGGCACAGCAGCACAAAGAAGCTTACTAGAAGCTAATCAAGGAACATCTACCCTGCAGTCTACCACAAAGGAAATGTGCACAGTGTTAGATCACAGCAATTGTGTCGCTGCCATTGCATCTGATCATCTACTTCTGCAGTGTTGCCAGTCTATAAAAACTGACCTTGTGTTTGCAATGGATAAACTTCCTTTGTGGTAGACCATAGTGTATTCTTTGATTAGCTACTTGTGTTTGCAACTGACAGGAAGGCTATGCAAAATGTCAGTTCCCTGGCTTTCTTGATATAATTTTCTCACCAGCCCATGGGCTTGCCCATCTACGGCACCAGAGTGATTTGTTACATTATTCTGGTATGGTGTTGGCATCCGTCTGTCTCGAAAGACAATGGAGTGCACTTCCAAGGGCGAAGTCAAACTGCTGGGGAATCACAGTGCCTGCTGTGGCTGCAGAGACCAGTAACTCGTAACTGTTGTCTCCTGGGTTGTTTTTGCTGCTTTAGCAGCACTGAAGTGACCTCTCTGGGGGGCAAGCCTGGGGAGTGTGTATGGAGGTCCTGGGCTGCCCAGACTACACAATCCCCTTCTTGGCCTCAATGATGTGGTCCAAAAGAAAACAGAGCAATGCGTTTGGCACCAGCTTAGCTGCAGGAGTTGCTAGAAGGAGGTGTGCAAGAAGCTGTCCAACTGTCTTAAGAACTCCAATCTAGATTTGTGTAGGATTTGTTCCTTGACCTTTTCTTCTCCCAAATATACTCCCCATGGCAGTAGGTAGTGTAATTCAATATAATTGTACCAATTTCTGGCATATCGTTGTTTTATGGCTGCAATCCTGTATGCCCTTACCTGGGACTACACCCTATTGAACTCAGTGGGGCTTACCTCTGAGTAGACAGTCATAGGACTGTACTGCCAATGTTGATATAACAAACCTGGACATGTTCAGCTTCTCCCTATGAAGGGTCGCCTGTGTTATGAACGTATTAGACTTGTTGAACTTTTAATACATTTCTCTCTCTCTTAAATCCCAAATAAATTTGCATCTGCATCCTTCTCTTGTGCTGTGATCAAGTTGGTCAACAATAAATATGTGTGATCAACTCAGTCAAGAGGTGCCAGAGGTTTCACTTCACTTCAGCCACTGCAAAACTTCTGCCGTCTGATTTTGGCAGAAGCCAACGTGTTGATTTTATTGATCAGCATTCCATAAGGGGAAAGGTGTATGTGCGTGTATGTGAATACACACCAAAAGCTTTTTCATAGATCAATTTTCATTTTCAAGCGGTGGAATTGACAAGCCATTCTAATGCTTCGAAAGGAGCGAGGGAGGTGTTGCTAGCTTGTTTGTTTCACCTTTCCCAACACAATAAATCTATTGGATTTTTGAGTAAAGTGCTAAATCTGAACTCCTTGATAAAGGTTTATATAGCTGTTTTTTTATTAGTAGTATTATTTATAGAAGGAATTCTGTTTTCAGAGAAGATACTGTGAATTTCATCAACGTTGGCACTTTTCCATCTATAAGACTCCTCCATGTATAAGACAACACCTATTTTTGTGGACTCCGATTTAAGAAAATGGGGGGAAATGGCCCCATGTATAAGACACCCCCCAATTTTGGACATATATACACACATATGACATCTTCCAGTCTTCAACTATCATTTGGTTTCCTTTTTATTCACTAGGGTAGGAAGAGGTAAATGAATCACCAGAACACACATCTTTCCGCAGCATGTCAGTTCAAAAGTGTGCATTTAGTCAGGGGAATAATACTCTGCATGATCAACTGCTCTCTTCAGATATTTCCTAGTTTTGTTCTTAGGGGAATATATTATTATTATTATTATTATTATTATTATTATTATTATTATTTATTACTGTTATTAATATTATTATGCGTCCCTATTTTCATTGGAGAGATGTTGGAGGGCATGCAGTGTACTGAACCCGAAGAGTACGAAGTGAATCGAGTGAGCACCTTGTAAATGCAGAAAACATATGGAGCAAGTTGTTTGTGCACCTCCCTGCTGAGCTGATTCCTATGCAGCTCATTCTGGCCCCACATTTGCTACAACCTGGAGTTTTGAGCAGTGGGGGGCTTCTGCCAGACGGAATTGAGAGTTCATGCTAACTATGGGGTGAGTCCTGGTGGATACAGTGAACAAGAAAGCCAATCAGCCAAAGGCCTAGCCAGAAAATAGTTTCACTTGGAGGAGGTTATTACGCCACCTTCCAGGACTCACGGCCAAAGTGGGAAGCTGAAAGTAGGACAGGCCCTAGGGACACTGTTGCATCTTCCAATATGCGGCAGTCCCAAGATTAAAACAAAACTCTTGTCAGCAAAAAGGTTGGTGGACTGTGAATTGAAGCAGTATAATATATCTCCCCTTCGGTCTGGGACAGTTTTAGTGTCGGAACCAAATGGCTGCACCAAATCCCAGCTGCACAGGTTCTCCAGGTAAAAGACACAATAAATGCACACGAAAAACAGAGGTTAGTGTGCGGTGAGGCTGCAGTATACCCAAGTCCTAAAGGTAAAATAACAGAGTTTTTATGATGTAATACTGATTCCTAAGTGAAGGCCGCAGGGCCACGGACACCAGCAGCTCATTGACATGGACTTGAGAACACATAACAAATCTTATACATATATAGCCATTAGTGACACACTCTGGGTTGGATGTAAATATGCTCTGCAGGAAGATTACTTTTATAAGAAGAATCTTTTTGTTGGATTTATGGAATACTCCTGAACTAATTCCATCTCGATTAAATCAATTTGAAATAAAAATTTGCTTCATATTTTCTCATTACCTAGTAACTAGCAGATCTAAAGAAAAGCTGATCTAAGGGAAAGCTATCTGACAATTTAAGCGAAACATAAAACACAGAACTGGATATAGAAGGAGATATATTGGCAGGCAAGAGAACCTCCTTTAGCACTCAAGCTGATTAATAGGCAATAAACTATGTCATAAAACCCTGTTATGTTCAGAATTTGTCTTAAGGACGGCAAGGCAGAAAGCTATCTGAAAAGAGGATACCTGAAGCAAAACAAAAAACATACATTTAACACCACTAAGAAAGCCAGCACTCTGCTGTCAGATTTAATGACAGGCTTAAGTATTTCAGAGCTTTGCGAGATACATTGCAATAATGACACATTACAGAATTTATTAAAAGCATTAACATGTTTTGGAATAGTACTTCTGTTAACTGCAAAAATGCAGATACTATAATTATCTAATGGTTGAATTTGATTTCTCCTGCTTGCCTCCTCAGACTTGCATTCATAGAATACATTTGCCTATCTTTTTCTGAAGACTAGCTAAAATAAAAACAAATTCCGTACGTGTGGATTTATTTATAACTATTGCAACAAACAAATCAATGAACTTAGCAATGCTTCTTGTAGTGGTTGTTTTACTGCAGTCATACAATGGTATTTAAAAGGATCCGTGCTCATTTCTGTTCTTTTTTTATAATAATATAAATTTTATTAGCATTTTCCACACAACAACACGAAAAATATAGAAAAATAACAATACACAAAACACAAAAACCAACATTCAAAAAACCAAAAAACCCATATCTTACAAGTTAATAATATAAACACTAAAAAGAAAAACAAACATTGACTTCCACCAATCCCACAGCACCTCCTTTATCTCTCATTGTGTCTTCCTGTTTTCCTTATCATCTCTATCCTAACATCTAGATATAAATCCCTCTTTCTTATCCTTTCACTTCACAAGGTTATTCCAGACTCATTTCTATTCTTGATAGATCATTTCCTCCCTAAAAGAGGGCACGTGTTGCGGTGAGACCTGGAGACTGACCTCCTGTGTTGTGGGTGGGTCGGATTGGTTTGCCACAACACCCGATTGGTAGGTCCCTCATTGTTGGGTTCAATCTGACCAATGGGGTGCAATCCAAATGGATCGAGGGACCTATTTATACCCATGCACATGACCCAGAGCTTCCTCTTTCGGCTTGTGCATTCGGAACAAGCTAACAGCATGTCCTCTGTGCAGCTGAGAGACTTCCCTTCGACAGATCGTCTGTCTTTCTGTTTTTTACTCCCCCTTTTTATTATTGCTTTTTATTCTTCCTTTTGAGTTGTCCTCTCCCCCTTTCCTTCCCTTTCCCTTCCTCTTAATTGGGCTATTCCCCTCTGGGGCTCCAGCCCTCGGGCAATCCCGTTGCAGAGCTTGCCGCTGCTCTCCCCTTTCATTTTGGCGGCTGGTTTTTCCGGCTGCAGTAGCAGCCTTTGGGCAAGTGCGTTTGTCGCTCCTGTAGCCCTGTCTTTAAGTCCTTTGATTGGTGTGGGCGAAGTGGTGCTGGAGTCAGCACAGGAGAGAACTCCCAGGGGCTTGCTTTTGCAGGACGTTCAGCTTCCGGATGCTGAATTGGTGCTCACTATTCGAAATTCTAAAACGGACCAGTAGAGGCATCTTGATGCAGCTGCCTGCCACTGGTAAGCCCAGCCCTTCTCCAGTGAAGGATGCCAAGAGATATTTGTCACTTCGCCCACCTGGGGATGGTCCCTTCCTGGTTCACGAGGATGGGTCCGTGTTAAAGAGGCATAAATTTGCTGCAGTAATGCACAAGGCGCTGGCAGCGTGTAGCCTGCTGGCCAGTGAGTTTGCACCTCATTCTTTCCGCACTGGTGCAGCTACTACCGCTGCACATTGGGGTCTGTCCATCAACAGGATTAAGGATCTGGGCCACTGGAAATCTGACGCATACAGGGGTTATGTAAAGAGAGCCAGTGTGGTGTAGTGGTTAAGAGCGGTAGACTCGTAATCTGGGGGACCGGGTTCGCGTCTCTGCTCCTCTACATGCAGCTGCTGGGTGACCTTGGGCCAGTCACGCTTCTCTGAAGTCTCTCAGCCCCACTCACCTCACAGAGTGTTTGTTGTGGGGGAGGAAGGGAAAAGAGAATGTTGCCGCTTTGAGACTCCTTCGGGTAGTGATAAAGCGGGATATCAAATCCAAACTCTACTTATGTTCGGATGCGGCACTGAGGCGCATTTATTAATGTTGTTTTGTTCACTGCTAGGTTCCCCTGCCCTGCACGTCTGGATAGTCGGGCAAAGCATTGTCCACTGGGCCAGGAGGAGGGCAGCGGAGTCTGTTTTTGGACGCAGGCTCGGACTTCCCGACCATGTGCACGTCTCCTGGGTGTCCAGACGAGGAATGCCTTAGGAGGGGCTTCTCCCAAGCGGTGTGGGCAAAGGTGTCTGCAGAGGCACACCCGCGGTGGTGGTGGTGCAGCAGGGCGTAATTGCTAGAAGCCCCTGTCTGAGCTTGCAGTCCTGCATGCAGGCGGACTTGGAAGAGTTGAAGGCAGCTCTTCCTGGACTCAAAATTTGGTTACTGATGGCAGTGACGTGTGTGGCAAGGTATCCAATGCCCAGCAACCACCGAGAGGGCCAAAGCACTATGGCCAAAAGGGTTTTGGCCTTGAGCCATCACCCAGGCATTACCTTCCATGATGCATCCCTTTACAGGCTCGATGGGGTTCATCTGTCTGTGATTGGGAAAGATTTGTGGCTGACCTCCATGTCAGCGGCGTTAAGGGATTGGTTACAGGTGTAAGTGGTTGGTGGCGAGGGCGGTGCTTGTGTGGTAGATGGGCACTGGTTCAGGTGATAGGGATGGGGGAGCAGTCTTGCCATCCCTATGTGAAGGGTATTCTGTTAAAGGAATCCAGGGACTCAACTAGTTTGGTCAACCCCTGAGAGGGGCTTGTGCCCGTACCTGAGTCCAGGGGGCATCTGGGTGGTGAACATAGTCTGTTCCTGGCTTTTCACCTTCCCGGGTGTTCACCCTTGGCTGACCTATGCTGGTGCCCTGGGTCAGCACTGCCTGCAAGAGTGTGGGGAGCTAGTTGAACCAGAGCCTATGCAACCACTCACCTTCTGTAATCAATAAAATTGTGGCCTAAATTCTGCCAAAAACCAAAACTAAAATTTGAGTACTGTGTAAATTTATTTGGGGGGAGGTCTCTGGGTCTGAACACGCAACACTTTCTGAAAAAGACGTAGTCCCTATTCACTCTTTCAGCAATACTTCACGAATATAGTTTTGTTAAGTGGAAACCTTAAGAAGGGAACCAATTAAACACAGTTCATCCAGAAATAAAGGCATTATTTGTTCACTTATAAACTCATATGGAGACAGCAGTTTAGGCCTCAAAATTTTTCAGAATATATTTTCCCCTAACTTATGTCCAAATTATACCATTTTCTGCAATACATTCTACAGCCCCATCTAATATGCACACACGCATCCCCCCCCAAAAAAGTAACTCTAATTCACTTTAATGTTGCCATTGGTGGGAGAATCTATGGCTCATTTTGATTTAGGACCACCAGAAGCCTAGGGTAACTGCACTTTTTAAATCATTATGCCAGAGAGTTGTGGTAATGTTTCAACGGCCCTCAACTCTTAATGGCCTTCAAGCCCTTAGCTACCAATGTTCTGTTACAGTATCCACCCAAGAACTCACAAAGACTGCCAGGTAAACTTGGTACAATACTAGATTGTAGACACCTGCAAGTACAAGTTATTTTTTTCACATTTGCAATTCATCAAAAATAGAATTGGATCGGTCAAGACTATTGCAAGTCCATGTCAGTTAATCTGTGATTTAAAAATATACATACCGGTACACAAAAGTTCACATTATCTCCTTCCTACTTCCTACTTTAAAATGCATATTACTGTTCACAATTTACCCTAAAATATACATTTTCACATGCATTTTGGTCTATATTTTTAGCTGAGAACTATACTGAAAAATATAGTTTCTTTCATCGACCCAGAAGCAGAAATGTCAGCAAATAAACACTACCTCCTTAGAAGTAGCCAATTTGAACCCAGCAGATGTACAAATGAGATGGTTACTTGGGATCTAAAAGGATCACTAGTCCTTTACTGGTAAGATTTATTCCCTACTTCCATATCTGAAAGCTCAATGCAGTTCAATCCACATATTGGGATGAATTAGGACAGTGCACTTGAAAATATGGTCCAGATTAAAAAAAAAAAAGCATTGCTGCGTCCTCTGAATTGGATGAAGAACATATTAGCTGACTGGCAAGGAGATCACCTTACTTTTCAGCTATACATTAGCCCTCTTCGGGCATTGAGCCAGCATGGGGTGGGGAGCGGAGCAGGTCTACGTAGCTCCTCCCCCCGCACCCCACATATACAGCAAAAATGTTTAAAGGGCAGCAGAGAGTTTTCAGAGGTCTAGGGTTCCATATCACATGGAATCCTGTGGAAAGGATCTCTCTTTCTCTACACATCCTGGCAAAGGCTCCCTCACTCCCACCCGCTCCCATGCCCTCCTTAAGCGTAAATAAGTTCATGGCAGATGCACATTTGGAAACAATCGGAGGGAGCAAGCCCTGGTACAGGGTAACTTGGAAACCTGTACGCATAAAAGCTCCTCATCTCTTTGCAGGTATCATAGCTGTCAACTTTTCCCTCTTCTTGCAATGAATCCTATTTGGAATAAGGGAATTTCCCTTAAAGAAAGGGAAAAGTTGACAGCTATGGCAGGTATGGAGTAAAAGGGGAGGGGCTACTTGGCACAGCCCCCCCCCCAATGTTCTCCTTAAATGACTGAAAGAGACTACAGTGGTACCTCGGGTTAAGAACTTAATTTGTCCTGGAGGTCCGTTCTTAACCTGAAACTGTTCTTAACCTGAGGTACCACTTTAGCTAATGGGGCCTCCCGCTGCCGACGCGCCACTATCGTGCGATTTCTGTTCTCATCCTGAAGCAAAGTTCTTAAACTGAGGTACTGCTTCTGGGTGAGCGGAGTCTGTAACCTGAAGCGTCTGTAACCCGAGGTACCACTGTATCAAGAATCTAATATGTTATCACTTAAGGAGTGTCATAATGGCTCTGGCATCACTGTACAAATGACTGTCCCGTTTATGATGGCCACAAAATGGATGCTTCCTTCAGCAAGAAGGAATAGTGATCTATCCACCTGAGATGTCAGATCCAGTCAGATCCCTTCCATAAAATGTACCACATCGGAGAATCAAGCTTATTTTCAAATTTAGCTGTCTACCACAGCTTTAGTGCATGATCTGTGGCTCGGGGGGGGGGGGGTTAAACCCTGATGCATGTGCAGTACAACGTGCATTACAGCAGCACCTCGTCATCTTTTGGACTTGACTTGCGGCGCACTTGCCAAAGAGATTATTCAACAACAAATGAGATAATATTTGAAATAGAATCATCCGGAGAAGAAGAAAAATACACTTCAACTTATCCAACCCAGAAACACAACCCTTCAGTTCTAGAGCATCCAGTTCAATCTGAGGAAGAAATAGGTTCAGTTTGCGCCTGCTTCTTGGGAGAAAAGCAATGACAAACCTAGACAGCATCTTAAAAAGAAGACATCACCTTGCCAACAAAGGTCAGTATAGTTAAAGCTATGGTTTTCCCAGTAGTGATGTATGGAAGTGAGAGCTGGATCATAAAGAGGGCTGATCGCCGAAGAATTGATGCTTTTGAATTATGGTGTTGGAGGAGACTCTTGAGAGTCCCATGGACTGCAAGAAGATCAAACCTCTCCATTCTTAAGGAAATCAGCCCTGAGTGCTCACTGGAAGGAAAGATCGTGAAGCTGAGGCTCCAGTACTTTGGCCACCTCATGAGAAGAGAAGACTCCCTGGTAAAGACCCTGATGTTGGGAAAGATGGAGGGCACAAGGGGAAGGGGCGACAGAGGACAAGATGGTTGGACAGTGTTCTCAAAGCTACCAGCATGAGTTTGACCAAACTGCGGGAGGCAGTGGAAGACAGGAGTGCCTGCCGTGCTCTGGTCCATGGGGTCACGAAGAGTCGGACACGACTAAACGACAACAAAATCTAATTCACACTGTCCTAAACAATGCATGAACCCAAATACCCCCATCCTTAGAAACTCACACCTCTATGAATTTTCCAGAGAAAATTCTTCAGCCACGCAAAATGCACAGAAAGGCATATGCTAGGGGGGATGTGAATAAAAATCCATATACTAGTGAAAATAACAAATAAAAATGCACTACATTAAGGGAAATTGATTTGCAAAAATGTGTGTGATAGGCCACAAAAATGTGTACGGTAGGAAAAATTCACACTAAAATGCTGATGAGTTTTCAGAAGGACATTTTTTTAAAGAAAATTCCACAAACTGATGGGGAAACACGGATAACTGAACTTAAGATTGGGAAAATGAGACACCAGGAGACACAGAAAGTGATAGATATGCCCATTCCTAATCAGAAATTTCCACTGAGTTTACTGGGACTTACTACTAAGTAAGTGTGCATAGGATTGCAGCCCTTGAGATAAGTTTTATTTCTGCAATGGTATATATAAATGTCCATGTAGCTGTCTAAAAGGTGCCCTCTTCTAAACCTGTGTAACTTGAGTCTGTGCCTAAATGTGACATTTTCAAAGGATAACCCTAGAAAGGCAATTATTCCTTTTCAGCCAAGAGACTACTTCTGGTTTTCATCATCTTTTAATCTTAATTGGCCCTTCATCTCCTTTTAATGCCTTGGAGCATTAGCTATTTTAGATAGCTGACCTTGAACTGATGATCTCAGTCATTTCCATACAGACACTTCTCTTTCTCTTTTTTGTGGCAGTGAATACTGGAGCCAGATTAAATGAAGCCTCACTTCAAAAAAATAGATAAAACGCTTGGCTTTGTACACTGCTTTCAAATTTACTTTTGAAAAGCGTATTTCTGATTGCTGTTGACAACTTGGCTTGTAGGCTTTTTAAAAACTCTTATATTAATGTAATACCCTGTAAACTATACTACAATGCTTGTATGTCAGCTATCAAAATGATCAAAACAGTATTTCATTGTTTTAACACAAGTTTGTTTAAAGTGATCACAAATTCTCTCACAGTAAAATATAAATAGTAGGGATAAATCAGCATAGGTCAATGAATTATTGGTTGTTGATTTGGACTATAGAGAATTAAATGCATTCTTCACCCACCCTTAAAGTCACTTAGTTGGTGGGCTAGGAAAATTGACCCTCTCAGCCTCAGTTCTTTATCTATAAAATGGGAGTAATAATTACAGTGTCAGTTGCTTAATGTAAAGGCAAGATAAATTAAAGCCGTTTCCACACTACTGATTGTAATCATCCCGATAATTTAACACATAAATGTTTCAGTTTAAGAACAGGAAAAGAATATCAGTAAAAAAAAAAAAATCAGAATATCTAATTGCTCATTGCTTTCTACACTGAAAATGCTAATTGTGTTTTTCTTAAGGCACAGAATTACCCTTCAAGTACGGTAGTAAGGAAAGTCCAGAAAGCGTCCGAGAACAGTTTTTTAAGTCCTCATGGGAAATTGTCAGCATTTTAAATAGATATATATGCAACCATTTATATACAGCTCAATATCTTAGTCTCTAAGCAGCATACAGTGAGCCATATATATAGGTAAAAGCAGTTAAAGCTAACCAACAAAATGTGAAAATATACTTAAAATGCCTGCTGTAATAAAAATGTCTTCACTAGGCGGCAGCAGTTCAACAGTGAGGTGACATGTCTGATCTCAGCTGGAGCGGGGGGTGGTTTCCACAGAACTGGAGCCCCATACTTAATCCATGGTTCCAGGGGGTTTCGAGCCATGCGTTCCAAGCCATATGGGAGCACTAAGAGTGACTCCCCTGAAGACCATTGTGAATGGGCAGAAATATAAGGAATCAGGTGGTCTGTTCAGCCAGAACTCACAGCAACTCAGTTCCGGCATCTCTCAGATGAGCGCACCTCTCAGGTGGGCACCATTTCCATTCTAAGAGAACAAAGGAGGCATTCATGGGGAGTTCCAGCACCTCTTTTTCTAGAAAAACAAGACTCTCCATAAGGCATTCTAGATCCTAGGTTGCAAGGGCCTTGTAACATATACGTAGTCAGTGCAAACATTTAGGCACTGGAGTAATGTGCTGGCAGTAGTCTGTCCCTACTAACACTCCAAGCCATAGCATTTTGCACCAGCTAGAGCTTTCGCACCAAGCCAAGGGTGGTACCATGTTTTAATACGAATTTATCTTAATAGACATGTTTTGGTATGCATTTGCCCAATGTATACAATTTTGCAAGCGATTTTCTATACTATAATGCATTTCTGTATGCTATTTTCACCAATATAATTTTTAATGGGCCCTTTACATAGCATATGGGGATGCGGGTGGCGCTGTGGGTTAAACCACAGAGACTAGGACTTGCCGATCAGAAGGTTGATGGTTCAAATCCCTGCGATGGGGTGAGCTCCCGTTCCTCGGTGCCAGCTCCTGCCAACCTAGCAGTTCGAAAGCACGTCAAAGTGCAAGTAGATAAATAGGTACCACTCCAGCGGGAAGATAAACGGCATTTCCGAGCACTGCTCTGGTTCGCCAGAAGCGGCTTAGTCATGCTGGCCACATGACCCGGAAGCTGTATGCCGGCTCCCTCGGCCAGTAAAGCGAGATGAGCGCCGTAACCCCAGAGTCAGGTCATGACTGGACCTAATGGTCAGGGGTCCCTTTACCTTTACCTAGTATATGCATTGCAAAATTCTGCAAAGTGCATTTCAGGAAATGTGAATAAGGCAGATTTGCTTTTAAATGAGAACTGGACTGAATCCCCCACTCCACCCCTACTTCAGGAAAGCTTAGACACATGAGAGGCATGATTCAGGGGTAACCTTAGCAGTGTGGGAGTCACTGCTCCATTGTGTGGTCTTACGACTTATCAGATAAGATACGAAAAACAGAAGGCACTTGTAATAGAGGATATATGTAATGAAAAATAACAAGGCAGCGACTTCCCTTTATCCATACTCCCCATGCAAGCACCATCTCAGTCTCCCGGTCATGTGTGCTCTTCTGTGTATAGTAGCAGCTCTTGGAATTAGCATGATTGTTATAGGAACCGAAGCTGATGAATAGGTTTAATTGTACTTCCACTTAAATCACTGAGGATTCTGCTGCAAAGCCTACACCTGCTTACCTCAAGCACTAAAGCATCATTAAACTCAACGGAGCTTGGATTTCTGAGTGGATTGTGTGGGCTGCTGTGGGTTTGCTGCCACTTTCTGTTATGTTAATTATTCAAGGAAGTGTTGGCTGAATTGTGACCATCCTGATGTTCTTGGACTCCCAATTTCCACCAGCCCCCACCAGGACAGCAAATGGTCAAGGATAATGGGAGCTGCAGTTCAGCAACTTTTGGAAGATCACAGGATCCCCATTCCCAAACAAAAGGAACAAATAAACATGCACAACCACGGGCTGATGAATAAACTTTAGACATCCCTAGCCCACTCCTCCACAAACTGACTATTCCTGGAGATCACTCGGGAGGAGTGACTATTAAAAGTTGTACAGTGGTACCTCGGTTTACGAACTTAATTCGTTCCAGAAGTCCATTCTTAAACCGAAGCCGTTCTTAAACCGAACCATGCTTTCCCTAATGAGGCCTCCCACCTCCGGTGTCCTTCCACCATTCAGACTCCGTTCTTAGACCAAGGTAAAGTTCACAAACCGGGACACTACTTCCGGTTTTGCGGAATTCGTAAACTGAGTCGTTTGTAAACAGGACTGTTCTTAAACCGAGGTACCACTGTAGTGTTCCTTGGCTGTAAACTTCCCCAAACCAATACTGCTGTTGTTGCAATATTCCTTTCACATTCCACTTACAAAGCATCCTTTCAATAACAACAACGTAAAGGAGAGAGGAAACCTAAACACAATTTTCGGAATTAAGGCAATATTATTGTTGATCACTTTGGTTAGCTAATTGTAAATGCACATAATTATCCCACAATCAAAGAAATTGTGCACCAGTCACACTCCCCACCCCCTGCAAATGATGAAAGAAACAAATTCACAACAACAAATGTTTTAAAATAGGTATTGCTGCCTGCTTTCATCTAAAGTTCAGCAGGACCCTTAACCAAAATGGGGAGAGGGGGAGTAATACATGTTTTATCTTCTGTTTTGAAAGCTCTGACCTTTTGAATAGTTTCTGGAGGAAAAAGCCCTAATGGTATCAAGGGCTTATCATCATCGAATAATTTTATACCCTTGCTTTGATTGCTTCTATTGACCTTCAAACATCTTTTATTGCAATATATCCATAAGTTTGTTTTAGTATCTCCACTTGGTCTAATTACCTGGATTATTCTATACAGTTCCCTACAGGGACATATACTGCTGAAGTTTGAGTTTTTAAATACTAATTAAAAAATCATTAGCCTGTGAATTAATTTCTGCTCTTTGTATTTCCCTCTCCCTCCTGATAGTCCATCAGAGTATAAGCAATCCAGTTGTTGCCGTACTAAGATCCAGAACCCCCTTTAATTATAGTTGTAGTAGTCCCATATCAGCACAGAGCATTATGAAATATACCTGAGCTCAAAGCTGCTCCCCATTCTACCCCCTGCCCTCCAAGACTAGCCTATGAATCAAAAGTGGCCCAAATGAAAGCAGCTTGCCCCCTTTCCAGGCCCTTTGGCCTCAGAGGAGACTGACCTGGTCTAGCAGTTGTATCCAGGTGCCCAAATCACTCCATTGAAGATGGGTGCCTTGAACATGACAAGCTCTCTGCTTTACTGTTTTCACACCCTGGTTAGTGAACCATACCACAGTTGGGATGTAACAGGAAACTGGTTTAAACAAAACAAAACAGAAATGATGGAGCCAGGGATGTGAGGAGATGAAGGGGGGAAAGATGGAAGTGTGAGGCCAAGGTACTCCATCTCACCTTTATAAATTGTGACTTATTAAACTGAGATTGTTACATCTGAGCCGGTCCACTGTGGCTGGGAATGGTGCAACAAAAGGTCAACAGCACATGGCTTTAAAACCTAAAAAGTTGCTCTCAACCATCTTTAGCATACTCAGTTGACTTTTGTGATGGCTTCAATTACAAAATTCACGCGCCAGTATTCTCTTCTGTTTTGGCTAGCTTAGGTGTTTGCTCTCTCTCATCCTCAGCATCTATTCATACATGGATGTTGGTCTCTGGTGATAGCCACAGAGCTAGCTGGGATATTGTTGACTCTAACTCATTTGTGCAAATTCTAGTTGCTAATGCAAGCTGTCTATCTATGTAGACAGCTTATTGTCAAAGGGTATCCTCATGGAAGTTCGTATCAGCTACTTCCTTAAGAAATGCTTTCTGTCTTTCAGTGACGTTCCATCCAGACATTTACTGCTTGGCAGGTCCTGGAGGACATCAGGAGCAGGATGACAACTTACACATCAGCAAAAAGGGGGTGGGTGGGTGGGTGGACAAAATAAAGCACAGATTTGCATAAAAAATGCACATCTTTAGAAATCATTCGTATAATTTAAATAGAAATCCAGTACCTGCTATCCAGGTCCTAACTGTTAAGGAGCAACTTCTAGGCTCCCGCTCTCCTATGTTATGCTTTTTAAAAATTTTGAACTAGACTCGGTCTTAATCGGCCTTCAAAAAGTAGACTGTTCTCTGTAAAGTAAGGCACATGGACACCCTAATTAGAAATCAAGTTGTAATTATGAAAAGCATGTTACATTACGAGACAGACACTCATGTAAAATGCCCAGGAACTTGAGAGGAAAAGAAAGGGGAACTGTTCAAATTAAGTAGATCTGAATTAAGAACTAAGATGTCATCAGCTTTGACAAGCAGGTGTCAGGTCAGTAGGCTTCTCACCACCACCTCGCCTTATAAAGAATTTTTGAAGCAGCCTTTGACATATTCTTTTAATAGAGGCATTAGCTTGTTGATTGTGTTTTATGAGCTTTGCTGATAAGGTGTAGTCATAAATTTTGCTTCCCCCACACAATTGTCATCAGCATTTGGGAGCTTCTACATGAAGACTGAAATGCAAGACAGAAATACAATGGTTTTCTCCTCCATTCAGTACAGTATCTCAGTTTTGAGAAAATATCTGACATAAAACACCAATTCTACTCATATAATACTCTAGTGCGGTTCACTATCTTATTCAAAGGGTGCAGTCAAACAGTGTGAGAAGTTTATTGTGGCAGGGACAGAAGTTCATTTCGGGAAACTAAAAACCCAGCAAGTTGGGCTGGTGGGGGGATGTCAACAGGTAAAATTATGTGATTTAAAAAAACTAGGCTGTGCCTATATTCACAATGTAAACCTCTTGTGCTAATGCTCCCATGAATTTAATGGCCCAGACAACAGGAAAGATAATTGTTTAGGCCATAACGTAAGCCATTTTCTGGGAATAAATGTACGGCATGCATGGGGTTTATGCAATAAAGGCAGTGCGCTGATAGAGCCTTTAAATGTGTTTGCTTCCCTTTTCATAAAATCTCTCTGCCTTGTTTACATTTGCAAATTGTTGTGCAAAAGGAACGTGGGATGATATGATGTCACAGTAAATACCCTACCCACCCCACAAACTATAAAACAAAGTAACCAATGGCAGCATGGGTTGAAGATGCAAACAGAGACGCCATAGGTCTTTCGTGGACCACATGCCTAAGTGTCAGGGACGGGCTAGATGTGGAGGAATGCTGGAGACCACCTGACCAAGAGGCCCCCAGGGCAACTGCAAGAGGGGGCAGGGAGACAGGACACACCCCAAAGGAGGAAGAGAACTGAAGAGAAATACTGGAAGATGGGAGTCAGGAGGGTGAGGAACAGGGGCAAACAAGCCCTGAGCAAGGATAGGAGTCAGACTTAATAGACCAGCACCAGCTGATAGTGTGTCTGTTGAAAGTCTGCCATCTCCACCTCCCCGCCCCCGAAAACAAGACGATTGCTCCACGTAACAGAACAGAAAACCAGGCTGAAACAGAGAGGGTCCCTAGGGACTTGCCAAAGGCAGGGATCTGATACATAGAAAATAGACTAGATGAGAGAAGCAAGACGCTCTGGGCAACAGCTCACGCTGCGGAAACATTCGACATGTCTTCATGTGTTTCTGTTTTGATTCTAAATAAAAGCTGCCAGCAGTAAGTTTGCTGCATGGCCTTGTCCCTCACTGCTTTTCGCTAATTGTGTTTCCTGTCAAGCTTCCCTGTGACACTAAGGTTCTAGGTTCACTGACAGACAGATCCATTTGATAAGGTCTCAAGTAACAGGACAGGACCGATTTCTGCCCAAAACCTTAGAGAGATGGTTCCAATCAGAGCAGACCAAGGGATCCAGTGTGGTGCCTTTCAGATTTTTTGGGATGCCAACCCCCATCAGCCCTATCCAGGAAGGCCTATCTGGAATAGTCAGGGCTGGTGTGAGTTGGGAGTCCAGCAACACCTGGAGACCACCGTCTTGACTACCCCTGAAGCAGAAAGCACTAAGGATCCCAGGCAGCTTCACAGTTTGAAATACTATTCCCAGGACAATGAAAGATGCTGTTTTGTCCTGTCCCCACTAGAGCAAAGGTATTCTCCCGTATGTTCCTCTTTCCTATTGGCAGAGACTACATGCTTGCAGAGGAGCCTAGAGACACATAATTTCCCCTTCCAGTCCCACACCACCATTTCGCCTTGCTCACTTGCAGCCAGTGTTCCACAAACAGAGAAAGACCTTTCACGCAAAGGAAAGCTGCAGGCAGTGAGCTATCCCTACATCTGCATTATTTTAACCTGGAGTGTGTGTGTGTGCGCGCGTGTACGTGCGCGCATGCACATGTGTGTGCCTGGCTGCTTGCTTCATTCTACTTTTACATTTGTTATATATTCATTCCCTTTTCTATTTATTTGCTTTTGTTTTGACCTTTCCCTGCTCGTGTTTGCTCCACCCACTTCAGCCTTGAGCCCCGCCCACTGTTGGAAAATGGCCCTCAGAAGGCTGGCCACATTAAAATCTGGCCCTTGGAGGGCCCCTCCACCCCAGTCTAACATAAAGGCATTGGGCAGTTGAAGCTCTTCTCAGCAGCTTTCCATGCAAAGAAAGTGTCACCTACTTAATATTATTTGTGAGGTAGGCAGCTGTTAAAAGGTACAGAAGCAGGGTGAGCAGTGCCAGATTTACATATAAGCTAAACAAGCTATAGCTTAGGGCCCCACTCTCTTGGGGGCCCCCAAAAAAATTTAAAGGAGAAAACACTGGATGTACATTTCCAAAATATAAGATAAAAAAACAAATAAAATAAAACCTACATACAGCAACAGTGTTTTGTAGGCTCCTATGATGTAAGTAATGGGCCCCACCTGCTAGCCTACTCCCTAAAATATCACTGGTTTGCTAATTTCTATAGGACAGCAGGACATATAAAGGGCCCCATTACCTTCAGTAGCTTAGGGCCTCATCAAACTTAAATCTGGCCCTGAGGGTGAGTAAGTGACGCATGATCTTAAAAGTCACGCATGCTGCTGGGACCATTTTGTGTGTGTCACTGGATGAAGTTAAGCTGTTGCGGCTGCTGCTGCTACTTTTGAAAGCAAGGCAATTGTTCACTTCTACCCACTGTTTTCTGCCTGCAAGAAATTCTTGAAAGGTAATGTGCATCTCTGAGGAGGAGATAATTGCAGGCGACACAGGTCAATATGACCTACAGAAAGGAAGGAGTAGCTGCAACGCTTGCCCTGCTTAAGACAAGCAATAATACCTACAGTAAAACTCAATGAATGAGAAATTGATTGCCTTTTGTCCATTCGTGCCACATGAAGCTTAGAAGATGAAGGGGGGAAATAGGACTTTGAAGCAAAGATTTTAGCACAAAATGATTGTGTGGTCCGGGATAAATCAATTATGGTTGCCTTCTCCAAACTCCTAGGCCATTTCAGCTCTTGGGGCTATGCTTTGTTTTTGCTTTTTTGCATTTCTGATGTCTCTGGATCAGCTCTTCATCTAAAAAAATAGGGATATTTTGTTTTCTCACATACTTTGTTCCACAACATCTGGAGGGCCACATCTTCTCTATCCCTGGTCTAAATATATACCTTCAGTCGCCAAAGTTTCCCTCACAACTGTCAGGTTCCTCAGACAGCATTTCACCTCTTCTTTGCCTCTTTAAATTTAGGGATCATGCTTAGAAGAGAGTGTAAGTGATGACAACTAAACAGAATGTAGAAAACTGTTGGAGGGAAAACTGAAAAACCAAACTACTATTCATAGTTTGTTTTCTGGGGCTGTGGCAAGTATAAAAGTCTATTCTCATTAACATTTGAAATGAGCAGCAGATGTACTTCAAACAGCAGCGTTTTATATTTCCAGTCAGATTTGGGGGGGGGGGCACAGTATACTCTCTCTCTCTCACACACCCACACACACATATACTTTTTATCTGTAATCAGCAAAAAAAGAGAAAGTCTAAATAAGGGAGTCAATTTAGCTCAGGAACATATTATTTTACATCCTAATTATATTCCTATGGGAGGCTTGTTGTTTTGGATTTGTGATCGTAAGGCCAGATGCTGGGTCCACCTGATTTGAAGTAAATTTTGCCTAATGACGACCTGCAAGTGTCCCAGTAGCACCTATTCAGCATTTTAAAAGCAGATTTGTGTGGCTGATTGCCTCCAAAAATCTTGACCCACTTTACTAATATGCTTCATAACACGAGGAAGCAAAAAGAACCTGAACAACAGCTGCAAATCTATGTGCGGGAAGAAGGCGTGATTCGTTCAAACCACAATATTTCATTGTGACCCTTCTTGATTGTTTGACTTCTGAAGTTCTGTAGATGGTCTGCAACTTCGAGCAAAAGAACTGGCAGGTGCCAAATAATAGCCGCATTACCGTACAATAATTTGCCATGAAGCAAGACAGCAACACAGCAGGAGGAGGCAACAAGGAAGCAGGAGGGTGAGAGAGTGATGGGCAGGCTTTGCAAGCCTTCCTGCTCTTCCCCTGTTGCTGTCACCACAACTGGTTGCTGTGGGAGAGGGGAGAAAAGGTGCAACAGGGGGGAAACAAGAAGGCCTGTAAAGCTCAATGTCAGGGAACTGCCATCAGCTAAGAGGCGAGAGGTGGAAGGGCAGTTGTGTTATAGGGAACCTCCGAAAATCTTGCGAAGCAGTTCCTCCTCTGGCGAGGAGGAAAGCCCCACCTCCAGTGGAGAGGAGGTGCAGGGACCAGGAGATGTTAGGGAGAGCCTCAACACCAAGCCTGAGCAAACCGGAGAGAAGGGAAGTACCCCTTTGCCAGCGCCCATTCTGCGCAGTAGGTTTCGGCGCAGGGAGAGGAGGAGAAGCTTGGGGGTCACGCGACTTGTTATGCTGGGGGAGGTACAAGGACCGACCACTCCCAGATTCTGCTAGCGATTGAGCCAGACATGAACTTACGACGCTCTTCACTGTAAATAGTTTGCACTAAGAATAAAGCCTGGAAAAGACAGGTCGGAGTCTTGCCTGTTTGCTCTCGAGCAAGCACACCAGCACCGGACACTCAACCTGCACTGATCCTACAGCACTAGATTAATGTAGCCTTGTAGAAGTATGCTCTTGTATTGAGTAGCCTAGAATACTGGGCAGAGGGGACAAAACTGTTCTTGAGCAACCCTGGTAAGGAGAATGGGGAAGCTACCCTTGGACATTTCTAAAGATTAAGTTAAACATGCATCTTGACTACTTTCGTTAGTCATCCAGGGTGTGCATCTGGTGCAATCGGTGAGGGGAGGGTGGTGTGCTTGGGGGTGATCTGTGAGGGAAGGAGTTTTTGGTCAAACTGTGTGGGGAGCAGGAGGAATGGAGGACAAAGGTGCTGTGAGGGGATAGGGGCTGTGTAGTGGGTGGTGGGTGGGCAGGGTTGGCAAGCAGAGCCAACAGCCCCTTAGTGGAACTGCATGTGCAAAGAAAGCTTTGGGTGGAAGCAGGAGTATAGACGCTTTCATCAAACACAGCACAAAAATGTAGAAGGGCATCCCTGGTTTATGGAACCAGGCTTTTCAGCAGGAAGAGAGTGGCAGAGAAAGTGATGTATAATAATAATTTATAATAATAATAATTTATTATTTATACCCTGCCCATCTGGCTGGGTTTCCCCAGCCACTCTGGGCGGCTTCCAACAAAACACTAAAATACAATAACCTATTAAACATTAAAAGCTTCCCTAAACAGGGCTGCCTTCAGATGTCTTCTAAAAGTTTGGTAGTTATTTTTCTCTTTGACATCTGGTGGGAGGGCGTTCCACAGGGCAATAAGGTATGGCATAAGGTAGAATTTAAGAGATGACTAGTAAATATAACCAACTCTCACAGTGACCTCACATTGGAATAGCTGTTGTAACATTTTATTAGTTTAACATTTTATTAGTTTTATTAAGCACAGCCTGACTCCCTCCTTTGGCAATCTTCACAGAACTCTAGCCCAATGGTTGCCACCAATTTGATTTGAATGAATTTTATAATGAAATGATTTTAGAATGTTGTATTATTTTACTGTTGTTAGCCGCCCTGAGCCCAGCTTCGGCTGGGGAGGGTGGGATATAAATAAAAAATTATTATTATTATTATTATTATTATTATTATTATTATTATTATTAGTTTTGGCTGTAGAGTTTGATGAATTTTGTAAACACGGATATAAATACATTTTTAAAGAAACCATGGATAACTTTAAATGTACATTCAAGTCATGTCAAAGAGACAAATTTTTTAAGATGTGGCACCTGATTGTACCTTAGATCAGTTCACTATGGATCTAAGGTAAAAAAAATAATTTAATGCTGAGTGGTAACTACCATCTGGCTAGGGATGTAACAGAAGTTGTACCACTTGGGAACAATGATCACAACACTGTTCAATTCAGTGTGTGTGTGCGCGAGCACATGCACACAATACTTGCCTAGAAAAATCTAACATAAGACACATTTAATTTCAGGAAAGGGAATTCTCAAAAAATCAGAAGATTAGTTAAAAGGAAGTTGAAGGGAAGAGTCAGGAAGGTCAAATCCCTTCAGGAAGCCTGTAGGTTATTTAAAACCACTATAATAGAAGCTCACATAAAATGTATGCTACAGATTAGAAAGGGTAGGAACAAATCTGAAAGGATGCCAGAATGATTAAATAGCAGTGTCAAAGAAGTCATAAAAGGCACAAAGTCTTCCTTTGAAAAGTGGAAGGCATGCCCAAATGAAGGGGGGAGGAAAGAGACTCTGGCAAAACAATTTTTAGTTCACGATAAAGCGAGCCAGGAAGGAATTTGAGAAGTAGGTACCTAAAGGTTTAAAGCAACCCACAATTATTGCTATACTTTAGTAGTGTGAAAAATGGGAAGGAGGGCATTAGGACCTGAAGGTTGCAACCGTATCCCCCTATCTGGGAATAAGCTCCATTAAATTTCATAGGACTACTTCTGAGTAGACATGGTTAGGCTTGCACTGTTGGGCAGCAAACATGTGACAGCAGTTTTGAAGGAGAAGAGGGAGATTGCACAATGAATTCTTTGCAAGCGTCTTCAGGGTCAAGAGATACACACCTTTGTCTTCAGAGAAGGCATCTGAGGAGCTGTATCTCAAATAGAAAAGACAAAGGAGGAAGTCAAAGGGGCTCACTATAGCTGCCAATCAGCAGCTGCAACACGTCTCTTTAGATTTAAACTGCACCTGCAAATGGAAAAAGTGGAGCTCGCTGGCAAAGGCAACGCTGTGGTGCAGCTAACCCCATTGTGACTCACTGTCTGCACTAATCTGCTGGTGAGCATTGTCAGCAAGCCCCACTTGCAAAGGAAGAGTTGGCAGTTTACTCTAAGTCTCCAAGCAGGGGTGCCAACTTGAATAAAATATGGGGGGGCAGGTAAGCCCCACCCTGCATAATCGATCACATGACATGGGGCACGCACACCATTTAAATGGCAATCACACACATTGGGTACATATTGATATAGGAATGTATTAGATAAAAATGTAAAGAAATATACAATAATAAGAGTACATTCATTTGGGGGGGGAGGAATATACAACGGGATAGACAGGAAGTCCAATGTGTTGGTACATATATGATTTTGGAATAGTTTTTTGTCCTTGTTTCTTTTCTTTAGGTATATAAACTTTGTATACATGTTGAAAATTATATTATAATAAGCCTTGTGATGTAATATGATAATGTTTACCGATGTAACATAAGAATGTTAATAAATAAATAAAACTAAAAAAAAATGGCAATGCCAATCAACTTCGGGGGGAGTCGGCCGCCTGAAATATTTTATTGGGGGGCCCAGAGACCCCTCGGCCCATAGGAGTTGGCTCCAAAGTCTCCAAGAGTTACTTTGTAGCCATGTTCTTACTTGTCCTGCACCAGACATCACCTATTACATCAGGTGTGGGGCAGGTGGGTGTTGCTGGGGGAAATAGTCTAATTGTGACAATGGGCTGGAGGTTCCTTGCTCCTGCTGTAGGGAGAAACAAGAGGGGAGGGCTTTCATAGCCAGTGTGGTGTAGTGGTGTAGTGGTTAAGAGCGGTAGTCTCGTAATCTGGTGAACCGGGTTCGCGTCCCCGCTCCTCCACATGCAGCTGCTGGGTGACCTTGGGCCAGTCACACTTCTCTCAAGTCTCTCAGCCCCACTCACCTCACAGAGTGTTTGTTGTGGGGGAGGAAGGGAAAGGAGAATGTTAGCCACTTTGAGACTCCTTCGGGTAGTGATAAAGCGGGATATCAAATCCAAACTCTTCTCCTCCTCCTCCTCCTCCTCCTCATAGGCATCTAGTAGGCTAATATTTGGAACAGGATGCTAGGTTAGATGGGCCATTGGTTTGATTTAAAAAGGCTCTTCCTTAAGCCCATACATTATATGTTCGGTGTAGGAAACAGCCAGCCTTACAAGCACTGTTCTCTCCGTCTCAGTCCCCAATCTGCCATGTGTGTGCAGCAAGACAGAGATAATATATGTGAAACGCTTTGAATGCCTGAAATGTGCTCTATGAACGCTAAGTGCGATTGTTATTTAGCCCATAATCTCCAAAAGGAAATATGTCTAACCCCTTCCTTCAAGCCGTTTCATTCCAAGAGAAAGCATAAATCATCAAGGGAAGCCACACAGTGTTTTAAATAATTAAAAGCAGAAGTCTGGAAAGCCCCAGTAGCAAAAGCATTTGCAGACCAAAGAACATATGCTGAGCATGACTAAACCACTTGTAATCTAACCTATTAAATGGCAGGGAGGGAAATAGCTTTCATCTTCCACCAAATAGAAGTTTGCAGCAAATGCATGCGCTGAACAAATGTCCAAGACAAAATTTACTTTTGAAAAATGTCAGCACAGTATCATCAACACATGTTAATAATTCTTGTTACTGGGCGTCTCTTAGCAGTAAATCATTTAAGCCCAGGCCAGTGATAGTTTAGAGAGCTGGTTTCTGTTCCATAGCTTGTGCACATCACTAATAATGAGACCAGATGGACCTCTCAAACAAATTCCACCTTCCCTCCTCAACCAATTATTTCTCTTCTTGGACCCTGCTACTAACATCTTTTACTGAACCCATTCCTGAGGAAACAACATAACATAGCAGGCTTTGCATGAAACATTTGTGCCTCTAGGACTTACTTTAAAATTCAACAGCTGAGCTTCACTGTAGCCGTTGCTGTCATGAAGAATCTCTCAAGGACATCAGAGGTGAACCACTTTGGTCCATCTAATATTCCAACTGGGTGTCCTTTAGACTTGATTGGGCTCCAAGAACCACCATCCCTGATGACCGACCGTGCTGGCTGTGACTGGTGAGAGTTGGACTCCAAAACATCTAGAGGGTCCCAGGTTTGGAAGGACTGTAAGACAGCATTTTCTCCCTAGCATCCTCTATCCAGTGGTCAGCTGATGCTTCTAAGATGCATCTAATTAGGTCCTGAAGGTATCAGCCCTCCTCTAATGTTTCTTACATGTTACTTCTGGACTTATGAATAAATTACCATAGGTGCCAATACAAATCTTTGGGGAAACCCATGACTTTCCCCCCACCGATATGAGAATTGTCCCTTTCTTCAATGGGTGTTAACCCTGATTGCTAAGTTCTACCTCCGCCGTTGGAAGCAAAAGGTTTCTGAATATCAGTTGTTGGAAACTACAGAAAGGGAGGTCCTGCTTGCAGGCTATCCACAGGCATCTGGTAGGCCACTGTGAGAACAGGATGCTGGACTAGATGGGACTGGCCAGGCTCTGATGAGTGTGTGGTGGAGGCAGGAGGCCAGGGGGTGGCCCCAAGAGAGGAGACTATCAATTTATGGGATTTGGAGTCACTTGCAAGGCAGCAGCCATGGCGGTGGGAAGAGGAATGGTCAGAGCGAGCAGAGATGGAGATGGGTGTGCAGGACGTGTTGGGGAAACAGACTTGAGACACTTCAGGCAGGCTGAAGGTGGGGAATGCCATTTTTGAATGCCGTTTCCTCTCTCTACTAAAAAAACAACAAAGACTCTCCTCCCTGAAAGAGAGGGGAGTGGTTGTGGGCGGGAGCCCGAGCACCGCCCAGCAGGGGGCGTTGCCCCCTGCCTCCAGCTCACCTGGCTGGCACTCACGCCCCCCCGATGGCCACCCAACCAGGTGCCATGGAGGGGGCGTGTTCAGCAGCCTTTTGCTGCAGTGCCAGCCTCTCCCTGGCCTCATTCTTCATTGTCGTCCCGTCGCGAGTCACCCACCCTCCACTCCCTTTTAGTTAGGGCTTAGGTCATTGGCCTTGCTATGGACCTTAGGTTGGTCGCCCTGGTTGCCCGGGGGGCCTGGTAGGAGTTTTTCCATTTGGCATTAGGCTTTTTGGTTTTTTCGCCTACCTCATAGCAATCGTCACAACTTTTGTGGTATTGGTGGGTAGGTTAGGCATTGGAATAATGTGTTGTGTGTCGAAGTGCTAGGTGTGGCCATCGCCTATGCCTTCAATTTTTAGGGGTATTCCGTTAAAGGAATCTGGCGGTCGTGTATTCCGTCCGATGCCTGCTTGGCGGGAGGCCATGGCACGACCCTCGGTGACAGCAGGGGTGAGCCTATAGTTGGATTAGCATCAACAGGCTCCACCTACTGGTGAATAAACCCACTTGTTTCGATCCAATGCCTAAGCCAATACCTTTTCATTGCTGTAATCAATAAAGTTGTGGCCTTTTCTAGCCCATCAACCTTATATCACTTGTCCTTGTGTCTTCATTTCACTTCGCGGGGGTCGGGTCCTCGAACCACAACACACTGCTAGTGGGAGCGGGGAGGACCTTGTATGCCAGGGAGAATGGTCCTATCTAATCCACTCCCCATTGTGGTAGTTTTCTGCTAGCTCTTTCATATACAGGAGCCTTCAAAAACTGTTCTGAAGTCTGAATTGGTACATCTCCTTCTAACATTTTGATAATTTTTGTGTGTGTGCGTCTACTGTTTTAAGTCTGTATTTATTTCTATCTTAATGAATATTTTATACCATTTTACACAAACTGCTCTGATATATTTTGTAATAAAGTGGCATATAATTTCTGCTCCACAAACAAAATAAGTACATGTTTCAAAGCTTGAGCACCTCATTCCCGCTTCATTCTACTCCTTGTGTAGAGCAAGCTACTTACGCTAAGGTGGAAAGGGAGAGCCATTCTCCCAGCTGTGTAAATGTCATAAATGTATTGCCCTTTTTGTTATTTAACGAACAGTTTTGGATTATTACTTTTTTCAAGCAATGTTTACTCAGGCATAAATCCCACTGGTTTCACTATGACTGCATTTAGGATTGCAGTGTCAGGAAGTGCTTAATAAAGTTTGTTTATTTGTTATAGTGGTTCTATGCATGTTTGTTTGCCAAGTGATAGAAGTATAATGGTGTGATGCACTTGTATCAACATACATAACTGAACAGGTAACTTCCTCTTATGTATTTACTTATTCTTGAAAACCCAATAATATTTTGTTGTATGTAAAGGAAGTGTTTCATATATATATATTTATTAGATTCAAATGCCAACTACCATGACTCACAGTCCTGTTGGTAAAGCCTTCATGTATTACATAGAAAACTAATCCAAAGACCCGTACGATTGCTTCCACAATAGCCCATTTCTCTGGAACTGCTAGACTTTAGCCATTCTCTTTGCTTTGCTTTGTTTGCCCATCAAGGTCCCCAAGACACCCCCCCAAAGAAAAACACAATTGACACTTAATTTTTGTTTAAGGTTTTTGGCATAATTTTGGCCACAACTTTATTCAAATTACAGCAATGTGAGTGGTTGCTTAGGCATTGGTAGCACTAACTGACCCCGCACGGGGACAGCTCTGACATTCGCACCCCCCGCGAAGTCAGCAAGGGTAAGTCACCTGGGGAGAGAGACGGGACTGGGAACCATGCCTCACCTCTCCCCAGAATGCTCCCAGGGGTTTGCGTGGCCCTAGCCCCTTGCCAGGGGGTTTTGGACAAAAGCATGGGGGATCCCCTGGGTTCCTTTAACGGAAAACCCCTGAAGCAGCAGTAGCAGCATTTTGGAGGGGCAGGCACAGCCGAATCCATACCCCTCCACCAACCAATTCCAAGACCAATGCCTAACCGCAAACCTTACAAGTTGTGACAATTTGCTACGCAGTAGGCAAAAACCAAGTGGCACACACTAATCAGCCAAATGGACAAAATTCCTACCAGGCCCCTGCCCCAAAGCAGACGACCCCATGACAGGCATAGCAAGGTCAAGCAAACAGCCTAAAATTAGGGAAGGGAGGGCGGGTGATCCGAAGTAAGCAGCGAAAAGGGGAAGTTCCTCGCTGCAAGCATTGTACTTAACAAATAGGGCTGTCAATCAACAAATGACAACATCTAAATTTCCCCAGTAACAGCCCGCCCCTGCTTAAAGGATGGCCAAACCATCTGCCTAGTAACAGTGAGGTGTCTTGTCAGCCCCGCCCGCAACCTGTGCTCTCCATGAGGGAGAACACACTTTACAGTGAATCCAGGCAATCAATTTTATTTCATTCATTTATTAAATTCATATTCTGCCATTCAATCTGAAGGCTCACAGGACAGTGCATAACAAATTATGTAATATAAAAACCATAAAATGAAAAAAATGAAAAAGTTTAAATAACAAAACTTGGAAATTACAAATAGTTCAACAGCCATCTTAACAACATCATCTGATAGTTTTAAAAATGTTTAAATGCACTTATAGTACCAGAGTGCTATATTTTCTGGTGAGCCTTCCTGTGTAGAGAAAGCTCCCTGATGCAGAAATTACACCCCTAATTCATGGAAGGAGAGGAAGCCAGCAGAAGGGACAGGACCAGGGAGCACACACTCCCCCTGGCCAGTTGCAACTGTGTGACTGAAGGAATGCCTGAATAGGATTATGATTCCGTTATTCTATCATTTATAGAAACATTAAATGAATGGGGGCCAACAAGCTGTTTTGTTGCACTTGTGGGTACCTCAACAGATAATTAGCACATTCCATTTATTTATAATGGAATAAAGCATCTTTATAGACAGCCCACTCATTTAGAATAAGAAGGCAATCTACACAGGTATAATAAAACACAAGATACCATAACAATCATTCTTGTCCTCAGTATCAGAGTTTGAAAGAGGTATTTAATGTCCATTTCCCACAATTTAAACTGTAGCCTGCCAAGTTTCATCCTGTCAAGGATACCTGAGAGATTTTATTTTATTTTTTAAAAAAGGACAATGCCCTTCAATATATCTGCTCATAATTCAGAGCATATCCTTAGCTCATGCTAAGGTTCTAGCTGCCCTCAGGTTCAATCTACATTCCCTGTTTGCCCCTCTGCTGGCCAAATTTGTACCTCTGGCTTTGCCTTCCCTCCCTATTGGCTGGTCAGCCTGTGCTGCTACCTCAGCCCATTGGGACCTAATAGCCTGGAGAGAAGATAGTTTGTACTAATGGGTGCCAACTGCCATTTTATTAATAATATTACTCATGTTTACTGTGTTTGCATCTGGGGACCAATTGAAAACAAGAACCACTGAGCCAGGCACATTACAGTCATTGCCTGAGAAAGTACTCAGCCTAAAGAGACAACAAAACACACAATAGGGTAGAGAAGATGGACCATGATATAAAAGTGATGAGGTAACAGAAAATTGCACTGTGCAATTCTATTTTTATTTTTTAGAGTGAATAAACATTATTGAGTTCTTAGTAGAGCTGTGCAGAAATTGCAGCTAATATTCGCCGTCCTTAGATGGGGGAGGGGCACAAAGGAAAAAAATGTTCACCTATTGGAACAGGTGTCCACAGGAGAGGAATGTGTCCTTGCATTGCCAAGGCAACCAGGCAACACTTCCTGTCTTGTTACATTTTTCTATGCCATTTTCATTTCCTGCCCTCACAGCAAAACAGGATGTAGTCATCCTGTTTCCTTGGAAATGCAGGGACGCATTCAAAAATAGCAAAATGTCCCCACCGTTAAATCCCACAGACCTGACATAGGCGTGCCACTATGTTTTCTCTGGATCATAAGGCCAGGCCGATGGTTGTTGTTCCCTTCAAGATAATGATTTTCTAAAACATTTGTAAAAAGACAGCTTCAGAAATAACCATACTGATGTGTGCAAGGCCAAAAATCTAGTGGAGATAATCATGTTGGATGTTGAACACTGAGTCATGTTCTCAGAGCCTCTCAGAGATAGCCCAGTTTTCCAAGACTAATCCATGAGGTATGGGCAAATATTTTCATTTTCTGAAATGCTTGCACTGACTGAACGATTGGAAGACTTTGACACTGAATCCCTCCCTAAGTTACTTTGACACTGAATCCCTCCCTAAGTTCTTATTAAAACCCCTGTTGCAGGTTGGGCTGAACTGAGGGACTTCAACAACTCTGCAATGCTTTTCATTGCTCTTCTCCCCACTGTGCAACTTGGGCTCAGACAGTAGTCGAAAACAATTCCACAGTGTAGCTCACTGTTAGCCCCCTATTGCAAGTTCTTGGACTGAGCTGAGGGAGTATAAGTTAAAGCAGTCCTGCAGTTAGGTCCACCATTAATATTGCAGCTCAGAGATGAGGTTGAGACTGGTTTGGATTCCCAGTCAAATCTCCCACATTCTCAAGCAAAAGTCAAATCTACTTAAATTGCCTCCTCAGACCTCTTCTGAAGCCTCATGTGCCCTTAATTTAATGCACTTTTAAATGCACCAGTCAGTGTAAAGTTCCGGGGTGAGATACAACCAGAAAACTACAGCAAACTGTGTACTGAGTCCCCCAAATAATTTTGTAAAAGTAAACCAGAAGGCAGACGTGTAGCAGTATAGCGTTTAAACGGCTAAAGCTCCTTTGTATGCAGCTTTGCGTTATTGCTATTGTTGTTGCCAGCAACAATAAGGAAACAATTAGGAAAGGGGAGGGGCTTCCACTCATCCCTTAGCAGAAACATATAGGAGTACATACATCTATTGTACATAGTAGAACACTCAGGAGGGAACGCAATGTGTACATGCTCTAGGTTTGATGATTTCTCTGGGGGAAAATGTTGCCTGATTACGTATGCAAATGCAAACACACACACACACACACACACACACACACACCTTCTCCAGCCAGCTCCAATTCCTCTCTCCTCTAATTATATAATTATGTCCAGAACCCAAAGGGTGCTAACGAGACAACAGGATGTGTGACTGAGCAGATATACATACAAATTTCCATTACACTAAATACGCCCTTCTAGCATTTTGTGGATTAGAAATTATTTTCCACATGTTTCTGCATATGAAAATTGGCTCACACTTTCTAATCTTATTAGCACTGTGCTGTGTCATTTACTAAGGCTGCACTTTAATTTCTAAATTACTAGTCATTGGTAAGTCTAAATATCTTCTAGGTTTCATTATATCCACGAAAGGCCTTTTCAAAAACGGAAAGTAGAATGGCCTCTAATTATCGTAAGGAGTGAAATCTTAAATTTGTTTCTCGTGGTTATCATAGAAAGTTCAGAAGGTGACAGTGGGAAGAATTCTATCCACTTAGATGCAGGTCTGCTGCAAGCCTAAATTCTGTCAGTGCATTTATTCTATTCCCTCCCCCACCCCCACTTATGTCTTCCTGACAACTGCTTCATGCGATCCCCTGCTGAGCTTATAAATCAGAATACATCTCTCTAGCATCTGTCTTCTTGTATGTCCTCTTTGCCTTAGCCTTAAATTATAATTCTACTTTAAGAATACTCACATGTATGAGGTGAGAGTATACACAGCTGAGGGCCAACAACACATGATGTTATCTACATAGCTGTGCCTTAATGGGCAGGGTGGTCGCACAAATTTCCAGCGTGGGCCCTGTGTCTTGGAAATTTGGAAACCTCTTCACTTCACTTCATTTCACTGGGAGATTTTCACCCCCTCTATGTCAAGTGACAGAGCCTTTGCTGCTGTCGTCCCAGTACTTTGGAATACCCTTCTATCTGCCATTCATGAAGCAGCAACTATCAGTAGTTTCAGACGTCTTATGAAGCGCTCTCTCTCTCTTTTTTGCCCAGGCACCTATGATTGGACCCTGTTTCACGTATTTTAATCTTCTAGATTTCTGTTTTATTTGCTTTACTTTAACAAAAATAACTTGCTATTGGGCTTTTAAAATAATGATCATAAAAATAATAAATAAGACATCCAGTGTTCTGTTTTCTTATGGCTAGATGTATATGGAAATCTTGTGAGTAAAGCATGAATGTGATGACCATCTGATACCCAAAGGTATACTTACTTTTACAGGAGGGTTCCAATTCGCTATCCTTGCTAAAATCTAATCTGCCCTCCATGAATTTGTCTTAAACCTCTTTTTAAAAGTCATTTAAGCTCATGGCTGTCACATATTATGGTAATCCTTGCTTGCTTCCATTTTTTTAAAAAAAAAAAATCTTTGAGATGTATTCCCACCCCCCTGTAAAAACAGCTATTATTAGCATGAACAAGGCACCTCTAACTCTAATCACCATGAAATTTCAATTAGCTGATTCTAGGTATACTACAAGCTGCCCTTTACATATTCTTTCAACACATTCTCTACAGTTAGCCATCAGCAAATTCTTAATGGCACTGTCTGTCTGCCAAATCTGAATATCGCGAAACATGTTCTCTGTGGCCTCTTCCAGCTTTGACTCTTCCAGCCCTGACTCTACAAGTCAAGCAAAGTCAGAGGCTGGACTGAAAAATCTTTTTCTGAAGGCAGCATTATGTTACCAGATGTACAAAAGGTTATGTTTTGTTTTCAATTTAGAAAAAAAAAATTGTGCTTACAAAATGAAAGAGGGGAAAGGTTTCCTTTCTAGTTGGTACTCTCCCTTTAGTTGCCTACAAGGACAGAACAGGCCAAAAATTCAAAATAGTTCCTATTTATCTGTCACATATACAGCCCAGCCTTATATATACAGATCCAGCCAACGTATCAGGGGTGGGGGCCCTATGGCTTTCCAGGTGTTAATGGACTACAACTCCCATCATTCCTGACTACTGGGCTGGGGCAGATGGGTTTGGGAGTCCAACAACATCTGATCATCCACAGGTTCTTGATTCCTGATACAATCCCACAACATCATTTGAATCATTAGCATTAATCACCATCAGTTTTACAAATTTATGTAGTAGTTTCAGGTCAGGCTCTGTGGTGGCATAGAAAGTAGACTACATTGTGAGATGGATGGGAGGCAAACCAACCAGCCACACCAACCATTTTCTGTTCTCACCACTGACACCAAATGGGTATTCCCCCCCCCAGGCTGCCTCCAATAAATTATCCTTTCAACCTTCTGGATCTTAAGTGGTCCCACCTACTCCTTACTGTGGGGTAGAGTGCTAAGGCACTTAGATATGGAAGAACAGTAAGACCTCAGATTTTTCCAAAACAAATTATGTGACAGCCCCTTTTCTGTGGAACAATATTTCTGTTGAGATGCAACAGGCACCACTATCTCCACAAATGAATGTATTCTTGTTCCAAGAAGCTTTCCAAGCTGAATAAATATGTCTGCTATGGGTATCTACTTTGTATTGCTCTAAACTTTATCTGTTGCCATCTCCTGTGTTCCTTTTAATGCTTTTTAAAGGTGTTTTGAGTGCGATTTGTTCATCACCCTGAAACATGTGTATGGGAGGCAAATGATAAGAACAAGAGTAAGGTGTTGGGTGTAGGGCAGGAAAAGACACAGCTGCAAATGAATAACCCACAGCATTAAAGTGTGTTCCTGATTATTCTTTGGCAAGTGGGGCTTGTGTATGGTGCCTTTTAAATTTAAATTTGACAGTACATGCATATTCTACAATGGAGGTTCTCTCTTCAACAAATACATAAATACAAAACATATAATAATGCATAGAAAATGGTGATCTGTTGTACTCATAAACATGATAATCCAACATCGACAATTCATACGATTATGTTTGTGAGTGCAATATGGCACCAATTTATATGTATTAGGGTCTTGTGTTAGAGGTCAAGACTTCCTACTTGAGTAATAGCTTTCCCCCTGAAAGTGAGAATTGGCTTCCAGGTATCAAACCCCCAACAGCTATCTTCATGGCTAAGGCTGGAGAAGAACTATTGTTTTATCTTAATAATTTTATTATTGAAATCCACCTGCTTGCGTGCTAACTTGCAAAAATAAGTTTCTAGATACATCGTATCTGGCAAATTTCAGTGGACATTAAAAGCATAACAGGTGATCTGTCTATGTTAGTTGCCTTTTCAGCCTACTGAGTGGATTTTTAATTAATTTTTCTAAAAATAGTTTCACTAAGGAGAATGCTTTTCCCCATGATGAACATTTGATATGCACCATCCATTACTTTGTGAAGGGGGAAGAGTACTTAAGCTTTTTAAGAGCCAGACATAAACTGCTTCCAAACATTCCTTCATAATTACTTCTTCTCATCCCAATATTTCAGTTTTAAGTGAGACATATAAATCCATACCATAAAATCTGGTCACCTAGACCTAGTAAACTGTTGTTAACAAATATTTTTACACAGATGCAGAAATATTGGTCTTTTCCACCAATGGGACATAATTGGCAATTATATTATATATGGTATAGATTCTCACCAGAAGGAGGCATCATTAATATCACTCAGTCTTTAATGAAAAACTGTTCTGGGTAGCAAATTGGTTCTAGATATGTAGTCCTAGGATTTGATGAGTTATTACTCATCAAATAGTCCTTTTTATCATAACACAGTTCCTCTTTAAGATAGGAACTAGGACCAAGTACATTTCTTTCAAGACATACTCACTGAAATCAAAGATGCTCACCAAGAAGGAAGTCTGATTTAAGTCTTTGACTTAAGTTACTCATTCGTACTCCATTTACTTCCTACGTTAGCAATTCTCTGGTGCTATACTTACTCCTGGCTCACATGGTCTCCTCAATTGTAATGCTACATTGACTTAGCTTCCCACAAGCATCTGATTGGCCACTGTGAGAACAAGACGCTAGGGTAGATGGGTCATTGGCCTGATCCAGCAATGTTCTTTAATGTTCTTCTTATGTTACAGTGGTAACTCGGGTTAAGTACTTAATTCGTTCTGGAGGTCCGTTCTTAACCTGAAACTGTTCTTAACCTGAAGCACCACCTTAGCTAATGGGGCCTCCTGCTGCTGCCGTGCTGCCGGAGCACGATTTCTGTTCTCATCCTGAAGCAAAGTTCTTAACCTGAAGCACTATTTCTGGGTTAGCGGAGTCTGTAACCTGAAGCGTATGTAACCTGAAGCGTATGTAACTCAAGTTACCACTGTATTAAGAATATATTTGTGAAAAATAAAGACACTTTGGTTGCTCTGGTGATTATGCTAAAACTGAAGTAAAATGGCTCCACTGACCAGCATGATGCCTTCCTGCCTTCATCTTTACTTCATCACATCAGATTAGAGTATCACAATATAAAGTGATCGATACTTCTAAATACCATAAACAGGAGTTATTACAACCTCCGACCTTTGCATAAAGTGCCTGAACTGTGCGGATATGAACACATTAGCTGCATTAAGCTAATTTCTCCATATATGGCTATGGCACTTGTTAAATTTACAGCTTTTAAAGCTGAACAAATGACTTCAGCTTTCTCTGTGTATGCGACACACAACTCCTTGTTGAGGGCAGAGGGAGATTTGCGACTTCATAATGCTTCACGTTTAGCTATAGATAAAAAATAAATAACACCAGATTCAGCAAAATAAAATGTGTGTCTATATAAATCAAAATTCCTCTTCTGCTCCACAATGGCAGACTGGAAAAAGGCTGAAAAGAATTAGGACAGGGTGGAGGGGCTCCTCAACTCCAGTGGTTTTTTCCCTTGACAGAACTGACCAGTATCAGTACCAACACATCTTCTTCTTTTTTTCTGTCACTCCATTGCCCTTTGTGAGTGAAGTGTTTTTGTCCCTGCTTCCTTTTTAAGAGAGGAAGGCTCATGCGGCTTCCTCTGGCTAAAAGACAGGCTATGGAGTTTGTTATGTACTGAAGTTCTCACCCTGGGCCAGCAGGGGGATACTGTAGATAGTTATGCAAATGAAGGATCGAAAGTAACGTTCAGTGATTGGATAGTTTGTATGCAAATGAAGGATCGAAAGTGACGTTCAGTGATTGGCTAGTTACAGAAAATGGTTACTGTTGCATTCTAGTGGAGCTCTAGATAAGCAGGCTGACTGAGCTCCTCAGTTCAGTTCTGTTCCAGCTTACAAATAAAGAGCTGCTTTGGAAGAATCACTGTGTCGTCTGATATGTTCGCCCACAACTTAACAGAGTTCATCAAGCCTTTGGTGGCCATTGAGAAGCAGGTGGCACTCTCCCATGAAAGGAGATTTCTCCCTTATCCTTCACCACATTATATTGCTTGACCTCTATCAGAGTCATGTACAGTGCTATTTTTCTAGAAAAAGAGGTGCCAGAATTCACCACAGACACCTCCCTTGTTTACTGATAATGGCAATGGAAACCACCTGAGAGGTGCCAGTGTTGCAAGCATATAAGGAATACCTGTTGCCCACTCAAAATGTGTCCAAGAATCGACAGACGCAGCAGTGGAGAAAAGGAAGGAAAATTTGCTTCAGAATCTCTTACCCTCCTCAAACTCATTCTGGTTCAGGTATAAAACCTCCTTCTCCACCTATACCACATTAATAATAATAATAATATGTTTATTTTCAATGTACAACCTGTGTAAAATGAAATTAACCGGGCCTCCCCCCCCCCCGGGTTAGTGCATTCCCTGCATAAACATCTACAAAATTATCTAGAAGACACTTCCCTCTTTTTTAAGAAACCTGAGCAGGCAGGGGGGAAAACCCTTCAAAACCAAACCTTCCTTGTTTATTGTAAAGGAGCAAGGGGAACTGCACTGAACAAATACAGCGATAAGAATATGTTTCAGTGCCAAGTAATACCTCCTCAGATTAAACCTTTCACTCTCATTTTGTTCTATCATTATTACTGGATTGGATCATGCCTTTAGAGTTTATCATAATTTGTCTTGCGTTTGTTGCTGGTTGTAAAAAAATAATAATACATTGATAGTTGTCTTTTGCAGATAATGCAATTAGTGTAGGTCTAATCATGTAATTAGCACATGCAAATTTGCATAATAATATTTTATTACAAAGTATAATTACAGTTTTAATTGTGTCGTGCAAGGCAACATCCTAAATGCTCTCAAGATAAAATCTCACATAAGCAGAAATTGAACACTTCCTTCTTTGCTGGCCTTTGCACTCTAAGTATTACACAATACTGCAGTACTCCAAGAATCAGGAATTAGAGGCTATAAAAAAAAGTAATTTTAAACCAGGATTGTCCAACATGGTGCCCCTAACAGATGTTCCAGGACTACAACTTCCATCATCAGCATCCTTGCCCATTGACTATACCAACTGAGGCTGATCAGAGTTGAGTCCAACATTTGGAGGACCAGAGATTACTCTTCCTTATTTTAAACAATGAGTTCATGCCTTGAAGAATAGATTGTTACACACCCAAAAGATCCAGCCAATGTTGGTTGCTCTGCTACCAAGTACTTTGTGGAATATAAAGGGCACTGCGGCAGTGAGGACTGTGCAGTACTATGGTTAGCAACTAAAGACAGTGTCACAGATCCACTTCAGCACATCGACACAGAGCCAATAAAGCAAATTGAACTTTGCAGAGGCCTCCTAAGTGGGGGAAAATCTAATAAATTGAGGACTACTTTGTCAGATGATATTGATTGCATTTTATTTGAAAGAAGAGACTCCCTTCCTATTGGAAGCTATGTAATCAACTCAATCTTACCTTCGGTGTTAATAAATATTTGACTCCTGAACTCTGGGTGCTTTTATAATAGTTTCATTCCCTGCATCGACCTTAAAGGCAAATTCAGTGACCTTTGAAGTTTTACCATTGATTGGTCTGTGTGTTCATTAATGGCTGGATTCACACCAAAGCAGTTGACTTCCATGCCTTAGAAACATCATTCAAATCAATGTGGTAGCTGTGAAGCGTTTTAAGGGAGAAAATGCTTTCTAAGAGGGTTTGAGCTTCAGGAGGACAAATCCCTTTGAGGATGGAAAGATGCAGTTCATATGTCTCAGCCAACATCCCACACACCCCATTGCTCCCCAGGGCCGCACCACCTCCATTCAGCCATACCTGTCATCACCACCACCATCTTCAGACCTGCCACGTGCAATTTCTGTTTGGGACTGATAACTGCAGCCACTGCTGCTCAACGGGGGTCTCTCTATGATGCACCAGAAGCAGTTGCCTGCTGTGCAGGTGAGAAAAGCACAACCTAGTTCATTTAAGATTGCCAGAAGAAATATCAACAACCTCAGATATGCAGATGACACAACCTTGATGGCAGAAAGTGAGGAGGAATTAAAGAACCTTTTAATGAGGGTGAAAGAGGAGAGTGCAAAATATGGTCTGAGGCTCAACATCAAAAAAACGAAGATCATGGCCACTGGTCCCATCACCTCCTGGCAAATAGAAGGGGAAGGAATGGAGGCAGTGAGAGATTTTACCTTCTTGGGCTCCATGATCACTGCAGATGGTGACAGCAGCCACGAAATTAAAAGACGCCTGCTTCTTGGGAGAAAAGCAATGACAAACCTAGACAGCATCTTAAAAAGCAGAGACATCACCTTGCCAACAAAGGTAAGTATAGTTAAAGCTATGGTTTTCCCAGTAGTGATGTATGGAAGTGAGAGCTGGACCGTAAAGAAGGCTGATCGCCGAAGAATTGATGCTTTTGAATTATGGTGCTGGAGGAGACTCTTGAGAGTCCCATGGACTGCAAGAAGATCAAACCTCTCCATTCTGAAGGAAATCAGCCCTGAGTGCTCACTGGAAGGACAGATAGTGAAGCTGAGGCCCCAATACTTTGGCCACCTCATGAGAAGAGAAGAATCCCTGGGAAAGACCCTGATGTTGGGAAAGATGGAGGGCACAAGGAGAAGGGGACGACAGAGGACGAGATGGTTGGACAGTGTTCTCAAAGCTACCAGTATGAGTTTGACCAAACTGCGGGAGGCAGTGGAAGACAGGAGTGCCTGGCATGCTCTGGTCCATGGGGTCACGAAGAGTAGGACACGACTAAACGACTAAATAATAACAGTTCATTTGCAGCAATTGCAAGCTCCTGCAGCTGTGCTCTCTTGCAGCAATAGGAACTACTAATAAGGAGGGTTCTTTGGGAATGTTGTTAGTGTCGGATTTCAAGCCAGCAGAGCCAGTCCCAGCTCTTAGGAATTTGGCCACCCTCCAGGTGCCCGGCTTGAATCCTTGTTGACCTCCCCTGCCAGCGTCTGCCGGCAAGATCAAGGGAGGTCTCTTCGGCGATCCTTTTCAAACGTGAAAAGAACACACCACTCCTCCCCCTCCCATCTCCAGGGGGGGGGGAATGAGACAGACAGAAATATATTTACATGTCTTTATTCCTGTCTTTCAGCAGTACAGAGAAAACACGTCTGTACACTCTGATTCCCAGCTGCAGAGAGAGAATAAACTCCACCCATGTACTTCCAGTACAGGGTCATGTGTCACTCTGAGCTAACATCCGGTGCTCAGAGCTCTGAACAGACTGTCCCTGGTTCCCACGGTACAATCCAATAACATCAGTTTCCTGTTTACCATTCCAGCCACCTGGAGCTCGCTTCTGCATTGCTGCTTTTTCGTAACATCCTCCCCCAAAAGAATCAATGCGTGTTGCGGCAAACAAAGCGTGATCCAGAGAAGAAAACAAACAGTTGTTATACACATAACACTCCCCTGTTGTTTCAGTTCCACCCTGGGAACTCCCCGCCACTGGTTTCCCCAGTGTACCTCTCTGGTTGTCTGGCTTCCAAGGAATGAGTGCATCTGCACTACCTTGGCTAGCAACTCTCTGTTGTGTCTTTGTCTCTGACTTAGACACAGCTCCAACCTGTCCTTGGTTGTTTACATCAGCAACACATGCAACAGCTAAGTTAGCAAACTCTTTTGAGTACCTCTTGGGTGGTTGACCCTTTGTAACTCTCTCAGACCTTCGTACGAGGTGCTGATCCTCTCTGCTCACTGGTCCAGTCTCAGGACTCTTTGGAGAACCAGTTCCAATAGTAAACAGTGGTTCATCCTTCAGTTGTGAAGGCCTATCCATTGTGTGAGACTTCCTCTCAATGACTGTGACAACTGAGCTCTCCGAGCTATCAGTGTCATCACTTTCAGTACAGCTGTAATCAGTAAAATCATCATCATCTGAATCGTCCTCAGTGGGAAATGTGTGTACTATCACTCTCTCCTGTTCAGGAGCACTCTCTAGAAATTTTGTGAGAATCACCTGACCAGATTCAGACAAAATTACTCTGTAGAGACCCTTTTCATACCCCACAAAAATGCCTCTGGCATTCTTTACTCCACCTGGAGCTTCTGTTCTCACATGAGACCCAAAAACCTTGAAATGGGCAACAGAAGGTTTTCTGTGGAACAGTTTCTCAAAAGGAGAACTTCCCAACTCTTTTGAAACCTTTCTCACTTTCGTATAACAGTACGACATCAGAGACTCGGCCCAGTACTCATGTGGCAGATATGAACTAAGCAATTGCGCTTCCATCCCCTTTTGCAATTCTCTGTTCACCCGTACACAGACACCCCTGTTCCACGCTTCCGCTGAAAAAGCAATCTTGTGTCTGATCCCCTTCTTCTGCAGGAACCTTTGGAAATCCTGTAAAAGAAAAATCTGCTTCTCGTCTGTGAATAGACAATCAATGTTAGCATCATGCATACTCTTAACTTTGTCACAAAACTCCTGAAACCTCTCCAAGGCTTCCTTTGGCTTTCTCAACACATAAACCCAGACATAGTTAGAGAAATGATCCACACACACAAGATAAAATCTTGCATTGCCTCTAGATGGTTCTAGAGGACCAATCACATCAGCATACACCCGCTGAAATGCTCTGTTGACTCCGGTCTTCTTCTTGCTCACACCTGCAAGAGAAACTAGGTTAGACACAGATGAATTACATTCCATGTAATCACTTTGTGCAAAAGTCAACAAATATAGTCCATCCTTCTCTCTGGTCGAAAGAAATAACTCTCCATCTTTGTAGATCTTGCAGCTCTCAGCATCGTAGGACAGTCTCAGTCCTCTCTTTGCAATCTGCGAAACACTCAGCAGATTGAACTTCAATTCAGGAACCAAGTAAACATTGTTTATTGTCAAGTTCAGACTCTTAAGATAGACAGTCCCCACGCCGGCCGCTTCCAGCTCCTGACCGTTGGCCTGTTTCACAGCGAAGCTTTGCTTCTTAATCGATGAAAAGAGTTCTTTGTGTGGAGACATATGAACTGTCGCTCCCGTGTCAATAACAAACGAGTTCCCAACATCTGGCGTGGTTCCTTTCGCCATCAAAGCTTTTCCAGGTTTCACCGAAGTCTTGGTGTGACCTTTGCCTGACGCCTCAGGCTTTGCTGAGCGGCCCTTCGCTCCTTTTGGCTGACGTGGCTTCTTACAGTTCCGCTGAAGATGCCCAGCCTGTCCACAATTGTAACATCGGACAGCGTTCAAAGCTAGAGCTTTCTCTCCAGTAGCTTCATCTGCGGGGGAATTAGAACTCCGTTCCTCCCTCCCCCTGTCCTTTTCTTCCAGTGAAGCAAGTCTGTCATGTTCATTCAACACGACGGCAGTCACCCTTTCCGCGGTCAAATCTTGAGCCGGGAGGGAACCAAGCTGACTGGCAACCGTTTTGTAAGTCCGATTTAGGCTGTTGATCATCATGAAGCAAAACACTTCCTCCTGCAGACGGAAATTGCGTTCCACCATCTGCTGGCGCAGATATTTCATCTCCGTCAGGTGCGCTTGAACATCTCCATCAGGCGCAAGCCTCAGATTGGTCAGCTTCTCAAAATACAGCAACGCTGAAGAACCAGCATCCCTCTGATGTGTTCTACGCAGCATTTCCCAAATTTCCCGTGCATATTCTAAATCCTGAATATGCACTAATTGGTCATCTGACACACACAGAATTATAGCCGTTCTGGCTTTCAGATTCTGTGACTCCCAACCTCGGGTTGGTGCTGCTGGGATGGGGTTCTCAATCACGTCAAAGACCCTCTGATTCTGCAGCAGGGCCTTCATCTTTATAGACCAAGATGAATAATTGTCATTTGTCAGGGGAGGGGGATAGGGCAACCCTCCCGCCTTCTTAGAATCCATTTTGAATTCAAGTCTGTGCTTTCTCTCTCAAGCCTGCTTTCACTTTCTAGTCAGTAAAAAGCAAAAGTTCTCTTCTGGGTGTTTACTGTTTCACTGGCAGGCAAACCTTTGGGCTGTTTTCAAAATCCTTGCACATTCTGCGCAGATATCAAAATACTTTCGACTTCCCAGGCTCCTTTTGAGCCACTCAGTAACTTTACAAGTGCTGGCGGACGTTGCCTAGCAACCTGCTCAGGACGGGATTCCTTATCTAACCACAGGAATTCCTGGTATGCCAGCCTTTCTTTCAGAGCTGTTTTTCTTAAAATGCAGCTCTTTTGTGAACAGAGAATAATCCTTTCTGTGTTCACTCTCTTTTGCCCAAAATGCAGCCTACCTTTTTAGCTCCGTTGCCTTTCGGTGTCCAGCTGTCTGTTCAGCTTTCTGGCTGTAGGGAGACGCATTTCTTTATCTCCTTAGGTGCAGAGGATGGCAACGATTCATCGACCTCTCACCTCCCATGCAGATTCTCATGGATCTTTCAGCCATCGGCAATGCTACCAGATGTCGGATTTCAAGCCAGCAGAGCCAGTCCCAGCTCTTAGGAATTTGGCCACCCTCCAGGTGCCCGGCTTGAATCCTTGTTGACCTCCCCTGCCAGCGTCTGCCGGCAAGATCAAGGGAGGTCTCTTCGGCGATCCTTTTCAAACGTGAAAATAACACACCACTCCTCCCCCTCCCATCTCCGGGGGGGGGGGGAATGAGACAGACAGAAATATATTTACATGTCTTTATTCCTGTCTTTCAGCAGTACAGAGAAAACACGTCTGTACACTCTGATTCCCAGCTGCAGAGAGAGAATAAACTCCACCCATGTACTTCCAGTACAGGGTCATGTGTCACTCTGAGCTAACATCCGGTGCTCAGAGCTCTGAACAGACTGTCCCTGGTTCCCACGGTACAATCCAATAACATCAGTTTCCTGTTTACCATTCCAGCCACCTGGAGCTCGCTTCTGCATTGCTGCTTTTTCGTAACAGTTAGAACCTCAAGCAAGTACTTGTGGTCCATATTTGCACAAAATAGCCACAATGTGTTCAAAAAGTCCAAAATAAATCCAGTTTGTTTGTGATTGTATACGGGAGCAGTGCATGTTTTGTGCATGCATGCCCCCACCTGCTTTTGGAATGCAGCGCTGACATCTTTGCACTGGGCTAATGCAGCCCTTGGCATGAAAAGATGCCCCTTTGTGTTATTTCGTTCAAGTGCATATTGTTCTCATGTTGTTGCTTTGATCATTTATTCTCCTGCATGCTCCTGTACAAATATTACCTCTCTATGAGACTCACCTGGCAGCAACTCACTTGTTGTTGTTGTTTCTCATTCCTCCAGGCTGTCCGGCATTTCATTTCATTCTATTTAGCAAGACTTGCATACTACTTAATAATAATAATAATAATAATTTTAAAAAATTAAGTGGTTTATAACATAGCATAAACTATTCATTTTAAAAATAGTGACAAAAATTGACTTTTATTGTATTTTCTGTATTGATCGTTGGTCTTTCGTTACTTTGTTTTGCTTTTTTTTTGCTTTTGAGTGCATTTTTATTCCTCTGGTACGTTTCCTGTTGATTGTAGCTGCATTTTTAAGTGTTTTTAATGTTCTTTTACAGAAAAAGAAAAACTTAAAATGAAACACTACTATGCTCTCTCCTTAAGGACAACTCATCCTCCAGATGTCCCCTGCCCCATCCCTTAGATTGCGAGAAACCCCTGCTTCAAACCTGTGTTAGGAGCCCTGCCAGGAATCTGCATATAAATTTGTAAAGAAATAAGTTACCTATGCTTGTCTGGAGCCTGTATCCCAACAGATAATAAATTAGTAGTAGTAGTAGTAGTAGTAGTAACCTGCCCATCTGGCTGGGTTTCCCCAGACACTCTTGGTGGCTTGCAACAAAGACGATTCCCAGGTAAGATCCTCCCCCTATTGTGTGGGCAGGTGGTCCCTCCCCCTACCTGGCCTGATCACCTTGGCAATGCCAAGGCAGGATTGGGCAACTGGCTGAGATAGGCAGAGACCTCCAGGTATCCCACCTGGGGAAGGCGAAGCCAAGCCTGTGCTAATGGTGCCGCATAGGGGCTGCATGCGACCACGCAAAGGGTGCCCCCAATTTAATGTGGGGAGCGATCATTAAAATGTCACACATTAAAAACTTCCCTGAACAGGGCTGCCTTCAGATGTCTTCTAAATGTCAGGTAGTTGTTTATTTCTTTGACATCTGATGGGAGGGTGTTCCACAGTAGTGGGCGCCACTACCGAGAAGGCCCTCGGCCTAGTTCCCTGTAGTTTTGCTTCTCGCAGTGAGGGAACCACCAGAAGGCCCTTGGCGCTGGACCTCAGTGTCCGGGTAGAACGATGGGGGTGGAGACGCTCCTTTAGGTATACTGGGCCATTTAGGGCTTTAAAGGTCAACACTTTGAATTGTGCTCGGAAATGTACTGGGAGCCAATGTAGGTCTTTTAACACCGGTGTTATGTTAAACAAGGTTTAACAAACAGCGACAATCCTAGTTTATCATTATTTCAATAACTAAACATGTGCAGATTGCCTCCTTAATGTTAAGGTCAACATCGGGGGCCTCCAGTCCACAGTGAGAAAAGATGGTTGCTCTTATGTGGGCTTCCCAGGTGTATCCAGGTCATGGACAAGAGGATGCTGAATTAGAGGTAGGTCTTTGGCCTGGTTCAGCATGTAAGTCCATTGTGGACCATGGAGGAGGAGTCCATGCTGCAGCTCTTCCTCATGCAAATGTAAAGAGGGGCAACCTAGCATGAGAAACAGCCACGGTGGGTGCCTCCCATGCAGCCATGAGAAGAAGCAGCACCACTAAGGCTCTTGTGCTATCAGAACAGTAATAGTACAGGCTCAAGATGCCAAGTCGTGGGAAGCAGGGGGAGGAGAGAGAGAGGTGGGAAAATATTGTTTAAAAAAAGGTGTAAGGTAAACGTAAAGGGACCCCTGACCATTTGGTCCAGTTGTGACTGACTCTGAGGTTGCGGCGCTCATCTCGCTCATGTGGCCAGCATGACTAAGCTGCTTCTAGCGAACCAGAGCAGTGCACGGAAACACCGTTTACCTTCCCGCTGGAAGTATTTATCTACTTACACTTTGACGTGCTTTCGAACTGCTAGGTTGGCAGGAGCAGGGACCGAGCAACGGGAGCTCACCCCATTGCTGGGATTCGAACCGCCGACCTTCTGATCGGCAAGTCCTAGGCTCTGTGGTTAACACACAGCACCACCTGCGTCCCCCCCCCCAAAAAAGGTGTAGTCATAGGTATATCAGTGTATTCAAATCTGAATTGTCAAATTGTGTTATTATTGTTATTATGGTTTTTGTTGTATGTGTCTTTTGCGGTTGTTGTTTGTATTGAAAAAAAGATTAAATGTTGTTGTTGTTTTTAAAAAAAGATGTCAAATCATGGGAAGATCCAGATACTATGGAATTGCGCACTTATGACCTGATGCTATGCATTTTCATTATCATGCTGTGCTTGCCAGTGATGAATGTAGACTACAAATTCAACTGGGGCTCACCCTCCAGAAAAAGACCCCAAAATATAACTTGCTTTTTTTTCTTCTTCAGTTGATGGAAACCAACGTGGAAATGGGTGCACCATATCAGCTCAGGTATAGTTCTGACCCACTATCTACTAGCTCCAAATGTTTCCAAGAACTCGGGCTTTGTAAAGCGACGGCATTTACAGGTATTAAGCAAATACCTTAAATTTTCATATACAGATTACCTACTTACGATTGCCAACAGGCATGCAATATGCATACTTATAATGATGCATGATGTGACAAGCATTCAAGAAAGCTTTACAGAACAGATGGGCTTCGACACAAGAAGGCTCCAGAGTTTTGCATATTCATGAGATAAGTGCAGTTATTTCTCAGATAGAGAAATTAAAGGACTGAGGGGCAGGAATCAATCTGTGGAGTAGGAAATGCAAAATGTTTGTGACATGAAAGCAGACAAATAGAAATCTTTTAATATAATGTACAGTAACATTATCCATTTGTGTTTCAGCATGATAGTGGCATTTTATTTCCGCAATGTGTTTGTGCATTCACAATGCAGGGATACTCAAAGCACAGTCGTTCAACGTTAGGGCTGCCTGGCACCTCATTTTCTTCCATACATGAGCACCCTGTGTGTGTGTGTGTGTGTGTGTGTGTAATGTATACATGAGTAATGCATGCCTGGGGCTTCTGTCATGCTTCAGACATTTGGCTTCTGCCAGTGACATGTGGATTGCATGGAGCCCACCGCATTGTGATGACCTTCACAAATCTGAAATCCTCTAACACAGGACTGGGAATGTGTTTTGCTTTCTCTGTTTCTGAGTTTTACAAACCTAAATAAAGTTCTCCACATTTCCACATCTGGTTGATTTTTTAAAAAAAGGTTCTCATAAAAATTAATCAGTATTTTAGTGCAAACTTCTCCCAATTTTCTATACATTTTTTGCCTAATATACACATTTTTGCCAAGTTTGTTTTACCCAATAGTTATATTTCTCCTAACGCAGCCCATTTCTATATGCTATTTTCACAAATATGTGCATTTTTAAACACACTTTACCCTAGTATGTGCATTTTTGTACACATTAGTTGGCCAGAGAAATGCAAATTCGGAAGGCTGGCTATGCTCACATATTGTTTCAAGAAGTGTGAATTAGATAGGTTCACCTTTAAATGTGCTAGACTAGATGGGTCATTGGCCTAATCCAGCAGGCTCTTCTCATGTTCTTCTGATTTTCCACCCTGTTCTGAATGGTCCACAAACTCTCTGGGAGGCACCTTGGGTTGTAGGGAGAGGAGCAGGAATAGGCAAAAATCACCCCCGCTCCTCTTCCACTGGGGGAGGCATCCACTTGATCAAAACCAACTGGATGAAAACAAGGTCCCCTATCAGTTTAGCATTATTTTGCACCAAAACTTTATGTTGTTACTCTTCAACATTCCTGAATTTCTGAAGCTTACTCAGCAGCAGATCTTCGCAAGGAATACTGAAAGTGGTATGATAACCTAATCATAGCAATTCAGATATTTTCTTAAAATGTGACACTTGCAATAGTAATACACAGTCACCAGATGTCCACTAATAGGCTGGGCCTCTGCATTTCCTAAAGCCCCAGAGCCCAATTATCAATTTTTGCAGAACAGGAACATATACCGTATGTGCTGATTTTGAAGAATTTATTGCAGATGCAAAAACACTACGGAGATCAATATATTTTGCTCATCTGAAAGGACACAGAAATCTTCAGTCCAATTACTAGATTTAATGTTTCTCCCGCACCAAAACAGAGGCTTATGGCAAACCTCCTTGTACAGCATTTTTCATTGGCAGAAAATCATTCCTCTTCACCTTAATTGAAGGGGCTAGTGCGGCAAGGGAGAGATTGCAGACAAGAAACAATGGGCATTTCAAGCTGATATCTGCCAGGAAGGTTCTGCAGAAGATTGAATGAACACAGAAACATCTTGGCTCCATGGATATAAAAGTATTGGGCTTTAAAAATAAATAATACTCTTTTTTCCAGGGTGGGTAAGAGAGGAAGCAGAGTTAAATTATGGAATTATCATAATTATTCTCATTCTCTCGCTCTCTTTTCCAAATGTTTATCTGAACAGGAACAAGTGGGGGAGGATGGCTGAGGACACAGGTATTAACAATATCATTTGGTGACTCATCACCAACCAAATCACTACTTTCCAGCTTTCCAGATTTATAAATACTTCTCCAGGTGGTTTGGCTGTAGGGCATTGGTAGCAGGATTCTGTGGAGTTACACCATGACAGATCTGCAACTGCTATGTTTATCATGAATCATGGCAGTTACCAGCATTTAATTAATTAAAAAGTATCCTCATTGCCTTTCATTTCAATTAAGCCCTTCTTCCACATGTTTACAAGTCTCTCTCTCTCTCTCTCTCTCTCTCTCTCTCTCTCTCTGTGTGTGTGTGTGTGTGTGTTTCAGAACACATGTACACCCAAGCATTCTCTACAAATCTATCCTGGGATAGGTCCCTTCATTTGGCATTCTTAACCCTGGTATATTATGGGCAGCCCAGCCCATGCAAGGTGTCAATGACACAAAACAAGAAGAACAAGCACAGTGTAGTCCCAGATATCCAGTCACATATGGTCCCAGTTCATACATCTGGTAGCACCAAAGGACAGTGCGGGATATGCTCTACTCAAGGACTTCTGTTTGCACAACAGGACCTGCTCCTATAGGGCAAGGATGGTGAGCTCTTCATACCCTATATTCCTACAATGGGTGGCCACTTCAACATGACTTGATACACTGGGAAATTTTTAATGTGAACCTGTACATTGGGAGAACTCCACCCTACAGTGGCCTTAGGAGGACCAGATGCACAGTAAGGACTCAAAACCTGTTCCTTAGAATCAGGGTTGAAGGGTCAAGCATCTCAAAGGTTTGCACCAAACTAATATTTCCAGTCATCAGATTCCTGGAGCACTTAGGACCACCTGGAGGGTTGGAGAGGGTGGACTGAAACCTGTTCCTTCACATCAGAGGCACTGAACCAGTCACAGATAGAAGTTAAACCTCAAAACAATTCTTTTTGTCATTGGAGCTCCTAAGGTTAGAGGGTCACAATGTTGAAGGGCATCACTCAATAAAATCTTTTGGAGGGGCGGGGGAGAATCCTAAAGTCAAGAAGGGACGGGGGCACCTGTCACGTTTTAGATAGTTGAGTGGTAGTGTCTGTCTCTCTCTCTCTCTCTCTCTCTCTCTCTCTCTCTCTCTCTCTCTCTCTAATCTTTATTGTTTTAAAATAGCCAGGAAAGCAAACAAACCAGCCAACAAACATACAATCAAATAAACAAACTATAAATTGACAAACAGACAATAGCAATATATGAAACAACACAATTCTCATAACTAACATCATTTGCACTCCCAATGACGTGAACGATCGTAAAACTTGTAAAACAAGAAATTAAAAATGACTTCCAATTAGTCTCGCTGTACTTTATCTGTTGATTACCTCTTTATTCTTGTATAGTCTCTTTATTCTTGTATTTAATAGCCATTTTTTACTTTACTTTGAGGGTTGTAAAATTAAGAAAGAAAGAAAGAAAGAACGTTTTCTGCTGCTCTCCAGAAGCCCTTTCTTCTTCAAAACATGTATTATTGAAATGGAGGACACTGGTGATTAAAACAGTCTGGACAAAGAATTCTACCATTACAAAAACATACAGATTGACTTCATTCATATGAATATTCTACTTATTATAGACAGAACTGTGGGCAAAGGGACAATTCATGAAATGTATGAATGAGTGACAACCCTACACTTTCCCCTGCCAATCCACACAGGAAACAACAACAGCAGCAGAGGCAGAGCAAAGTGTGTACATTCTGCATCTCCTGTTCAATCCACAGGAAGCTCTTATGTTTAGATGTATCTTCACTCTGCCTCCGAAGGAAAAGAGTGAAGAAGGAAGGGAAAAGGCAAAATACTGCCCCTAACACCTCTTTTACCTATTCTCTCCTGGCAGTTCCCATCATTTTCAAATGATCCTCAGATCAATGTTCACTCCTGCGAACCTTCAAAATCCAATTGAAATGGAAGCAGAGACAAGCCACAAACGAGCAGAAAAATGCCTCTAAATCCAAGCCGCTAAAGGAGATTTCTCTACAGTAAAAGAGTGATTCCCACTACCGCTCCATACCTAGCAACCTTGTGGATTTAAACCCCACTAAAATCTGCTGGAGTTCACAAGTTCAGCCATGATTTTAATTTACGGCTCACCTGATCCATAAAGTTCCAGGCAGGTAACAACACTTCCTTATTTCATTTATCCTCGCAACACTCCTGAGATGGGCCATTAGTCTTCCCATTATGGAGAACTGAGGTAGAAACACACTGGCTTTCCTAATAACACTGATGGTTCCACAGCTGATGCCTGGCATCTGTTCACTTTTTCAGCATACACACATGCTTAACCGGTTGGAGGATGGATGGAGGCTAACAGATTGAGGTTGAATCCTGACAAGACAGAAGTACTGTTTTTGGGGGACAGGAGGTGGGCAGGTGTGGAGGACTCCCTGGTCCTGAATGGGGTAACTGTGCCTCTGAAGGACCAGGTGTGCAGCCTGGGAGTCATTTTGGACTTGCAGCTGTCCATGGAGGCGCAGGTTAATTCTGTGGCCAGGGCAGTTGTTTACCAGCTTCATCTGGTACGCAGGCTGAGACCGTGGACTGCCTCGCCAGAGTGGTGCATGCTCTGGTTATCTCTCACTTAGACTACTGCAATGCACTCTATGTGGGGCTACCTTTGAGGGTGACCCAGAAGCTACAACTAATCCAGAATGTGGCAGCTAGACTGGTGACTGGGAGCGGCCGCCACGACCACATAACACCGGTCCTGAAATACCTACACTGGCTTCCAGTACATTTCCAAGCACAATTCAAAGTGTTGGTGCTGACCTTTAAAGCCCTAAATGGCCTTGGTCAAGTATATCTGAAGGAGTGTCTCCACCCCCATCGTTCTACCCGGACACTGAAGTCCAGCGCTGAGGGCCTTCTGGCAGTTCCCTCACTGTGAGATGCCAAGTTACAGGGAACCAGGCAGAGGGCCTTCCCGCCCTCTTCCCACCCGCCCTGTGGAACGCCCTCCCACCAGATGTCAAAGAGAACAACAACTACCAGACTTTTAGAAGACATCTGAAGGCAGCCCTGTTTAGGGAAGCTTTTAATGTTTGATGGATTACTGTATTTTAATAATTTGTTGGAAGCTGCCCAGAGTGGCTGGGGAAGCCAGCCAGATGGGCGGGGTATAAATAATAAATAAATTATTATTTTTATTTTTATTACTACCATGGAGAATCAGCCCTTAGGTGCAGGAAAATCACATGGACCAATCTATGGTTCCAGGCAGGGGCGCCATCTCATGGGGGCTGAGCTATGTTGCCCATATATATATATATTGGAGGGGAGTTCCCCAATGTTCCAAAAAAGCAGGGGCAGAGAAGACTGAGTGTGGAGCTGAGCATGGAGCCATTCGCGGTGCAGCTTCCATGGCCAACTCCTCCTCCTCCTCCTCCTCTTCTTGCTGTGGAAGGAGCCCCTGGCTGCTCCCAACTTTGCAATACAACATCACACATGTGACATCACGCACGCACATGATCTCACAAGCACACCTGCACCACCAGCCCCCTCCAATCTGAGGTGCAAATTGGTGCCTCTGGTTCCAGGATTTTATTTTTATGTATGCTGCATTAACGTTGGCTTTCAAATGTGATTTCTGATTACCTTTGTGAAAGTCTGAAAATAGATACTCGTTTTTTCATTTGGGGGGGGATGTACACCAGTGAAGGTTGACCAAGTGACTGTCAACATTTACAGAGTATCACTGGGTTTTCAGATGCTGATGAAGTTTCTCTAGAATTGTCAGAATTCACATTTCCCGTAACATATTTTTGTAACATGCCCATGGCTCCCAATGTTATCTGGCAGGATCTCCTCTCTCTACATGGCAAGCACATGTATCGTGGTCTCTTTCACTTGCCATTGGATTGGCTGCTCAGATGTCAAAGAGGAAGACCATGGAAACTTTTAAATGGCAATTCTGTGGAGACATGTCAGCTTCTGTCAAATTAAACTATGTAAGCATTGCCTGCAGGCCATAGCTTTCATTGTATTTATTGCTTATTGAAAAGGTTGAGATTTTTACAATAGAAGAATTCCCCAGGCCCCCATCCCATTTATGCAGTGGGTGAAACAAGGCATATATCAATATGCATATTATATATTTCATATGCCAATATACAGGATATATATCAATACGATTCTCTCCCCAGTTTAACAGCTACATATACACAGAACAAAAAGGGAAATAAATTGCAACAAACTGAAGATGTAATTGGGGGCTGGAACTGGGATCAAAAAATTTACTGTTACAAACTAATATAAATAAATTGGTATGAAATTATTTTATGAAATATAATACTTGAAACAATGCACATCTTATTTCCAAAGCAAAGGAATTAAAACATAGTATATAGGGACGCGGGTGGCGTTGTGGGTTAAACCACTGAGCCTAGGGCTTGCTGATCAGAAGGTCGGCGGTTCGAATCCCCGCGACGGGGTGAGCTCCCATTGCTCAGTCCCTGCTCCTGCCAACCTAGCAGTTCAAAAGCACCTCAAAGTGCAAGTAGATAAATAGGTACCGCTCCGGCGGGAAGGTAAACGGTGTTTCCGTGCGCTGCTCTGGTTCGCCAGAAGCAGCTTAGTCATGCTGGCCACATGGCCTGGAAGCTGTACGCTGGCTCCCTTGGCCAATAAAGCGAGATGAGCACCGCAACCCCAGAGTCGGTCACGACTGGACCTAATGGTCCGGGGTCCCTTTACCTTTATATAGTGACAAAATATCAACAATGTGAACAGATAAAACTGACAAAATATCACAAAACCCAAACACATTTTGACCTTGGTGGCCTCTAGTGTATGTACATGAAAAACTGTTTGGTATGATAGTAAATATGAATTTCCAAAAAATAAAACCCCACCAACTAGGGCTACTAATAAAAATAGTTATCTAGGCTTTGAGTGCCACATGCAAATATATGAATATATTGTGCAATCAAGTGGCTCAGTTCCATCATGTGACAGCAGTGAGACTGTCGCGGGATCCAACAGATCCTGGAGCAGCTCAGCCCCACCCCATGCATGATGTCACACACATGCAATGCCCTCAATCTTGGATGCAAATTGGCGCCTCTGCAATGGAGTGATTCTCCATTAGGACAGCTGGCAGGAAGTTGACTTTGCCAGGAAAGCTGGTCAGAGGGACACCTCCAGTCAATCAAACCCCCAGTCCAGCACAAAGCAGGGTTCGGATTGCTCTGTTACACATACACAGATTTGCCTATTCTGGAAGTATATAAAAAAAGGCTAAAAGGGGAGGGGAGAACCTTTGCAGATGCAAATTAGTTGGGCAGTTTCAGAACCTAGTCATCGGCCGCAGAAAGTATGTGCCTATCTCTGTGAATACACCTTCAGCACCCATAAGATATGTTGGCAGGGGAACAAAAAGGTACTGTACAAATCAATGTGTGTGGCAGATGGCTTATTTGTAATCTGCTTTCCATTATCCTAAAGTACCTCATTTTCTGCAGATGCTTCTTCTTCTTTACAATACCCTCCTTTCCCCTGCAAGTTATGTTACAAGAAACTGGATTTCTTTTTCCACCCAGAGAAAAACCACACCGCATTATATTCCATGTAGCGTGACTGGACTAAAAGAAAAAGAGCGTTGAAGATGATTGAGCAATTCGCAGAAAGAAATCCCATATGTGTACCTTGTAGTGCAGATTTGAACTGGTGCCAACTTCAGCTCAAAGATATATTATCGACTGAGCCATTCTTTTCTAACTAAAGCAATGGGAAAGCTTATTTAATAATAGAAGCCAATGTTTATTATTAATAATCATGTGTGTATTCTGCCTATTTCCCTCACAGAGCTCAGTTCCCAGAGTTCCCTGGGAAGAGGGATTGGTTGTTAAACAATTCTGGGGACTGCAAGTCCATGAGGGAAATAGGGGTTTCCTAACACCTCTCAGCACTCTTAACAAACTACACTTCCCATGATTCTGTGGTAGAAACCATGACTGTTTAAAGTTATATGATACTGCCTTAAACGTATGGCTCAGCAAGGGCATAGCGTGGGAGGGCCAGAGGGGCTGTGGCCCCGGGCACAGTTTTTTGAAAGGGTTTGAGGGGGCACAACCAGGCACCCCCACAATAGGCTCTCCCACTCGCCAAGTCACACCCAGGCTGGGACTTCAGGGCTGGGACAATGGCGGTGCCTCCTCATGGTTAGCAAAGGGAAACCTGTGCGTGCCCCACCCCTGAGGGGAAGGGTGCCGCCATCACTGCCACCCACCAAGGAGAGGTGAGAGGCTCTGGCAACCACCTCCTCCTTAGCAAACAGGACACCACAGCCCCCAGGTCTGCTCTCATCGCGGGGTAGCTTCGAGCCTCTTTTCACCTCAGACTGCCACCTCAAACCCTCCCTTCACCTCAGACTGCCAGCTCAAACCGCCGTGGCTTGATGAGCGGCAAGGACTTGGGCTGGCGCAGCCACCCTCCATGCTTCTGAAACACCCCTGGCACATGCACACATGCCCTGAACACCGTGCTGTGACACCGTGGCCCAGGGCAACATAAAAGGACCCTAATCTCACTTCACCCTCACAACAATGCTATTAAGCAGCCATAGGCAAACTCGGCCCTCCAAATGACTACAACTCCCATTGAAATATACTCAGAGTCGAGAGTGGATTTCATGCCCTTTATTCAGCTCATAGTGGTGAGGAGGAATGGAAGTTCCCCCAGAATGTCTGCTTTATATACATTATTTACACAATGGGCCCCACATGATTGGCTAATTCCAGGATTCACCTGTAGGCCAATCAGGTTGCGGATTCACTTCCACCTGGAGCTGGATTGGGTGGCTCCTGTGGACCAATCAGACTGCTGCATTCTGGACCCTATTGTTCTAGCACCAATCAGACTGCTGCCTTTGGGATCCTATTCAGCTCAGTACATAACACCCATCATCCCTGGGTCCTGTTAGCTAGGGATGATGTTGAGCTGTAGTCCCAAAACATCTGGAGGGCTGAGTTTGCCTATGCCTGCTATTAAGTCAAGAGTACAGATTGGGTATTTTAAAACAAGGGCTCAGAAAACAAATTCCACCGCAGCTCAAACATGCCAGTCCACTTCAATACAGACTCATTCGAGACTGGGTCAGACTTAAAAATGGATTGACTTTTTCCACCCCATCCATTGGCATTTCAGTATCATTCTACCTGTCCCTACTCTGCAAATAATCAAGGGGGGGACCCTTATTGCTACAAAGGGAGTTGCCAGGTGTAATCCAGAGTGCCTGCATGGTCCTGACCTCACCACCATTCTGCCCCACTACAGGTAAAGTTCAGCAATCTTGGTACTGGAAGGGCAACTCCACAACACCGGCAGCTGATTTAATACCTTAAAGAGGGTCTGATAGCGCATTGGAAACTAGTGCAGCCATATTTACAAATATACATCTTTCCTTAAAGGTGGTGCCAATGTATCAGTTTAAAGCAGGCTTTTCCTACCTGTTCTAGAAGATGTGCTCTTCCAAGCTACTAAACTAATTAAGAACAATTCATGATCAGAATTATCAAGATACTACAGCGTGTTTTAGTAAGATATTATACCACAGCACTGCCATCAGTTCTGCTCTTTTCAAACACCAGAGTCTTTTCTGATGTGATCTTTTCGTTCAAAGCAATTACATGGACGTTATTAGAGCATATCTTTGCATTGTAAAAGTAAATTATAGACAGAACTCCAGCGTCACAGCCATTGTCAAGGCTTTGCTAATTTTACCTCCAGATCTGGCGTGCATTCTACACTGACCAGCAATTTGACTTCATGGACATTTTCTCTAGTCTTATAGATCGCCTTTCTAAAATAGTATTTGTCCTTCAGCACACAGGGATACTGGATTTTCTGCACTGGATCATTGGCTAAACCTAATAACGCTGGCCTTGTCTTCTTAAGAGAGTTGCTTTGTTTATAGATCACATCTGGCATACTTTTCAATCACCAAGGACACTGAAATCGGGAACATCACACCTTGAAATTAGGAACTGCGTGAAGGGTATCAGCACATTGTTTTATCAATAACTTCGGCACTGCAAGGCCTGGAAATTGCTAGAATGAATCCAGGTGCTATCTATATATGTCAGCTATCTAACTCGGGGTCAAACTAGATGAGGCTATACGGTGAACTGTGATTGTATTTCTCATCTCTATTAAAACATTTTTTTGTTAAAAAAAAAAAGCAGACATTGGATGTGAGGGAGGGACTGATTTGGATCGGGATCATGACAACAAGCATGGCTTTTCAACCCATGCTGAATTTCTGATTAAAATTATCTTCTCTCATGGCTGCTATTTGTCCTGTTAGGGGAAACTTCCACGAATCTGTCATTACTCCCCAAAAGGGTGAAAAAACAGTCTGCAGGGAAGGGATTTTCAGTGGGAAAACAAAGACCCTCCAAGTGTCCCTTGGACAGCCCACATTTACAGAAGCTGTCCTGGTTTGTGATTTGATCCCAGAATGTCCCACTTTTCCTTAAGGTAAAGGTAAAGGGACCCCTGACCATTAGGTCCAGTCGCGGATGACTCTGGGGTTGCGGCGCTCATCTCGCTTTATTTGCCAAGGGAGCCGGCGTACAGCTTCCGGGTCATGTCACCAGCATGACTAAGCCGCTTCTGGAGAACCAGAGCAGCGCATGGAAACGCCATTTACCTTCCTGCCGGAGCGGTACCTATTTATCTACTTGCACTTCGTGCTTTCAAACTGCTAGGTTGGCAGGAGCAGGGACCGAGCAACGGGAGCTCACCCCGTCACAGGGATTCAAACCTTTTCCTTAGCAAATCCCTATTTTCATTGAAGAAATGTTGGAGCATATGGAGTTATGGGACCCCCGAGCCAAGGAGATAAGTAACTATGCAACCTTTAGAAGACATCTGAAGGAAGCCCTGTATAGGAGTTTTTTAAAGGTTTAATGTTGTATATGTTAGAAGCCACCCAGAGTGGCTGGGGCAACCCAGCGAGATGGGCAGGGCATTATTATTATTATTATTATTATTATTATTATTATTGATGTCCCTATTGTCATTAGAGAAATGCTGGAGGGTATGAAAACATAATGAAGGGAGAAGTGTTAAAGCCATTTCTCTAAGTGCATGTCATGGTCCTAAGCTGAGTATGGCTGCTTTTTGCAGCTATTCTAAAGACAGGAGGACTGATCACAGATTTCCATTGTTCTTCAGGAAGCTGTGCCAAGGAGTTCTTTGAGAAGAGGCGGCCATTCCGGTTCCTGACAGTCCTGTCCCCTGCCACTCTAGCAGAGCTTAGGTCACGGAGAACCTGCAGCGCTCCCAAGATGTTGCTGGACGAAAGCTCCCATCATCTATGACTATTGGCCATGCTGGCCAGGGCTGATGGCACTGGAGTCCAGCAACATCTGGACACAACAGGCTCCCCACCTGTGGTGAAATCTGTGGTGAAATCTACACACGTTAAAAACGTTGTGAAAATGCTTTTTGAAAAATCGTTTTGAAAAATGCCTTGAATTTGCTATAGCTCACAGTTACCACCTAGTGTCACAATTGTATATTGCACTTTACAACATACTCAAAACGTTTTATTTGCAGTTTGTAGCTGAGTCTCAGGACAGGAAATGCAATGGAATGTAAGGGGAGGGTCAGAGAAAGAAGAAAAGCAGCCAATAGTTCATGTTTAGGGTTTGGGGGCAGGGAGGCCTTTAATGCCATAGTTGTTTAATTTTTACAGTGGAATCCTGCAGTTAAATGTAGGAAATAATCTATGTGTACTAGACAAAGGGAAGCAGTAGACCACTGCAATTGTAAAACAGCCCCAACAGAGAAAGCATGTGGAGCCGTTTATTATTTTTAAGTCCTTAGGAACAACCACCTGTATGCATAAAAAAGAAATGCAGAAAATGTTAGCACTTACAATAGCATTCCTAAAAGCAAGAACCTGTAGAAACCAGAATTAGGGCTTTGTGTGAGGAAAATAAGCATATTTTGCCCAGTTTGAAGGAATTCTAATGAGCAGCAGAAAGGAAAAAAGAGAAGCTTGAAATTTCTGTGCTAGGCTTTGAAATATTTAATAACCTTCAAGGAATATGGTCAGTTAAGAGCGGGGCTCCCATCAACTCCCATTATTCCTGTTCACAAAGGGGGGGAAACCCTTTAAATTGAACATTTAAATTAGTCATCACATTAAAAAAAGAGGGGGGGGGCATCACAGCAGGGGTTAGAGATATAAATATCTGCTGTGTATTTTAAGAGCTGTTTTGAAAGAAATCTCCCAGGCATTATTTCACTGTAATTTGTGCCACGGCTTTTAGACTTAACTGCTACACTTGGTTATTTCTGACCCTTCATTTTTCCTTGGGAAGTGCAAGAATTCTAATGAAGCAGAAGCTTTTGAAAAGTGTAAGACAAGGGCATTTCTACTGCTGCCCCTGATGGCTTCATCTGGTGTACATTAGATTCCGCTACTGTGCATAGAAGTTTAACATTTCCCGTCTTGGTTAATCAATGCTGCCCTCTCAGAGTTTAGGGATTACATTATAATTGAAATAAAGTGATTTAGTATTCTAAAGCTGAGAAAAACAATTTACATTTGCAGGATCCCTGTCAGTGAGGGTCAGGCATTATTCTCAAGCACTGATTGGCGAGCCCTCCAGTTCGATTCAAAACGTGCCTGTCTGAAATGCTTTCTTTTAGGGCTTCATTTGAATTGAGCTCAAAATAATTCATTTAAGCTTGGCCCCAGTCTGAGCAAAAACCCCACTGCACTCCCAGTGGGGTCATTGCGGGAGCATGATCCAGTAAAAGTGAAGATTTGTTGATTCAACAGGAAATGTAATAGTGCAGTCCTAACCATGTCTACCTTGCAGATCAGAGTTTGGCGGTTCGAATCCCCGCGGCGGGGTGAGCTCCCGTTGCTCGGTCCCTGCTCCTGCAAACCTAGCAGTTCGAATGCACGTCAAAGTGCAAGTAGATAAATAGGTACCGCTCCAGCGGGAAGGTAAATGGCGTTTCTGTGCACTGCTCTGGTTTCACCAGAAGCGGCTTAGTCATGCTGGCCACATGACCCGGAAGCTGTAGGCCGGCTCCCTCGGCCAATAAAGTGAGATGAGTGCCGCAACCCCAGAGTCGGCCACGACTGGACCTAAGGGTCAGGGGTCCCTTTACCTTTACCTTTAACCATATCTACTCAGAACTAGGCGTGAAGTAGAAGTAGAAGCTGGACTATATGTCCCTTTGATCTGATCCAGCAGAGCTTCTTCTATGTTCTAAGTACGTCCTAGTGATTTCAATGGGGCTCACTCATTCCTCTTTTGAGTTGTAGAGAGAACTGAACTATATATTGCTCCTGCCACAGGACACATCTGAAAGTAGAAACATAGAATAATAGTATTCTAGAGTTGGAAGGGACCCTGAAGATCTTCTAGTCCAACCTCCTGCAATGCAGGAATATGCAGCTGTCCCATACAGGGATCGAACCTGCAACCTTGACATGCTCTAACCAACTGAGCTATCCATAAAAGTAGGAGCTCTGTGGCAAATTCTATCCCTCCTTGCTGTAATAAAGGTAAAGGTAAAGGTACCCCTGACAGTTAAGTCCAGTCATGAACGACTCTGGGGTTGCGGTATTCATCTTGCTTTACTGGCCAAGGGAGCCGGCATACAGCATCTGGGTCATGTGGCCAGCATGACTATGCCGCTTCTGGCGAACCAGAGCAGCGCACGGAAACGCCATTTACCTTCCCGCTGGAGTGGTACCTATTTATCTCCTTGCACTTTGATGTGCTTTCGAACTGCTAGGTTGGCAGGAGCAGGTACCAAGCAACGGGAGCTCACCCCGTCACGGGGATTCGAACTGCCGACCTTCCGATCGGCAAGCCCTAGGCTCAGTGGTTTTAGAGCACAGCGCCACCCGCGTCCCTTCCTTGCTGTAATGATTAGGAACAATTGCCATATTTCTCCATCCTTCTTCATGCCTATCATTTTGCAAGCTTCTCCACCAGGGTTAGCTACAGGAAAGCAATGTCAGTTGCTGCTAGAATCCATTTGGGACCACTATGTGCAGTGAATCCCTGAACTGCAGGTGACAGAGTCCATGAAGAACCTTCTAGGTGGCTTCCACCCATCCAGGCTGACAACTGGAACCTCCTAGGCATAAAGGAATATAAAGGGCCGCCTTTCCCAGTTGAGTGTTTGCGCAACAAAGTCTTCCAGTGTGGAGAGTCAGTGTGGTTAAGAGCGGTAGACTCATAATCTGGGGAACCGGGTTCGCGTCTCCGCTCCTCCACATGCAGCTGCTGGGTGACCTTGGGCTAGTCACACTTCTCTGAAGTCTCTCAGCCCCACTCACCTCACAGAGTGTTTGTTGTGGGGGAGGAAGGGAAAAGGATAATGTTAGCCGCTTTGAGACTCCTTCAGGTAGTGATAAAGCGGGATATCAAATCCAAACTCCTCCTCCTCTTCTTCCTGAGCTCTGGTGTGTGCCTACATCCTTGGCTAGCCTTTGGTCTTGTTCCTTGACCCTGCTTCCTGAATGTGCCACACCAGGCTCACAGGTACTAAGCAAAGACAGCTGGCCAGAGCATTAGCCATTTGTCCCATGGAGATTTTCTCTTCTCATCCCACCCTCGTTCCAGTACTATGAAGGGATAATTGCCACCTTCTTTTGCTCACCTGTGAATATCACAGCATTTCTGTCCTAGGAGAAGGTAGCAACTTCATTTGCTACCTATACTAGTTGAGCACATATTAAAGGTCAAAGGAAGCAAAGTGGCAGCAACCAAAAGAGGATCATCTGCTAAAAGCAAATTAAAACGAGTGGAAGAATATGTGGCTGAGGAGACACCTTAAACACCGGTGGATAGAAGAAGAAGAAGAAGAGTTTGGATTTGATATCCCACCTTTCACTCCCTTTAAGGAGTCTCAAAGTGGCTAACATTCTCCTTTCCCTTCCTCCCCCACAACAAACACTCTGTGAGGTGAGTGGGGCTGAGAGACTTCAGAGAAGTGTGACTGGCCCAAGGTCACCCAGCAGCTACATGTGGAGGAGCAGAGACGCGAACCCGGTTCCCCAGATTACGAGTCTATCGCTCTTAACCACTACACCACACTGGCTCTCACTGGATAACAATTTTCAGCACTGTAAATCAGTTTTTCTGCATTGATTGCAGAGGAGATGTACAGATTTTCTTAGGGTCTTCCCCATCGTTATTAATGATCTTTACCTGCTCATTTATTGCTGTTCTTTGCTCTGCCACTCATGAGTTACTGGAGGCTATCAATAGATTGTGGACATAAATAATGTAGTCACAAAGCAAGGCAACTCTTTTGAATTCTCAACAGCAAATACATTGAAAGGAGTGCACAAGAGAGAGGTTTCGTTCAAAGTATAAGACTAAGAGCATCCTGGGAGATGCGGATGCATTACTAATGATTAGCCCTCTGCATTTGGCAAGTCTGAGCAGGCTGCTTGATAGACACATAGAGGGACAAGCTTCTATCTAAAATAGAGCCTAACAAGCAATACTGAAATGAAATCGGGCCGTGTGGAATATGCTTGTGATTTTAGCCAATTTTATGAATCCCCTTTTAAAAAAAACAAAAAACAAAGATACCTTCTATATAGATCTGTAAAAATGGCCACATCGTTTTTTATCATATTTATGTTGTGCAAAATTATTTCACAGAGCAGCACGACTTGATATTTTTTGTGAAATTGGACACGTTTCTTAGAGTATAAAATTGCCTTTCTCCATGCCTCCCATTGGCACCGACTTTCTATAGTCATCTTCAACAACTGGCCTGTGACAGACAGCCATGAAATTGGATGGAATGATTGGACATAACTGGATAGAAATTGGACAGAATTGCATCCTCTAGGAGGACTGTAAGTGTGCAGGGTCTAAGTTATAGGGTAGGGCCAAGTAATCAAGTGTCTGCTGGAAGAAAACTCAGAAGTTTCAGAATGCATTTACCGTGCCCCAAAGCCACAGGTTTTCTACATATGCGAGATGCTCCACTGGCGTGCATAGTCTTGAGGCTGAAAAACTTGCTCACTTAGGGCCAAACTATGCATTATAATATTCACACTTTCAAAAAAGAAGTCTGATTCAATGGAGCACATCTCTTTTCAGCAGAGATTAGTTCTTAAGGGTGAATGGGGCACTGTCTCATCAACCTCAGCCTGCCCCAACCAGCTCCCACGTGCAGAGGGTGGCGCTGCAAGTCAACCGGGCACACAATTAAAATGTGTTGGCTATGTCTGTCATTGGCTCCAGCTCTGCCCCACAACTGGGGCTCCTACCAGAGTAAGACCATTTTCAGGAGCACAGTTGAGTGCCTGCTTCCTCCCTCCAAATAAAAATGGCCAGTTTTTAAAATGTTGTGGGGTTTTTTTAAAGTATGAATAACGTTGTTTGACTCTGGGATTACATTGACTTTGTGTCACCATATCCCTGTGTTTATGTTCACTTGAATTATATTTAGCAGCTGGTGAAGACAAATTCCTTGCATAAAATGGCTGCTTACATGGGACTCTGGGAGTGTGATGGTTTGTGGTCCGGCATGGCTGCAGCCTGCTCCCAGGGCCATCTTTGTTCTAGCACGACCATTGAGGAATGCAGGAGCCTTCCTCTGTGGTTGGCCAGGATGACACAAAAAGGCAGTTTGAATGGGCCAATCAGGTAAGGCAGGGCAATGGGAGGGGCTGTGGACCAGGCCTGCCCATTCAGTTTAAAAAAGCAGGCCATACCAGGCTTTGACCTCCCTGAACATACAAAGCTAACATGTCATAGGCAAAGATAGCTTACAAGCCACCTTAGTCTCCATTATTGTACTGCCTGATCCCTTCTCCCTTTTCGGCATGCCACAATAAGGCAGGAAAACTTCAATTAACCATAGCTTCCCATTTTGTCCTAAAAAATGGGAAATTTTTTTTAAAAAATTGTTGTAAAATTAGTGAGTGCTAAAATGTCATGGGTAAAGCATAGCAGATTTGCAGTGATTAATGATTGGACAAGAGGAAAGAAAAGGGTTAAAGAAAGGAATTTATAAGTAATTCAGATCAGGGGTTGCTGAAAAAGTTTAAAATAGGGATGCAGAAAAGGGAGGCATGGGGAAGTCGTTGAAATTGGGTACATGAAAAAATTCATGAAATTATACATGTTTCTATGTTTGTTTGTTTGTGTTTGTCGTTTGTAATGTCTTATATTATATGTTGAAAAGCCAATAAAAATTTTAAAAATTTTTTTTTTAAAAAAACAGTGGCAGATGGTACACCCTAAAACTCCCAAAGCTCCAAACACCATCTATCTCACCCACTCACCCACTTCTGGTCCCACAAGATTTCACATGCATGCTTTTCCCCAAGATCACCGTTATCATATTTATTATGCTTAAGTGATTATGAAACAGACACATTTCTTAGATGCTATTACTGTGAGCATGGCAGGGGTCTTGCAGTGATAAGGTGAGGAAGTCATTATTTACTTAAGGAAGGTGTTAATTAGAAGAATCTAAAAGCTTCAGAACTTAAAAATAACTGTTCTTATTCAAGTTAATTGTTTCTGTCTCTAGCGCTTCACTGACACTTGCTAAGCAAATGATAGATGTTTCTGTTACTTATAGGGAAAATACTGATTTATTTCCCCCCCATTCATTTCTTTGAGGCCCAATCTGGAAATGTGGTGACGATACCAAGCAAGAGGCATTGAGAAGGAGAGCTGTCCATCAGTGTCACTTCTCTCATCAAGCTGCACATGTGTCAGCTATACTATCCTCTGGCCTTGAAAAACCACTATCCTCCGGTGGGCATGAGAAACCACGCATGCAACAACATATACACAAAGAGCATAGCCATTGTGGGGGAATCCTGATTAACCCCCAGAACTGCCCCTTACATGAAGAAATTCTACATACACACATTGGTATGCTCACAGGACCTTCTCATGCTCACCAAATGTGTCACTGGCAGGGAGAATGACCAGCATACATATTGCGAGGATGGGAGAAGACACATACCCTCCAACATTTTCCCGATGAAAATAAGGACGTTCCATTCCATGATAAGTTTACTATTTATACCCCACACATCTTATTGGGTTGCCCCACTCTGGGCAGCTTCCAACATATATAAAAATGTTGAACATGAAACAAAACTTCCCTATACAGGATTGCCTTCAGACAGCTCAGGGGTCAGATAACTCCATACCCTCCAACATTTCTCCATTGAAAATCGGGACATCCTAAGGAAAAGTGGGACATTCCGGGATCAAATCAGAAACCGGGACAGCTTCTCTAAATCAAGGATATCCCTGGAAAATCGGGACACTTGGAGGGTCTGGAAGACATAACCTCCACAGTTCCTTCACATGTGCTTGGATGAATGAGAGTGCTTGTCTGATACAAACACACACACACACACCACGTATGATAACCAGTTATGATTCTAAGAAAGCCAGCTAAAGAGGAGAGAGAATTTAGACAGGAGAAATGGTGGGTGGAGAAAGGGTTAAGTATACCCCCCACACCTCTTTCCCTGGGGAAAAAGGCCATCTAACCTTTGTCAATAGTGGCATCTTCCAATTGCTTTGCATTCTTCCCCAAAACATCTGTCAAACTGACCTAAGAGCCAGGGAACGAAAGTTCACCTTCTTAAGGTTGCTCTTTTCTCTCCAACCGCCCCCGCACTGCCGCCACCGCCGCCCCCCATCTCTGGAACTTTATTCTGTAATTAAGTTAATCCCTAATGGCATGTGGATACTAGGCCTAATTACATAATGAGACAACTGCCTTATTAACTGATCTCTGATGACATGCCAAATGCATCTTTTGAATTCCAGGGTCTCTCCAGATTATTCAGAGTCTTTTGTAAAAAACCACCAGCCAAAAGTTAAAGCGCAATCCATTGTAGCCTTTAAAGGGGTCCTGAAGACCTTAACCCCCCCTCCCTAAGGCTGTCTTGCTGCTTGAAATAAAGAGATGCTATAAACTAGGGCTGTTGTGCCACAGTCTGGCTGCATTTTACTGTTACAATATTTTAGTTAATTTCTGTGCTGGCAGTTAGACTTCTCGTGTTATGAAAAGGATATTTTGAATGGTGTTAGATTGTATTGCATTTGGACTCAAATTGCATTTTGCATACGCGGTAAGGAAAGGAGCAGAAATAAAACTGCCGATATCATAATGCCGTTACATTATAGAAATCTAAGCACACTGAGAGCTGGACCATAAAGAAGGCTGATCGCCAAAGAATTGATGCTTTTGAATTACGGTGCTGGAGGAGACTCTTGAGAGTCCCATGGACTGCAAGAAGATAAAACCTCTCCATTCTTAAGGAAATCAGCCCTGAGTGCTCACTGGAAGGACAGATCCTGAAGCTGAGACTCCAATACTTTGGCCACCTCATGAGAAGAGAAGACTCCCTGGAAAAGACCCTGATGTTGGGAAAGATGGGGGGCACAAGGAGAAGGGGACGACAGAGGACGAGATGGTTGGACAGTGTTCTCGAAGCTACCAGCATGAGTTTGACCAAACTGCTAGAGGCAATGGAAGACAGGAGTGCCTGGCGTGCTCTGGTCCATGGGATCACACAGAGTCGGACGCGACTGAACGACTAAACAACAGCAAAGCACATTTGGAATACCATGAACAATGCTGGAAAAGGTTCAGAAAAGGGCAACCGACATGATCAAGGTGATTACAGAAATTTATAAAATTACGCATGGCATGAAGAAAATGGATGGAAAAAAAGGTTTTCTCCCTCTCTCAAAACACCAGAGCTCGTTGGCATGAAATGAAGCTGAACTTGAAAGACTTCTGACGCATAAAAGAAAATACTCCCGCCACACAGTGCATAGGTAAACTAGTTCCCACAGGAGCGAGGGATGGCTTTAAAAGAGGATTAGACAAATTCATGGATGATAAGGCTATCAGCAATGCTTCTGAACACCAGGTGCTGGAAACTCCAGGAGCAGAGAGCACTCTTGCGCGCTCAGGTCTGCTTGTGCGTTTCCCACAGACATCTGGGTGGCCAGTTTTTTAGTTCCGATTAAAGCTTAGTTGAATAGTTACCCAAAGCTCTTACTAGACCAATTGTCGCCTCCATATCCAAATCCATTAAGAGTGTCAGTATGCTGAGGGTGGAAAAAATTTGCCAGAGAGCTACTTGCGCAACCTCATACTTTCATTACTTCAGGAAGAACAGCTGTACCACTTAGCGCTGGCAGAATGACTTTTCCTTACTATAGCCACTGCCGCTACACAATGAATGGAGGGCTGCTGAGCCTTTCATAAGGCAGATGAAAACACCACCGACGCCACCTTTGTAGCAGCAGCTTTTCAGCCCGAAGTGCAAATGGTCTGATTGTACAGTTGCCAACAACACTGCTCCCCTGATGCAGATTGGAGGAGCGACTGAGAAACAGATTTCTCAGTCTCTCAGCTAATCTCTTTCCATTTTATTATCTTCCTTTCCATTGGAAAGGAATGCCGTTTTCATAATGGAATAAAACGCATTTTCTGCCAAGCTTTGGGAGTACTCTACAGGTCTTTGCAAAGGAGAGGGACTGAAGGTAATTGAGCACATGCTCTGCATGTGGGAGGTCCAAGATTCAATCTGAAATATCCTATTTCACATGTGGCAACGGACCCACATCCTGAAACAGGCGCACTGGATTCCACCCAACATTGTGGGTACCCAGCGTGCATGTGTGACGTCACACATCGTTCCCACAGCAGGAGGGCCTAATGGAACACTTCACCATAGTGCAATGCATTGGGTCGTCTGGTGAGGCACCCACAGTAAAAAAAATTGTTGGTGCCTTGGCATCCATGGCCCTCCATGGTTGTCACCTGTTTATAATAATCCATTTTTTTGAAATTCTATTCAAAGAAGGCAAATATAAACGTACACTTGTTTAAGTACTAACTGGTTGCACAGTCAGGGAAAAAGGCTGTAGCTACAAATATTTCATACCTAGCCTGAAATCAGCCCTGAGTGCTCACTGGAAGGACAGATCGTGAAGCTGAGGCGCCAATACTTTGGCCACCTCATGAGAAGAGAAGACTCCCTGGAAAAGACCCTGATGTTGGGAAAGATGGAGGGCACAAGGAGAAGGGGACGACAGAGGGGGGACGGACAGAGGACGAGATGGTTGGACAGTGTTCTTGAAGCTACCAGCATGAGTTTGACCAAACTGCGGGAGGCAGTGGAAGACAGGAGTGCCTGGCGTGCTCTGGTCCATGGGGTCACGAAGAGTCGGACTCGACTAAACAACTAAACAACAACAATGAAATGACAAACACTTTTCTCACTTGATATATCAACTAGCTGGTGCAATGAGAAAAGGTTTCTATCAGGACTCCCATATGATCCTTGTAGTTGAAGGACTGGCAGCTTGAGTGGTTGTATCACTTGAGCACCATACCTGCAGCTCTGAGGAAGTGTGCTTGAGAGATCACCAGCTGCCTTTGTGATGCCTTTTAACCAGTGGCGTAGGAAGGGGGTGCGGTAGGGGCGGGTCGCCCCGGATGACACCGCTGAGGGGGGTGACAAACTGGGATTTATTTATTTTTTAAAAAAATAAACTTATTGAAGCTCCTCTCTGAGAGGTGGGTGGGGCTTCCCAGGTCCCAGATGCCATCCTCCTTGCCTTGGGACCTTCACCCCGCTCCCAAACCAGCTGGCCAATCGGCAGCAGGCTAGGGGCGGTGCGAAGGCAAGGAAAGGAAAGGGCTGGTGCTGCCAAGACCAACTTCCCAATGCTGCTAAGACTGACGTCCCTAGCCCCCTGCCAGCAGAGGTTGGGTTTTTTGGGCCGCTGCAGCAGCCTGCCCAGGAAGCAGCGACCTGCAGGGAGGCCGAGGCAGCCTCAGGCAGCCTGCGGAGGTTGAGGTGGCCGCCAACAACAGTTGGGCTCTGGGGCATGCGGGTGCCACGGACGACCTCCTGGGCCACTAAGCCAAAGCTGCTTATGCTCACAATGTTCAGTAAATAAATCAGAAAACAACACTTGTGACTGTATCTTATTTTTCATTCTTTTAATAACTTGAATGGGGGGGGGAGACAAGAAATTTTCCACACCGGGTACCACCTGACCTTGCTACGCCTCTGCTTTTAACTAGCATGATTGAAGTTACCCATGAATCATCTATTGCTGCTCTTTGTTCAAGGGCTACTGTAAAGGTCATGACAATACTCGCTGCTGTCATGGAAGGCCTACAAAGACAAACCAGTAAGGAAGCTAGACCAGAACTATTGCAAACCCTCCAATGTGTTGCAATGGGAATCCAGGATGCCCGTCTTCTGGGGTGGGCTCCCATGCAAGTCACATGACCTGCTTGAAGGAATGGCCCTGACTCTTTCAGAGTCCCAGTCTCTAACGTTTTGGGGCACTGTGCTCTCCAGGATGTCCTGACTAAGACTAGTGCCACCTAATGACTAAATATTATGACACTTATCTACACACCTGCTGAACCTGGGATAGATTCCGACAAGGGGTTGTGGAAAGCTTGTGCAGGCCAGTTCAAACAGCTCACCTTTCATTGGAACATTAGATAAGCATGCAAAATGACTGTTGTGTTAAACACAATTTGATGAGTCCTCATCAACTGCCTGCCATTCATTCAAGACTTAAATACATATGAGCTCTGTCATGATTGGCCTTCCTCCAACTTGCTCAATATAAGAGAATTTGGCATTAATTGGAAGTACTGAATAAAATTCTTTGTTGCTAGCACCAAAAGGAATCCATGAATTCCCAGAACTGTAAATCTCCTTAAGCACCCCATGAGAGTTTTGTAATGAAGTGCCCCATGTTGGTGCATTAAACCCACACAGATGTAATGTGAAGTCCAGACAGAAGATCCATTAAAGAAAAGATTGCCACATGCGAGGAAAAATGCTGTGAGGATTTAGTTCATTAAGTTAAATGAATATGTTGGTATGGACTCTGCTAAAGTAAATGGTAGAAAGCAGAATTGAGGCTGAACAGGAGAAAGTGAGCTCCCCTTCGTCATTATAGATTCCATGCCTATTTGTGTAATTGATGCATTATAATACATCATTGCAGAGAAACTGAATGCATTCTTTGCATCTGTCTTCACATCAGAAGGTGTACCGCAGCACTTTGACAAAGGAATGAAAAAAATAAAATGAACCAAAATACAAAGGCTCACAAGGTCAATATTATCAATTCTGGGCACTGCAACTTAAGAAGGATGTTGACAAGCTGGAACATGTGCAGAGGAGGGCAACCAGGATGATCAAGCATCTGGAAACTAAGCCTTGTAAGGAGTGCTTGAAGGAGCTGGGTATGTTTAGCCTTGAAAAGAGGAGACAGAGGAGATATGATAACCATCTTCAAATATCTTAAGGAATGGAAGAGAGCGCGTGCTTGTTTTCTCTTCCTCTGGAGGTAGGACTCAAACCAATGGCTTCAAGTTATAAGAAAGGAGATTCTGACTGAACATTCGGAAAAACTTTCGGATGGTAAAAGCTGATAGGCAGTGGAACAGACTCCCACAAGAGGTGGTGGACTCTCCTTCCTTGGAGGCTTTTAAGCAGAGACTGAGTGACCGGCTGTCACAGATGCTTTAGCTGAGATTCCTGCATTGCAGGGGGTTGGACTAGATGACCCTTGGATCCCTTCCAACTCTATCATTCTGTGACAATCCTTGGGGGTCATATAATATCACACAGCAGTTAATCAAGCTATGATGATCAGCAAGATGTTCAAGATCAGGAAGACACTCAGATAATACCCCAAAACCTAATAAAATGTATTTTTTAAGGGCTTATATGCTCTGACTCTAGAATCATATTTATAAAATGTGATCCTAACTCAGAAGCAGGTCCTCTTGAATTCTACAAGGCTTACCCCCAGGTTAGTGGGTTGGGACTGCAGCCTTAATGCTTTTACTCTGTATTTATCAGCAACTATGCAATGCATCAGATTTTACTGTTAGACTGATTAGACTGCTGAGTGTATCTTAAACAGATCCCTCGGATGTGAGGCGGCGGCTGTGCTATAAATGGACTATTCCCAGTAGTCTTCAATGGCTGCATTTCTTACCTTGCGTAATTGACTTGCACTCCTTGAGGTCTCTCCTTGTGTTTACTGTGTCCTATATAAGGTTAGTGTATGAAGACTAAAGAGAAGGTCTTTGGACATGACAGGTTCTGAAAGAATGGCCTCAGTATAGTCAACAGATGGGAATTTATCCAGGGCTCCTGAGCTCCTCAGTCCCGAAAATGCCACTGAGAAAAAATGAGCTCATTGTTCTGAATTCCTGCTCAGAAACAAATGTCTGATTCTCAACAGAGCTGATGAAGACGACAATCAGCTCCCAAGTGCAGTAAATACAAATGTTTCAGACAAACCATGCATGCACACACAGAGTCCACATTCCAGAACAGAGAGAGGTATTCTTAAGCTCACTGAAATAAAAGCATGCCTAACTCTACTGGAGTTGGTATCTACCTGTGTATCCCAAACACACAGAGCTGCCAGCTCACAAGTAGGACCTCACTTGTTAAGCTTTCATGGAGGAAAAGGCTATCAGTAGCTACTTGTCAAAATGGCTATGTTGTATTTCCAGTGTCAGAGGAAGTCCTGAAATTAGTTTCATATAAACTGTTCCTATATAAACTAATGTTATTTTATTACCTTTTGTAAACACAATTGCTGTGTCAGTCACTCCATTGTTATCCTGTACGGTTCATGATATTATGGACATGACATGCATCATGTATGACCTTGCTGTGGGTAGAACCCAAAAAATCACAGGCAGGTCTTTTCCATGACTGCAACAGACTTGGCTTTGTGACTAGATCTTGAGAAGAATTAATCACTGTGAAAGTACTCCCTTTCTGGAGCCATGCCAAACCATTACATTAACGAACTTGAGAAGTTTTGGATTACTATTCTCCCCTTCTCTTGGTGTGCAAAATATCCTGGTTCTAATCTTTGTTTGCAGCAAACCATAATAAATCTGAATCGGCAAACTATGGCTTGATCTTGCCCACAAACCAGATCACAAACCATGCTTTGATATGTGGTTTGCAGACAAACAGAAACCCATAGTTTTCCTGTTCAGATGAACCAGTAAATGATGATTTGCTACAAACAAGAATCAGAAGTTGAGGATTGATATGTGCAAGGGGAGGAATCAGGGAGCATGTGAGCCCAAGACTCCCCAAGGTTCATTCACTGGGCCATAATAATTAGGAGCGTGAGATGCATGTAGCCAGAGATCACCATCTACTAAGAAAAAATAAATGAATGGCTATATTACTTAGTGGTGCTGTTAAAGCAAATGAAGGCCATGCCACATACATCAGCAAATATAGGGAAAAGAGGCAGAAAACTAGTGAACTTTAAAATTATATTTTCTAAAAGTTCAGTAGCTTTATGATGGATTGAGGAATGGCATACTTTTCAAAGAGGTGAAAAGTCAAGACTGCAGTGAGGTTAAGAGCAGCTATGGGAAAAATCTTAACAGCATGGGTGGAAGAAGGTATCAGGAGCGGGGAGCAGAGTGGATAAAGGGAATCAGACAGGGCAAGCCATGCATAACTAGCCTGCTTTGCGGTCCTTGCCATGCTGCACAAAAGAAATTCAGCAGGGTGAAATATACTGATGTTTTCAATAGCTACTTGAAAATGTTTCCCCACTGCCACAGAGATTAATGGTTGTGATAAAAAAAGCTGCAGTATAGTGGACAGGAATGGATAAACAGGCATAATCTGAAGATTTTTATTCAGAGCTGGTAGGACAGTGGTTTTCTGGTCTATTGCACACCGTGACATGTTAGTGTCCAGTTATTAAATGGCAGAGGACACAAGATATCTTGCATCTGCCCACAGAAACTAAACTGGTCTACTTTGGGCCCCAATTTTGTAGTACAGCATCTCCAACGCAGGGAGCTCTCTCATACTCACAAAATATTAGAAAGCATACTGAGGCTGCAATCTAACCTGCACAAGCCTGGCTGGCCCACTGAAATCAACAGAGCTTACTTCTGAGATGGTGTAGATCAGAGGATGAACCTGCGATTCTTCAGATGATTCTTGGACTCTAATTCCTATCAGCTCCAGCCAGCATAGCCAGTGCTCAGGGATGATGCTAACTATAATCCAGCAACCTCAAAGGATGTAAATTCTCCATCTCTCATGTATTGGGATACCTATACGTCTCACGGTGGTGTTTGATTTGTGATGAACGTTTTGCCCATGCAAGTAATCCAACTATAGAACAAGGGTATAGCCTGGTCACATTTGAAAGCCATTGACTGGGTTCCACTCCCAAGCCAGGCACAACAGGTGGATTCTGGGGGAAGAGTCTGTGCAGTGGTGGCACCCTGGTTATGGAATGTTCTTCCCAGATAGACTCACCTGGCACACCTTCCTTATATTCTTTTCAATGCTAGTTGAAGACTCTTCCCTCCCCCAGTTTATCGGATCTGTTCACTTTCAATGTTGCTTGTGGTGCTGTGTATCTTCTAAAGACCACTTTGCTATTGCATTTTAATGACTTAGCATTGTTGAGAGTCACCCCGAGAAGACTGCTTACTGGGTGGCAGACAATATAAATATATAAAACAGGATGTGCAGGTGAATTCAGTCTTAGATGCCATCAACTAAGAAAAACAGAACCTATTAAAATAAAATTACTGGCTTAGTTGTGCTTAGTTTCTATTGAAATCAATGGGACTTCAGGGAAGTCATGCATAGCTTTTTGCATTGGTTTCTATGGGACCTAAGGGCAATTAAATTTGTCTAGATCCAGCCCATTATCTGTATAAAATTGCTTATTTAAGTGGCCTCAGCTTAACATTCCCTGTTTACTCAGCATGTGAAGCACCTTAGTATTCTGAAGAACATTTTCATTGCACAAGTTGTAGCTGCATTACTTGCTCCATCCACAGGACATTTCTTATACAACTGTGAACTTTTGCACTTATGCATTATGTTCTTTGGACCAGCATTTTTTAACCTTGGTTTTTACAGGGTCTTTGCTTCGGCAAGGTTCAATTTTTTAAATGTGTTTGTCGCGAGAGAAGAAATCTTAACTGTTTGGTTGTTAGAATTGCCATTACCATTCTAAAATGTAATAAACAAAATGGGAGAACCACCCGTGTTATTTTAATGCAGGAATTAGCACACTCTTATGGCTTCCTGGAGATTTCCCGTCTCTTTGATGTTGCAGAATTCTGGCTCTGGTTCTGAGATGCAGCAGCTGGAGCAAATCACTTTCACTCAACATTGCTGATAATCCATTCAATCACTGTCCCGTGGTTGACCTCAGATTGCTTTTGATCACAACTGATTTGGGAGGGTGGAGGGAGAAAGAGAGCGCGTTCACCTTCAGAATCTGACAGGAAAAGTCAGGTAAACTGAAAGCTATTTGTGTCAACATTTCAAAATGGAAAGTCAAGGGAGACTGTTTACCATCTGATATCTCACATCTCTTTAGGTTTGATCTGAGGCTTATCTTCTGTCCCAACTCTAAAACAAACTACTTCCTTCTTAATATTTCTCAAGATATTTGAAATAGAAACAAGCAGCTGTCACTTTCGAGAAGAAACACATGCACTTCAGCAAAAGGGATGACGCAAACCTGAATTGCATCAATACTGTGGTCCAGTCTAGACACTGCACTTACAACATGCTTATTTTGAAATGTGTCAACATAAAGCAGCTTCCTATGTTCTTAAAAATGATGAGAGTTGTAGTCCAATGGCATTCAAAGGGTCATGGGTACTGCATGTGGAGGAGTGGGGACGCGAACCCGGTTCCCCAGATTACGAATACATCGCCCTTAACCACTACAGAGAAACTATGCAGAAATTGAAAAATGAGGCTTGGCACACAAGCAATTTTACATTAGATTTACATATCCTTTTCAAATTTCCTCCGTAATGTTTTAAAATAGAGGGCTGCCACTTGAACTGGGAAAACATCATGAGGATGATACAAATTAAATGGGAACACGAACTGCTGTAAGCCCCCAGACTTTCTGCAGTCCGTTCAGAAGAAGGCTTGACCAATGGTGTCAGGGACTGGTTGGACATAGAGGAATGGTGGGAAGAATCAGCTGGGTAACCCCCAAGGGAAGAAGACCCAGAGCCCAGGGATTGGTGGTAGGATGGTGATGGTGAATGGTAGAAGAGGGGAAAGACTAGGAAGAGGAGGGGTTGGAAACTGAAGAGGTAACAGGGTTTTGTGAGCAGAGAGAATCTGTGGAAGAGAGAAGTCCAGAAGCTGAAGCAGAAGCAGGAGAGTGGGGTGAGGGAGGCCAAGAGGAAGAGAATGAGGTGGGCTAGTGAAGAGGCACTAGTGTCTCCACCTCCTGCTGCAACAAGCTCCCCTCACCCTTGACTCCCAGAACCAGAAGAGGCATGAAGAGGGCAGAGGGGGGAATTAGTGTCACACAGGCACAGTCTTAGATTGTGTGGGGAAACCCTGGAGAGGAAGGGACTTAGGGAAGGACCTTCACTCTCTGCAACTGCTTCATAGGAGCAAGACCTACTGAAGAAGAGTTGCTGTGCTCATTAGGCCTGACACTCCTGTGCAGATGCTGTTCTTTCTAATGAGGAGTTAATCCACTGATTTACTGCTGGCTTGTTCCTGTCAAATGGAATGGGCAGATCAATCCTGGACACCAAGAGGATCCTTTTCGAAGCCTAAGTGTCGCCTTGTGTTGTAGAAATACAACTGGAGCTCACTCTGTTACAGGGTTCTTGCTTAGTTTTCCCCATTGTCTGCTTATTTTTATACTCTCTTTGTGTAGCTATGTTCGCCTCCTTCTAGTAAAAAGAGACTAAAGACAACATTCATATGCTGTGCTACTTGTTGAGCAAATGCTATACTGATTACATGGTACGTAAGAAGCAGGATGAAGGCATGAATATCTTTGTCAGCGTCTGTGTGAAAAAGTGTCTCTCTTAAATGAAAGAAAGGTTATAATATTCTCTTCAATTACTGCTCACTGGAAAATTACTGGTTTTCTGGAACCCCAAGTCAACTGGGACTAATATTCCCCTCATTACCCCCCGCCCTGACATCTCCAACATGCCATACACATCTTCTTTTCTTCTGGTTCATTCCAGGTTTTGACAAATTCGCTTTGCTTCTAATTTTCAGCCTTTTTTTTTGTCTGCCAGCCTCTAATGGGGGCAGCATCTCTTAGCTACAAGTAACTGGCTGACAGCATATCATGCATGCATTTTGTATCAATTGCAAGCAAAAGTGTATTAGAAACATAGGAAGTACTGTATTTTTCTGTGTATAAGATGATGCTTTTTGCTATAAAAAAAATTAGGCAAAAATTTGGTATCGTCTTATACACAGATAGTAAATGCAGAGGGGGGATATGTGATTAATGGCAGCAGCAAGCAGGAGATTGGCAGCTGCGATTGGGCGGGTGACTGGTGGCTGCGGCAAGGCCTGCTGGTGATTGGCTGTGGCTGTGGCAATTGGGCAGGCAATTGGTGGCTGTGGCAAGGCAGGCAGTCCATTGGTGGCTGCGGCAAGTGGGCGGGTGGCCTGTTGGTGGCAGCAGGCAGGCAGACAATTGGCGGCTGTGGTTTCATACAAGTAGAAACTCCAACAGATTTACTGCCCTGCATCCCCAAAAGCTTTGGGAGACCCTCCAGATCAGTGTGGGATGTGGGACTGGGGGCTGCAGAGGGAAAGGAACTGGCAAAAATAGTTGCCTCTTCTTTCACCAGTGGAAGCTTCCCACCTGCAAAGCTTATGAAAATTCACGTTTCCAAATATGAAAATAACTTTCCATTTGTGTGTATTTTATGTTGTACTTCTATGAAATGGCAAGGCAGTGACATCAGGACAGCTGAAACTTTATATCTGGCAAACTGATTTATAGATGGTGCATGTTAAAAACAACTTGACTAAAGAACAAATCTATTAGCAAGTATTTTTCAGGATGCCAACGCTGTCAAACGCAATAGTAGCATTGTCAGTATTTCTAGGAAAAAAATATTGAAATGCTTCATGAAGATGCTTCTTGGTATCAGAAGCAGCACTGGGGAATTTTGAACACTTTTCTGCATAGTATGCTTCCTGTGGCCTCCAAAAGGCTTTGCCTTGATGGTACAGCATCTCATGGTGTCTATCCAGATTCTGCTTGATTTAATATTTCTATTCGTGCCTTTTTTGAAAAGTGAGCACTGGAAGGAAAAATAAATTTAACTTAGGTAAAAGTAAAGGTACCCCTGCCCGTACGGGCCAGTCTTGCCAGACTCTAGGGTTGTGCGCTCATCTCACTCTAGAGGCTGGGAGCCAGTGCTGTCCACAGACACTTCCGGGTCACGTGGCCAGCGTGACAAACTGCATCTGGCGAGCCAGCGCAGCACACGGAACGCCGTTTACCTTCCCGCTGGTAAGCGGTCCCTATTTATCTACTTGCACCCAGGGGTGCTTTCGAACTGCTAGGTTGGTAGGCGCTGGGACCGAACGACGGGAGCACACCCCACCGCAGGGATTCAAACAGCTGACCATGCGATCGGCAAGTCCTAGGCGCTGAGGTTTTACCCACAGCGCCAACTGCGTCCCCCCAAATTTAACTTACCAAATGATAAATATAAGGGTGTATTATGTTCTCATGGAGGATAATAAGCTTGGACCTAAATGCTTTCTTCAAGTGAAAGATGAATAACGCTGCTATCTTGCTGTGTACTTCTGATGCGAGGAGGAGGGTATTTGCTAACTTATAGGGAAAATAAATGTATCTCCAATTGTGTGAGCCTCTTACCAGGGCAACTGCTTCCTCAAGACCACCCCCCAAAAGCCCCCCTTAAGCATGACGTGTGAAACTTATACTTACGGGTAGTGGTAAAGGGACCCCTGACCATTAGGTCCAGTTGTGACTGACTCTGGGGTTTTGGCGCTCATCTCGCTTTATTGGCTGAGGGAGCCGGCATACAGCTTCCGGGTCATGTGGCCAGCATGACTAAGCCGCTTCTGGCAAACCAGAGCAGCGCACAAAAAGGCCGTTTACCTTCCTGCCTTCCTACCTATTTATCTACTTGCACTTGACGTGCTTCCGAACTGCTAGGTTGGCAGGAGCAGGGACCGAGCAACAGGAGCTCACCCCATCGCAGGGATTCGAACCGCCGACATTCTGATCAGCAAGTCCTAGGCTCTGTGGTTTAACCCACAATGCCACCCGCATCCCTTACAGGTAGTGGTAGGGATAAGCTAATCTGTCAGTTCTGGTTTCCCATTTTTCCCTCCTGAGTAGCCACCTTTGCCATAGGAAATGTTCAGGGGGGGGGAGATAGGAGGATTTACAGGCAGCAGGAATGGAACTCAGAGCAGCACAGATGTTACCTTTAAGGGTTTAAGTGTCAAGGGTGAAATGGGGACATGAATAAAAACTGCCAGGAGGGCAAGACTTGAAAAGAAAACAAGATGTGAGATTATAACTCCTAGGAACACAAGAAGCTGCCGACGTACACCAAGTCAAGCCATTGATAGACCTAACATTCATCTGCACTGACTGGCAGCAGCTCTCAGAGGTGTCAGATCAGGCTCTTTCCCAACCCACCTGGGAATGTTCTGCATGCGAAGCAGATGCCCTGCAGGGGAGCATTTTAACAGCCAGTGTCTTAAACAATTACATTAAAAATTACTTCTGCTGGATGAAAACCAGAAATCCAGAGTGAGGAACGAAATGAGGGCAAGCAAGTGGGTCATAGTTACTGGGATGCCTTGCACTATTAAGGCACTTTCCTCCCCCGTTCCCAATCCCCAAAACAGTTATGTCAGTTGTGCATACATGCTCTTCCATTAAAATACAATGTAGAAGGACCCTGCAACTTTAAACGAATAGGCAATAAGGCACACTAGGATCGGCAGCAATGTGCAAAAAAAAATAAAAAATAGTCAGCAGTCAGGCCTACGTTGCTCATTTGGGTTCCCAATGTCACATTGCCATTTACTTAAAGGAGGAGAGGCAAGGCAGAGGGGAGCTTAGTGTGGTGCAGGCACAAGCATTGGGAGAATTGGATTGCATACCCTGCAACATTTCTCTGATGAACAGGACTTCCTATTCCTAAATAAATAAAAATAATATCCCATCCATCTGTCTGGGTTGCCCCAGGCACACTGTTTGGCTTCCAACATATATAAAAACATAATAGAACATTAAACGTTTTAAAACCTCCCTATACAGCGCTGCTTTCAGATGTCTTCTAAAGGCTGTATAGTTACTTATCTCCTTGGCTCGGGGCCCGCGTAACTCCATACCCTACAACATTTCTCCGATGAAAATAGGGTAAAGGTAAAGTAAGGGACGCCTGTGGCACTGTGGGTTAAACCACAGAGACTAGTACTTGCCAATCAGAAGTTCAGCAGTTTGAATCCCCGTGACGGGGTGAGCTCCCATTGCTTGGTCCCTGCTCCTGCCAACCTAGCAGTTCGAAAGCATGTCAAAGTGCAAATAGACAAACAGGTACCGCTCTGGTGGGAAGGTAAACGGTGTTTCCGTGCGGTGCTCTGGTTCGCCAGAAGCGGCTTAGTCATGCTGGCCACATGACCCGGAAGCTGTACGCCGGCTCCCTCAGCCAATAAAGCGAGATGAGCGCCACAACCCCAGAGTCTTTTTTTTATTAAAAAAATTAATATTTATTAAAGTTTTAAGGGGTACAAAAAGAAAAAAGAAAAAACATCATTTTAAACAAAAAACAATACAACCCATCACAATAGGTAAAGAAAAAAGGAAAAAATACAAAGGAAAAAAAAGAGAAAAATAAAATCCATTAAACAAAAAAGGAAAAACAAAGAAAAATACAACAAATCTTCCCATTACTTATCTTTCATTAGCTTATTTCCTTGACCTCTTCACACCTCCCTTTTTTGTATTCTAGATCGATTATCTATTTCAGCAAATCCTTTCCATCTTTTCAAATTTTAGTCCTGTAATTTATCTTAGTATAATGTAGCTTTACTTTCCCTCCTTTCACCAATTAACAGTCAGTTTTTCCCAAATCCTTTATATCATTCCTGCTAAAGTCACATAACATCATTCCAACATCCTTCTAACATTCATTAATTTTACAATGTTTCTGTAAATAGTCTTTAAATTTCTTCCAATCTTCCTCCACCGACTCTTCTCCCTGGTCTCGGATTCTGCCAGTCATTTCCGCCAGTTCCATGTAGTCCATCACCTTCATCTGCCATTCTTCCCGGGTGGGTAGATCTTGTGTCTTCCAGTACTTTGCAATAAGTATTCTTGCTGCTGTTGTGGCATACATAAACAAAGTTCTGTCCTTCTTTGGCACCAATTGGCCGACCATGCCCAGGAGAAAGGCCTCTGGTTTCTTCAGAAAGGTATATTTAAATACCTTTTTCATTTCATTATAGATCATCTCCCAGAAAGTCTTAATCCTTGGGCATGTCCGCCAAAGGTGAAAGAATGTACCTTCGGTCTCTTTACATTTCCAACATTTATTATCGGGCAAATGATAGATTTTTGCAAACTTGACTGGTGTCATGTACCACCTGTATATCATTTTCATTATATTCTCTCTTAAGGCATTGCATGCCTCCAGAGTCAGCCACCACTGGACCTAATGGTCAGGGGTCCCTTTACCTTTTAAGGTAAAGTAAGACATTCCAGGATCAAATCAGAAACTGGGACGGCTTCTGTAAATCCAGGACTGTCCCAGGAAAAATAGGGACACTTGGAGGGTCTGCGATTAGCATAGTTTCTGCACCCAAACAGCACTTCTAGGTTTGACTGAGAAGCACATACTCTCTGAGGCAGATGAACCCACAAAGCTCTGGAGGAAATGGCTTTCTCCCAGATGTCCCTGAAGTTAATAATGCCTTGCCAAGGGCTTAACTGATCAGAAGCAGTATCATTAACTTTTATTCTTTCATTTTCATATTTGATTTATTACATACCTTTCTCTATAAGATCCCATGTATGGCTAATAGCAAATTAGACAGCCAACTTATGGAGAAGGAAGGATAGACTTTTCTAGGAATTTCTGGGGCAGATTACAGTAAAATTACAACCATGGTTCATTTTCCTTTGCTCAGGTATGTAGTGCATACTTCAATGCAGCTGAACAAAGAGTTAAAGGATGACAGGATGAAAGTAAGAGATCAGGTGGCAGAGTTCAGCTCTGCAGCCGAGGAGGAGACCAAAGCGGAATCACTATTCTGAGAAAGTGAAACTACTGGAGGCCCAGTTCCAGGAAAAGATGAAAGAGATAGATGGGGAAACGCTGTTCTGCAGCATATCTTCTATAGGAGTAGAATCATTCCGAAGGAGATTTTAAGGCAACTGGCCAGTTAGAGGCAACCCCCAGCAAAAAGGCTGCATTTTAGCAGCTTAGCTTATCAGATTGAAAGTGGGGTCAAAAAGGAATAGAGGGAGGCAAAAGTCATATAAAAGGTATAATCAAGGCAACTTTATCCTGGACTCAATTCTGAGGAGTTATCTGAAGATGAAAAGCAACCTTAACAATATAAAGCCATATTTTGAGAACCTATCAATGGGGAAGGGGGTGGGGAATGCAACTGAACTCTTAGAATTAACAACAGTTACAAGAACACCAAAAGATACCCCAAGGCTTCTTACTTAGAACAAAAAAAACCCCTAAACTCCTGTTTCCCTCACAAGAGTCTGACTTTGGCCTAAAGCATGAAGCCATCCTTAAAAAAAAAAAGGTATTCCACTCCATCCTTACAGGACTACAGTGTAATAATATGCACATTTGGGTGCAGTTTATTTAAGTGACAGACAGGTCACAGATGGTGTGTTATTTCAACATAGATGTAAGAGAGAAACAGCAGAAATTGGGAAATAAGATGCATGTCAAGGCAAGGAAAATCACAACAATGCAAAAGATGCCATTTATGTCGTTTATAAAGACATGATGATGAACCATAAGTGAGCACTCTTTGACTATCTGAACCCAAACAGCGATCACTAATGGTTCTTCATCATCCTAGAAAAAATGTGACGAATGGGGCGCCACAGGGTTCTGCCCTGGGCCCGTTGTTGTTCAACGTTTTTATAAATGACTTGGATGAAGGAATTAAGGGGATGTTTTCATCAAATTTGCAGAGGACACCAATCTGGAAGGGGTAACAAATTCCACAGAAGATAGAATTGGGGTTCAGTTTCAAGATGGCCTTGAACAGATTGGAGAAGTGCACCAAAACTAATAAAATAAATTTCAGTAGGCAAAAATGTAAGGCTCTGCACTTTGGCAGGAAGAACCAGCTGCACAAATATAAAATAAGGGACACCTGGCTTGCCAATAGTACATATGAAAATGATCTAGGGTTCTTGGTAGACCACAAGCATAACATGAGTCAACAGGATAATGCAGCAGCTGCTTTAACAGAAGTATAGTGTCTCGGTCAAGAGAAGTAATATTTTGCCTTGGTGAGACCACACCTGGAATACTGTGTCCAGTTCTGGGCACCACAATTTAAGAAGGATGTTAACTAGCTGGAATGTGTGCAGAGGAGGGCAACCACAATGATCAAGGGTATGGAAACTAAGCCTTATGAGGAAGACATTAAAATTCAATTTAAGAGGACTGGAGTTAGCTTAAATAGAAGTACATTGGCTTGACTAGTGGATTAATCTGGCCAATTACTTCTGGGAAGACATGCGTAGATGATCTCTTACTGGAAAATTCTCACAGAAACCCAAATTTTCCCAGCATCCCCAAACATGGCACAAACGGTATGCATACAGCAATAATAAAAGCAGGATATGTGTGCACTAAAAATGGTAAAATGCTCCTGTGATTCTTCCCCCCCCCCCATTCTATAATTAGCAATAAAAAACAGCCATTTCCTAAACATTATGCATGTCATAAATTATGAAGCCTGCAGATTGGTGATTAAGAAAACAATTCTGAGCCCCGCAAAGAATATATTTAACTCTTATTTTAAAAATGTATGGGTAAACTCTTTAAAAGATTTACACCTCAAAGCAAGCTTTCCTTTGTTCCTTCCCTTTTGTATGAATCATAGATCAAGGCGTTGAATGGATTTCTACAGGATAACATGACTGTTTTATGTATAAGGGCTCAGAGAACATCTTGAGTTTTTGTATCCTGTGAGCCAGATTCCCAAATGGGTTCTCTCTTCTACCACCACTAAAATAAATAGGAATTGCAACCACTAATGTTACACAGTTTGAACTAGCCATTTTTAAACTTTTCAGATCTAAGGACTATCTTTAATGCTAATTGGAAACACAGGACCTAGTTTATATTTTTCATCAGATATATCCCTATATTCTCCCTCTCTTTTCCCCTCCCCCCCCATCTTGTTCATGGAATGTCTACATTGCAGACATACAGGTTTAAGTACTCTTCATACAAAACGTTAAAAGTGAGTAAGGGGGGGTCATCGCTACAGGAATTATCAACATCTTTTAAAGCCACGTTTTTCAGGATATAGAGTGGGCATTAGCAGCTATACAGTGGTGGCCAAACTTGGCCCTCCAGCTGTTTTTGGACTACAACTCCCATCATCCCTAGCTAACAGGACCAGTGGTCAGGGATGATGGGAATTGTAGTCCCAAAACATCTGGAGGGCCAAGTTTGACCACCGCTAAGCTATGACAATGAAAATTAGTTCAGAAGTGGTATAAGTTTGTAACACAGACTTACACTCTTTCTTTCTCCTTTTCTTGCCCACTTTCATGTGAGTGTGTGTGAGTTACAGTGCCTCTAGTGGGATCCCCATCTTAAGTCAGGTCATGGCCCACTTGTGGTTCCTGACCCACTTGAAGATGAAGAAAATATGTAAGCCACCTGAAAGCCAGCTCCATTTTATTTATTGACAGGGCATAGGCACACAAACTGTTAAACAGCTCCAACAATTTGAAGGCAGCCCTGTTCAATGAAGTTTTTAATGTCTAACAGATGGGCGAGGTATAAACAATAAAGTTGTTGTTGTTGTTGTTGTTGTTGTTGTTGTTGTTGTTGTTCTCTTCCCTTACTAGCAGGCTATTATTGCATTAAGGTAAAGGGACCCCTGACCATTAGGTCCAGTCGTGGCCGACTCTGGGGTTGCGGCGCTCATCTCGCTTCATTGGCTGAGGGAGCCGCCGTACAGCTTCTGGGTCATGTGGTCAGCATGACTAAGCCGCTTCTGGCGAACCAGAGCACCGCACGGAAACGCCGTTTACCTTCCCGCTGGAGCGGTACCTATTTATCTACTTGCACTTTGATGTGCTTTTGAACTGCTAGGTAGGCAGAAGCTGGGATTGAACAACAGGAGCTCACCCCATCACGGGGATTCGAACCACTGACCTTCTGATTGGCAAGTCTTAGGCTCTGTGGTTTAACCCACAGTGCCACCCGCATCCCATTGTTGCATTAGTTTTGCCTAAAATACTACATTCAACTTTTGTCTTTAACAAACACTTATGAAGAACATTCGATAACAAAAAACCCCTTTTAATGATCCCATATTTTAATGGTCATCCCATAGTCTCAAATGCCATGCTATTTTTGCTATTGGTGGAGCAAATGAGACAAGTCACTTCCAGATGACTTGTTTATTGAACATACTGGTTTATTTGCACAAAGTTTGCAGGGAAGTTAGAGGACACTGGCTATTTATTGAACATTCATTCTGATTTGTTTGTGGGGATATGATGCATTGCAAACAATTGTTATCTCACACTTTCAAGTGCATTTTTCTGTCAATTCCTTTATCAGGAAAAGTCCAGTTATGGGGAAATGAGGTATGCTGCACAGAAGTGCCAAAATTGTGCAACCTGAATTTCCTGGTATGTGATTGAATCCCATCTAAAAATAGTGACAGTCTGGAAGTGGCCAAAGTGTTAGAAGTTTAGGTAATGAAAAGGCAGGGGGATAACAATGGCACACTTGTGAATCTTTATGTGATGAGCTCTCCTTGATAAAAGTTATAACTTATGTCTGTTTGAAGTGTGCTGGAGTAGACATTGAAGTAATAAGTTGGTCATCCCAGTCATATTCAAGCATAGAAAATTGTCAGCAGATTCCCATCATATAGGGAATCTTGAGTTCATATATTTCCACAAATTACAACATTTCTTGGTTTTCTATTCCCTGGGAGCAATGGTGACCAGCCCTCTTCTTCTGAGACATCCTCCAATGTGGTTGCTTTGAAAATAATCAGTCTTGATTCCTGGTGCATTTAGTGCTGCAGTCTAAAATGTTGACCTCTTAATCTGAGCCTTCTGAAAAACAGAAGCTGGATGGAATGAATCAGGCCAAAACTGGCCACAATTCACTATGATTTTCTTCTATACCAACAACATTCAGCAGTGGAATGTGCTTAACCTTGTTTGCTTGCAGACACAGAACCAATGAGAAACAGCAAAGGTGCCATTTTCATATCCTCATATGATGATATGCTCAGGAGCTAATTCAGGAGCTGTATATCATGTTTTCAGAAGTGGAGGAGATTTCTGACCAAGTCTAGGCATTGGGAGAGTGTATTCCAGTCAGAGCTGGCAGTACTTCTTGTGATCCCCAAATCCAACAGGGATGGCAAATGACAGACTTCAGGGCCACTGGCTGAGGAGGTGGACCAGCTGCCAAGCTCTGAGATGGATCAGTATTCCATTGAACCTGAGGCCTGCAGGCAGGAGCCTACAAACCAAATTCTGCAGCACCATAGACCATAAAATCATAGCCAGGACCCTCATGGGCTCCTTCCCCAAGAGCCTGTGGAATGTAATGCCTCCCACATTACCTTGTCAACTGGTGCAGGTAGCATACCATGTGGAAGGCTATGAAAAGAAAGAAGTGCCTCTGTTCAAGAGAGAAGGTTGGCCCTTTAAGTGTCTGCAGTTATCCAACATAGAGGTGAGGCAGAGGCTCAAAAGTCACCCTTATTGGAGCAAGTTGTTCACTAGGAGCTCTCTATGGTGCTGAAAAAACCAACCTTTGCCCAGTGTGATCTCCTTTGGGACAAGAACGGTACAGTACTACTTTGTCCACATACTGTAGGTCCATAGTACAATTCTACAAAAGCTAATGGATTGACTTCGTATATAAGGCAGTTTCACATATGTGTGCTTTGAGGCCATTTTGCACCTGGGACAGATGTCCCAATCATCTCCCCGCACCCTGAATAAGGCAAAATGCTCACCCCATTCATATTTTATATATGCAATACCAGATAAGTAGATGGCATTATGGATACGGAAGTTGCATAATTTGCTGATAAACTCTGTGGTGCATGTTCAATTTAACACTGCAGTTTTTAACATCTTGCCCAAGAATGGCTCTGTTTATCTGGTTTCACCTTCACTGCCACCCTGTCTCCTCAATATCCCAACCCAATATCAGTATCAGTATCAAAACGGGACATCAAGCAGTAGACCTTAAAAAACAGTCCTTAAAATGCCAGAGGGATGGGGGGGGAGGAGCGAGGGGGAAGTAAAGCTAAACTATGACATATGAAGTATGCTACATTTAGGAAGGCTAATGAAAGTAGAGGCTCAACCATTAACCTTCAAGGGAAGAAAATTCAGCCTGGTGCTTTAAATATGACCAGAGCCAATATTTCACTATGACAAGTGTTAGTAATGAATAATTAAGCATTTAATATAACGTTGTTTGGTGGAAAATGATTATTTTGCCATTGACGGCTTTTAAACCTATTTGGCGTTATTATACTGCATTAAGAGGGTGGAGGGAGAAGTTGATGAAATAAATGTTTTTTTGATAGCCAGGCTGAAAACCATTAAGGATATTAGGCTCCCCTTCTTTCCAGAGCTTAAAGAGAGCCCCTGCTGAGAGAACTTCATGAAAAATTTAAAAAGGAACATTCAACCTGGAACAGGCTCATGTCTCACACTCGCTTGCCTGAGGTCAAACAGTGTTTCCCCCTCTATAATACTCACTTAATGTCTTGGAAATAAATCATTCAGCAGATGCAGATGCCAGAACCTCCAAAATGAAACTTTTAACAGTTTCTCTCAGGAACCGATTTGGATTAAGTGGATGCTATTGTGTATGGAAATATAAGGGGCTCTTCTCCTGAGCTCACTGTATAAAATGGGTTCAATCCACTGGCATTTTTCTCCTGTTTAAAGTCTCACTGAAATGAACAGGAGCTGCATGAAAGCTATTGCTATTTTTCTTTTACTGGATGCTTCTCTATTCCTATTGAAACTGGAAGCACATCCACACCATACATATAAAAGACACTACTTCTCCTAAGAAATCCTAGGGACTCTAGTTTACTCCTTGCAGAGCTACAGATCCTAGTAAGGTAAAGGTAAAGGGACCCCTGACCATTAGGTCCAGTCGCGGACGACTCTGGGGTTGCAGTGCTCATCTTGCTTTATTGGCCAAGGGAGCCAGAGTGCAGCTTCCGGGTCATGTGGCCAGCATGACTAAGCCGCTTCTGGCAAACCAGAGCAGCGCACGGAAACGCCGTTTACCTTTCTGCCAGAGCGGTACCTATTTATCTACTTGCACCAGTGCTTTCAAACTGCTAGGTTGGCAGGAGCAGGGACCGAGCAACGGGAGCTCACTCCGTCGCAGGGATTCGAACCGCACACCTTCTGATTGGCAAGTCCTAGGCTCTGTGGTTTAACCCACAGCGCCACCCGCGTCCCACAGATCCCAGTAACCTCCCCATTAAGAAAACAACACATCCCAATGTGGACTGAGTATGCCGAGTGGACACAGAATGCTGACTGATTGCTTGTGAGGGGAATCAGAAAACCAGAAGATATGAGATGGAGTATGCTGGGAAGGGGCATAGCCGGTTGGCCAGAACACTGAATAGAAGGCCACCATTGGATAGCATTTTGCTGCAGTCCCCAACTGTACAAAATTATTTCTTGGAAAGTCTTGAACGCCAAATGAACAACTATAAATGAGGACAGAAGCAAATGGTACATGGGAAGTGGTTACAACCTGGTTGTTTACACAACGCTTTCTTCTTAAGGGGGTTATCATCATCACCTCAGGCTAGAATATTTTTCATGACATTGCTCTGTAAGCCAAGACACTAAAATTACAGGAAGATTCACTCTTTACTTGTTACAGATAATGAGATGGATTCAGATTTAAGCCATTCATCAACATCTGTCTTTTCACCCATATATCTCTTAACTAGCTTGGTACAAGAAGTGTAGAAACACATTGTTGAACAGGAATGTAATACTTTAAAGGGGAACAAACCGGATTAGTATTATCTGGAGCACAATTTGTTAAAGCCGTCAGTTTTATTTTTTTGTAAAAGTTTTTTTATGTACTACAAAATGCTCTTGATGCATAAAGATGTAATCCAAAATGAATGACATGGCATAATGAAGGATTGCTCAACAGTGGAGCATTGCATTTGAAAAAGGCTTCATGAATTAATCCTCCAACATAGATCTCTCCCCACCCTCTCTCTAACACACATACACAATGCTTTTCATTTGTCTCAATTCCCTGCTTTAAACACTTGCATATTTTAGGATGATTCTTAAGAACCGGTACAAATTAGAAGGTAAACACTCATTGTCAGTAATGAAACTTACTCTTTCATTTTATTTTAGAAGCAGGAGAAGGTTCTATTCTATTGATGATTCTCTCTCTCTATACACACACACACACACACACACACACAAAACAACAACAATTCTGGAAGAGTGGATCTGATTTAGAGAATCACAATCACATACCCCCCCACACACTCGTATACACTCATTTAGACAGTTTGCACAGTAGATTGATGGAATCCCCATGGAATGGATGGGTCAGTCAAACCTAGTCTCATTTGTTTCTGCATTTAATGTGCACGTTTTAAAAAATATGTACAAAATTAAGGGTTTTTTTTAATTATTCATGAGGTGAGGTGAGCAAGGGCTGCCTTTATCTTAATTTTATTTTTTTTCCCTTTAAATAGACAATGACCTCTTGGAGTGGTTAAAAAAGTGGGCAGCAGCTAGCCACACATGATACAAATAGGGCTGCAAATGCCCCTTTGGAAGTGATTGGACGTGTTAAGTTCCTTGCATGAACACTGTATGGTTTATGTCAAAGGTAGAAGGCCACACTCCAAGTTTGCATTCTGGGAAAGAAGCATACAGAGGCACCTTTGTCGAACAACTTTTATTGTTAGTGAGAGGATGACTTCTCTCTAGCATATAATACCCTTACAAGGCTGTATCCTTTTTTAGGCGGTGAACCAACACTGCAGTCATTTCCCCCAGTTGAATCCTATATGATGCCATGTTTTTTTGCTGTGGGATGATGTTATCATGCTTCTCCCATGGCTGGCATTGCAGGCTCATCGACCCTCTTGCACCTTACAGCAGTTCCTTCCCCCACTGCTTTTTTGGTCTGTCGCTATCCTCCCTCAGCACTTGATCACAGCCTCCGAAAACCAGATATACGTACTCTGCAAATTCACAATGCTTTCTTCTCATTCACTAGGCACCCATTCCTTCTTTTCCTTCCATCAGGCCTAACTCCCCTCTGCTGTCACTGCCGCCACAATTGTCCTTTTCCCTGTCCTTACCTGAAGGAGCGTCTCCACCTCCACCGTTCTGCCCGGACACTGAGGTCCAGCGCTGAGGGCCTTCTGGCAGATCCCTCACTGCAAGAAGCCAAGTTACAGGGAACCAGGCAGTGGGCCTTCTTGGTAGTGGCGCCCGCCCTGTGGAACGCCCTCCCACCAGATGTCAAAGAGAATAATAACTACCAGACTTTTAGAAGACATCTGAAGGCAGCCCTGTTTAGGGAAGCTTTTAATGTTTAATAGGTTATTGTATTTTAGTGTTTTTTTGGAAGCGGCCCAGAGTGGCTGGGGAAACCCAGCCAGATGGGGGGGTATAAATTATTATTATTATCATCATCATCATCATCATCATCATTATTATTAATAATAATTTATTCCCAACATTCTAAATTCCTTGGCAATAAGATGCCAAGATGGCCCAGAACTATCTCACACTTAAATACTTGCATTTACATATCCCATGCTTTCCCCAGGCAAGAAACTTCATGAAACTGATCAAATCCTACACAGAAATGTTAAACAAGTATCTTATCAGAAGCCTACATGGATAGCTATGAATCATATGCCGCTAAAAAGATGGACCTGTGGTAGCCTTTTGTTTTGTACAGAGTCCCTGAGAGTCTTGCAGGGACAGTGCATGAGAGGGGAAATGGCAGGCTATAGGCACTGGCAGAGGGATGGGGGTGCGGGGGGAGTGCACTGCCCCTGCACCAACGGAGAGGTGGCCACTGGCTGTAGGTCAACTTTTATGCTTCCGCTCACGGAAAAAGTTGCGTAATCTCTTGTGGAACTGGAATAATTGCTCCGAGGTCCTTTGGGAGGAAGGGTGGGGTCTATATTTTAAAAATAATAGCTGTCCCTTCTTTCTGGATGACCTCCAGTACAAGTCTGACTACCTCACCACAAGACTCTGGTTATTAAGAGAGGAATCTTAGTTCAATGGTCAAGAAAACTAATGCAGTCTATGCAGAAGACTGCAGGTTTAATCCTGACATCTCCAGGCAAATCCTAACACCTCCATGTTTCAGAAACGAAGGAAAAGACCCCTGCCTAAAAAACTTGGAAAGCCACTTCCAGGCAGTATAGACAACAGACTTTGTTAGTCTGACCAAAAAAATAAAATAAATATTGACGGGTTTGTTTTGCTTTGTTTATGTGAAAGGGCTGTTTCCAACAGAGGTTGTGTTATTTCACTTATACTATTCATACTGATCCAACCTCAACGTTTCCTTTCCATATTTCCACTTCTAAATTTCATATAAGGTTGTATCACATTTTCTAACACTTATGGCCAAACACACAAACAGAACAGATTTTCTAACCCACTCTTCCAGGGCATTTTCATATTAGTGTGTATGGAATGTGTTCTGTTCCAACAACAATACATTCTTACCTGAACACATCAACATGGTACAATAAAAATAATAATGAAGGAATAGGTTTTTCATATATAAAGGACTCAAGAATGGTAACAAGACAGGCTGGCTTTAAGAACAAGCACTTGAGAAAGAAAAGGAGCTCATATACAGAAGGATTGTGGAAAAATGCACACTTGGCTTGTCAGGACAAAGGGTTCCTTCCTGCCTCAAAACAAGCACTACCCAGCTCTGAGACCCCAATGGATGAATCAATACCTTGGAAGCGTAGCCATGACAACCATATGGAACAACTAATCTAAACATACATGGTGTACACACAATTGATTTTTTCAGTGTCAGACAATACAGCCCCCTTGGTGTCCAAACATGGACAAAGAGCATCTTATTGAAGGGCAATCCTGGAAACAGTGGGGCGATATTGGTGGTGATGGAGAAACACAAAAGAACTCGCCCCCACTACAGAACCACCCCTCCAGCCACAGTTTGCACTCAGATAATTAAGACAATTGATAGCTAAATCCTTGTTCATTAGGGCTCCTCGTTACTTTCTGACAGCCAATTAGCCATGGTCAGGAGAAATGCCCATTCTCTACCTTTGTATAGTTAGCATCCGATACAAGGTAGATGTAGTTGTGAGGCAGTTAACAGACTGTTATAATGATGCTTAATCATAACCACTTGGTGACCTCCGAGCCTCACTACTGTCTGAACCTCTGAGGGATGAAATTGCTTTATATACACCATGACAAGCTAAAGCAGGGGGTACCTGATCACCCGAGAACAGGTGTGGAGAACATGAGGAATCAACAATGGCTGGGGAAAGCACTTATTATTACACAGTTGCCCCCATATCCTCAAAAACCTGGTTGCACAAGGCATGAAGCAAAGGGGAATGGTAGCAGCCAGGGCATCAGGGCTTGGTGACATGGTGAACCTCAACAACCTAGGTCCAAGAGCAACAAAGCAACAAACCAACACTAGGCTGGAACAAAGAGGTGGAACTCCATATGCTCAAAGTTACGGTAGCGGTCACCTGGTCAGAAATGCAGACCACCAAAAATCTTATCAAAGGAGATAAAGTCCTGTAACTCAGCAGCAGATCGTGTGGCTTGCATGCAGAAAGCCTGAGGTTCAATCCCACGTATCTCTGGATAGACAGATTCTTGTTAGAAATGGTAGGGAGCTCCTTAGAAAATACTGAGCTAGATGGGCCAAAAGTCTGACTTGCTATAAAGCATTTTTTTGTCTTCCTCTACCCTCTCCTCCAGTTTGTTCATAAATATGTAGGCATGTTTTAAACATATAATTCCAACTAGCTTTGAGGAAGTCAGGAAAACAGGAGTCACCTTTTTGCACTTAGGGTTCTACACGGTTTTGCTGTTCTGTGGTCAGATCCTGTTTTAAAATGAAAGGTTCGGGGGGAAATAATGTCAGAAAAACCCCGGGGGTTGAAATTCATCACAAGGAAGACTGGTCCCAGCACACTATACAACATTGCACCTGCCAAACAAAAGAAACTGAAGTGCAAGACAGATGAAATTAAGAGAAATACACAACAGCGAGAAAGGTTGAAACAGTAGAAGCGTGTTTTTGTTGCTGCTGAACCAATGTTTGGTATTCTGTTGAAGAAACAGGGATGTAATTGTCTCGGAGAAAAAGGTCAGGGGTGAAAGAAGGAAAGGAAAAGTACCTGGAAAGCTTTTGAGCATGAAGGCTCATTCACACTTCCACTTGTCCTCTGCCTAGAAATCTAGGCATGGGTTCAAGTGGTTTTGCCTTTGTCTCACTGCTTTCCCATGGAAAACCCACTCTTTAGTGATAAATTGGAATAAATAGCAATCCAATGAAAATCCAAGTGCTGTTTGCTCTGATTCAGCGCTAAAACACGGAAGTGTGGATATCATGGAAGAGGTCCAATGGTACCTTCTCTGCTGCTGGTCTCTCTCCCCCATGCTGGCCACAACTTTATGCAGCCACAGTGGTGTGAGAGCGCATTAGACTACCAATCAACACAGCACTTGCAACCTGCCCATGTTCATTTCTGACCAGCCTGGCCATGGTGGAGCATGAAGGCGCAGCTTCCCAATTCAGATGTAAATGAAAAGTATTATTTAAAGTAATTAGGATAGAAGTGCCATTGCTATCACACAGGCAGGCCCATTGCTCATTCTCAGCCGAATAAACCATAGTTTATTAAGCAAAGTCATTACTTCAGAACAGACCCTCTGTAAATTTCTAATGAAAGCTACAGAACAAAATCTATATTTTATATCAAAGCTATAATGATTCCACCAGGCAGATTGAAAGTTTGTACAGTATGCAAGTGTGAGAAACATCAATGCTCATTTTCAACTTGCCATTGTCCTACTGCTGCAGGAACCACTGTGTAGCTATAGTGCCATTATGCGGTTTATCAAGGAGTGGTTACATGCTGAGTAGCCTTGCCCTCAGTGTCATACACCGAAGAGGTAACGCTCCCCTTTGCAAAGGCAAAACTCGCACCAGACGTGCAACAGTATGTCAAGGAGCATTGCACCTGCTTTCCCTGACCTTTTGCCTTCTTGGCTAGAATACAGGGTTTTCCCCCTGACCTTTTGTCCTTTCACAATTTGTTGCTAGACATACTGCTTGGCTGGAGCATGACGGGGGACGCAGACGTAATCAAGTATCGGGGGGAACATTTGAGGGAAGCACCTGCTGACACGTGTATTTCCTAATGCTGGAAATGTGCGTAGATGGAATACGTTAAGTTCAGGGTGGTTTCACTACTGTTTCCAATTGTTGACTTCTGCTAATAAAAGGAGCCTTGGCAGAGCTAGTCGGCAGCTTGCTTGGAGCATGCTTGCCAGCGTGCTTCTGCACAGCTCACCTGCATTACCAACTCCTGTCTCATGCCATCACTTCAATACACTCCTTTCCCGACATCTGCACATACAGCTTGAACACATGTATAGCTGCACCCTCAATGTCATTCCTGGACTCTAGAACCCCAATCAGTAAGTGTTCCAGATAGTGGAGAATCCTTCGCAGCTACAGATATGGACAAATGTCCCCTTCATACAGGCATTCACAGTGTACAGTATGCACAGACTCGCATGCACCATCAGGGGTGAGGCTACTCAGTTCAGCCCTGCTCCTTGCTCCCAAGGGGAGGAAATAACACCCCCAAAAAGACTTAGGTTGTATCTGGAGGGAGATGGGAGTTTTTTGCTGTTCTGCTCTTGTTTGAGAAAGGCAATCCTAATTCTTTTCCCATTTCCTAACCAATGTGTCCTCTAAGCCTTCCATGACAACCATCATATGATTACACAACTATTAACAGCAAAAGCTAAGCTTGGATCCAGGTGGTATATATAGAATCCATGAAGCTACGGCTGTTCAGTACTTTGTGACTATTTTCTCATGCTGACATAATGAGCCATAATTACTGTTCCTGGTGAATGAACTCATCCAACTTTGCCACATGCTTCATAATGCACTGAAGATTAATGTTAATGACCCATGACACCTGGGCACCTGTTCTTCACTCTGTTCTGCTGAGAGTTATGGTTGTTTTTTAGTTTAAAATGATGTGGTCCGTTTGTATAACACATTTATCTGCCCAAAGCAAAGAATCCATTCCCATACCCAAAAATTAACTGCAGGTGCAAACAAGGAACATTTTTTTACATGGTTTCTTCTTCCTCAGATAATTAAAAGTTTAATGACTAAGATTTATATACTTGATCTTGACAATCCTACAGGATGCCTGCTAACAAGAGAAAATAACTTATTCTTGCAGTGCAATCCTTGCACCCATCAAATCCTGCACCCATTTTCAAGCAGGACAGGAAAGAAAAAAAGACCCCTCAATTCCATCTCTCCCCAGGATCATTGTGAAATCTGGTGCATATATTCTCCACTTGAAGTGTGAACAACGCCTCCCTGAACCACTGTACCCATTGTTACTGTAATTTTGTTAGTATTATATTATTGGAAATATATTGTTATGCTTCAAATTTTAATTACATCAGGCAGAAGACTGATGTTCAGGTAGGTTAATGTCATGTCTAAGTTTTCCCTAAAACCTTATATGTCTTCAATTCAATTGATACGTAACTCCCAAACCTTAAATGGGGGGTTTCTTCAAATCATAGCACCCTTCCTAAGAATCACTCCTCCCACTGATATAAAGAGCTATCAATCTGATGGTCCTCCAAAATCTCTTTACATGAATGGGTATTTGATATGAGTAAAAAAAAAAATCTGACACAGATATGTGTTCTGGTTGGCATCTTTCACAATCCTTTAGTGATGACCATTAGTGGCCGTTAGCGGCCATTACTGATTCAGTATCTAATTAGTGATGTTTCCAGCTGTGTAGTGAAGTTTATTCACCTTTTTTAATTTGAAAAAAGGGGACAATACATGCTAATAACACTTTTCAGCTTCTGGGGCTTTCAAACCCCAGACTGCAATTAACTGAAGAGGATACAAGCAGAAACAAGTTTAATAGTGAGAGAACTCAAAACTGTACTGCAATTACCAATTACAACAATTTCCTATATAAATTTTGCATAAATAGCAGTGTGTGTGTGAGAGAGAAGGAACCACAAAGAGGGACTATGGCCATATAGCAACTTCTTTCTTTTCAAGAGCCCCCCGGTTGTATTTGGCCAATAATATCACAAATAAAAACCTGACACACAGCCCAATCTTATGCACAGTTACTCCAAAACAAGCTGCACTCAGTTCAATAGTGTTTTCTCTCAGGTACGTGTGCTGCCTAGAACTGCAGCCCAATGGTATTTATGCATTGAAGTATTTTTGACCAAATGAAGAAATAAACTGGTGTCTGTGCAGACACACATATGGGGTAGCTAACCTGTGGTTCTTTAAATACTGATGGAGCTCAGCTCTGATCAGTCTCTACCCATATGGCCAACAGGATGATGGGAATTGTAGTCCAACGACATCTAGAGGGCCACAATTTAGCAATTCCTCATAAACACAGAGACACATAGGGAGGGGTGAGTTGAAAACAAAGTTGCAGGGAGGGCACTGTTGTGATTACAAATGTAATAATACAGTGGACCCTCTGGTTACGAATTTAATTCATTTCGGGGGGGGTGCACACCAAAATATCCGTAACCAGAGGCACCGCTTCTGCGCATATGTGCCACGCGATAGAGCGCTTCTGTGCATGTGGAAGCGGCAAAACCTGGAAGAATACACCTTCCAGGTTTGCCGCTTTCAGAACCCGAAGATTATGTATCCAAAGCGGTACATAACCCTTTCGGCATCTAGAAAGTTATCTTAACCATTGAAAGCATAACCATGGAAACCATTCAGTGTACCTTTAATTAACTAGCTGCTTCCAGATGTGTACACATTGCTACTGCAGAAAGCTCACCAGGAGAAGACAGATAAATAATATTGGGGAATGGAACACATATGAAGACGCTTTATTCCAGATAACAACAACATGATGCTGTACTTAATGCTGTATTGCATGTTAAACATTTGGTTGGAAGCCACCCAGGGTATAAATTATTATTATTACTATTATTATTATTACAACAACAACTTTATTATTTATACCCCTCCCATTTGGCTGGGTTTCCCAGCCATTCCCCGGATCAGAATATTTGTAGATCTAGCCCAGTATTCCTTGGCAGCAGCTGTCTAAGTTATCAGGCAGAGGTCTTCCTATCTCTTGCTCCTTTGCCCTTTCTGACCAGAGAAAGAATTCAACCTGGAATGTTCTGCTTTCCGCACATGTGCTCTGCCTCTTTCTCTCCTTCAACAATGCAATTGAAAACTGCTTCTTTCCATTGGAATGAATGGGAAAGCACATTGCTGGATCGGAAATGTGTCATACTGTAGCATGAGTGACCCCCTAACACAAATTAATGCAGGGAATGATTTCTGAAAAACTTTTCCAAACACACATTCCGTCCAAATACAGTCAGCAAGGTTGCCGTATATATGCAAGACCCTTAAATGCAACCAGATACTCTAATTACAAAACTCAGACATGCTACATTAACATCCCTAATTTGTGTAATTTCCAGCGGGTACTTCATCTCTGCTCCTGCCAAGTACCAGAGGAAGGTCATCACACCTCACTGTTTTTCACTGTCAAAAGATGGAATGGTTGGGAGGAGGGGAAGAGTTTGTTACATCTGTCCTGCTTCACTTTTCCAAGAGTACAGAAATGCAACCTGAGGACTGGGCAAATTACACTGTTCCACCTTTTCTTTTCCAGTTCCTTCAACAGTGATGGGATTTTACATCCCTTTCTAAATAATGTAAAAGTAGGAGTTTTGAGCATGAAGGAAGAAGCAGTTAGTTTAATGTCTTGAGGTCTAGGAGTGTGAAAAAAGAATCACCTTAATTTAACACTGGTTGTTCTGCTGGGTTAGGGACACAAGACTATTAGATGTCCAGGCACTGCTGCAATACCCTGTTTATGGCCCATTCATGCTTATGTCTGTCATGAGCCTGACCTCTCAAACACATAAACACCCAAAGAAATCATTTCCCCTTATGACGCAAATAAAATTTTAGGGCCAAAGTCTGGTTTATAAATAAGAACTGGCTAACACTGCTTTCGGAAAGGATGCTTAAAAAAGTACTTTGCACTTACTTTTGAGTACTTTTCTATGACAGGAGAGAAGTCATAGTCTTCAGACACACAAAGATAGTTCTTCTTAATGTGGGAAGCTCCAGTTCCCAATTAATTGGTTTCCATATTTATATATCTAATTGAGTGCTTTGTTTGATAAGGGTTATACTTGAAGATCTGTGTAGAAAACTCTATGTTATTACTAATCTACTCATGCATTAGACATTAGTATGTTGGTTATTGAAGGCTGGTTATCCCACACTGTAAACCTCACTCACTCAATCACTCACTCACAGAGCTTATACTACTGCATAGCTTCTTGCCACCTCTTTCATGAGCTCTGATACTCTGAGAGGCAGTGACTTTAGGAAGCCCTAGCTAGCAACAAAGCACTTTTGAACTGTTTGCCGCAGCTCTGTGAATGGTAAAACATTATTTAATTACCTGGCTCTAAGTTTATTAATCATCCAGAAATCTGAATTTATTTATTTTTTAAAAAAAAGAGGTGGGAATGAACAAATGTCAAATAATTTAATCCGGGAATAACTTTCTCAGCCATTAATTAATCATATTTCTGTAGTTGTCAGATGAGGGCAGAGTTGTGGATTTTTGGCTGCATTCTGACAGGATCTGGGATGTTAACTACACACACACACACAAATCATCCAAAGCATAACATTTACTTTAAACAGTTGAGCTGGTCTATCTTTTTTTGATAGCAGGGATGAGGTGAGTTACATGTAGAAATCATGTTTCATGGAAGTCTTGTCTTTTTTAATCTAACAAAGCATCTGGGTTTCTCCTGGTGTCCTAAAATACAGCTCTCCATTGCAATGAAGACACTTCTAAACGGAGAAAATAAAGAGGTGTGATTACCTTGGGGATAGCTCTAAATCTGGCCCCTGCTCTGAGTGATCACAGTGTCTTGGGTGGTTGTGCAAAACTGCTATGCTACCTTAATGTCATAAACAGGGTACCACATTTATTATTTAAAACAGGGAACAGGTTCTGCAGTCTTGCTAAGCGTTGGCCATTAACTTTGCCCCATAGAACTTAATGGATTCATTGGAAATCCGCCCCCCCCCCGTTTAATCAGCCTATCCCTTCCCTTCATTCTACTTCCTGTGCACATTAGAACGCAATGCTAGAACAGGAGTTGGCAGCCTACAGCGCCAGGGACACATGTGGCCTTCAGCTTAATTCAATGTCTTCCTTGGTCTGGTTTTATGAGGCTCGCAAGAGAGGCAAGAAAGGGTGAATGGGAATGGCAAGGAGAGAGGGGGGGGAGTGCCCTACCTACATCCACCTTTTTTGCAATGCCTTCACTCTCCACTGGCTTAAGTCTCCCCCACCGCTGGTATGCAGCCCCAAACAGAGAGAAATCAGCCCTCAACGGAGGCCAGGAGGGAAAGGTTCACCACATCTGCACTAGAGTTACAATGCATTTTATTTATGTATCTCTATTTATAAGGTCTCCTTTTTAATTTCCTCCTGGGTATTGGAAGAGACAGCATGTATTTATTTGCTAGCTATAAAATTAAATGAAATATGAGTTGTTCCAACAGAAGAAAATTCCTGTTTACTTGCAGGTCTGTTTACTGAGATCTGCTATGTCGTATGTGTGGGCTGGCCAACAGCTGAGTGTGCATACCCCTGCGAAATAATGCATTAATCTGGAAGCGGTGCACTTATTTTCCAACAGAGCTACCCGGGAGTAAAGTGTTCTTCTATGCAAGTAACAGTATCAGATTTTATTCTGGCATTTCAAAGCAAGCCAGTAACTAGGAACTGTGTCGGCAATCTTTTTTTCTTTCCTTTTTAAGGAATTGTGTCAAAAGAATAGGTGCACGTGGATACAAATATTTGCTTCTTCCAAGTGCATTGCAAGCCAGTTTAATTAAAGGAAGAGGAGCCATGTGGGTATATTAAGAAGCCTTGTGCTGCATAGATTAACACTGTTTGAGAAACCTGCTGGGATTTTCCCGCTCTTAAATTTAGAAAAATATTCCTGTTCATGTATTTAACCCTCCAACTATACAACATTGCCAATGCTTCTAAGAAATGTGCTAAATAATCTACTAGAGCCAAGCCTCTGCTGTTGGGCTCCCAGGACAGCTGGTTTCCCAAGACACTTGGCTTACAAACCTGGGCACTTGGAGAAAACAAACTCTTTTGCCCATGCTTCAAAAACAAATACATTTTTCCTCTACACCGAGATTACCTTTATTCAGAAAAAAAAACAACCACTTATAGCCCTTGGTTAGAAAGGGGTTGGGGAATCACTGAAGCACATTTGTGGACTCAGAGTTACTATTCTGCATGCAAAAAGGAATAACCAGAAGTCACTCCAAAAAGTACCATAATGTTGGGGGATTTATATACGAAGCAGCCCTTGGGAGATCTACAGTTCCTGCTGGCTTTTGCACCCCAACACATTCAGGTGATGTCCCTGCTGCTGCTCACACTATCAACAATTGAAGAAAAAGGAGTTTGGGAGAGGGGGCCGGTGGGTAGGGCCTCTGGGGACTATGAACTCTGGGCACCAAGGGCAAGAAGGGTTTCTGAGTCCTTGGCTTGGTTCAGAAAAAATGGTCCAAGGTATCCCGATTTCTTCACTACCCCTCACAGATATTGGACAAAAACATAAGATACCCTTTTATATTAAGGCAAAACCAATGCTCCATCTAGCTCAATATTGTCTACATGGACTGGCAGCAGCTCTCCAGGGTTTCTGGCAGGGGATATTCCAGCCCTACCTGGAGACACTGGGGATGGAACCAGAGACCTTCTGCACGCAACTTAAATTTCTAATTTAACCTGTGATGTGCTTGCCAAGGTTTTACCCAGCTCTGATTACTTCCATCATAAGGGTGTCTCAAAAATGCATCCATATGAAGAGCACCCAGCACCCAGTATTTATTTGCACTCACTCGCTGGATCATCACCTTGTCGTGGTGAGTGGGCTTGCGTGTTCCTATGACCCTTGTGAGCAAAGCCATCGGGAGTCTCGTACTCCCAGCAGGGTCACCCAAGGCGGTAAGGTCAATGGGGAGGAGCTACACAAATAATGATCCAAGAAGTCCTCAACAACAGAACAGGTGGAAGATAACAAGTGGTATGTTAGGTAAAGGTAAAGGGACACTTGACCATTAGGTCCAGTTGTGGCCGACTCTGGGGTTGTGGTGCTCATCTTGCTTTACTGGCCGAGGGAGCCGGCGTACAGCTTCCGGGTCATGTGGCCAGCATGACTAAGCCACTTCTGGCAAACCAGAGCAGCACATGGAAATGCCGTTTACCTTCCCGCCGGAGCAGTACCTATTTATCTACTTGCACTTTGACGTGCTTTCGAATTGCTAGGTTGGCAGGAGAAGTGGTATGTTACAACGGCTGTGAAGGCAGATGAAGGCTGCACCAGATAAGAAACTACCAGTCATTGTGATACTCATACCATTGCAATAGAGCCTTACTGCAAAGACTGTGTGTTGATCAGTGTGCACTGATCTACACACATAAAACAAATTCACGCACAGGCATCTTCCAAAAACCCATCCCAAACCTAAAAGCATCCCATGGTGATCGACAAATGGTAATGGGGGCAGGACCGTGAAATCTGGAAGCCCCTAGTCATGAACTGGCACATGGGTGGTGGATACAGATTCAGTCGTTCTGGATGCCTGATTATTGTCTTCCAAAGCAACTACTCTATTTCAAACTTAGAAATGGAAAGCAAAACGCTGGCGGTCAACAACAGAGGTTTAAAGACTCACTCAAGGCAAATCTTAAAAAATGTAGTATAAACACCGACAGCTAGGAAACACTGGCCTGCAAACGCTCCAATTGGAGAACAGCCTTTACCAAAGGTGTCATGGACTTTGAAGACGCTTGAACTCAGGATGAAGGGAGAAACGTGCTAAGAGGAAGGCATGTTTGGCAAACTCTCACCGTGATCAACTCCTGCCCGGAAACCTATGTCCCCACTGTGGAAGGACGTTTGGATCCAGAATTGGCCTCCACAGTCACTTGTGGACTCACTGTTAAGACTGTGTTCATGGAAGACAATCTCACTCAGCTACGAGTGACTGCCAAAGAAGAAGTAGAAGAAGAAAAATAACTTATTTACTGTGGTGAAAGTTCTTAAATTATTAGTACGGGAACTCAAGAGAGGTTGGTAACAGTCATGTGGTCTGAACTGTAGCAACCAGCTCAGACCTCACATATTGAGCTTCTCAGATAGACTGGGGAAAAGAGAGGCTTGATTACCTAATCCCTCCCAAGATGAGCTAAGCCTGGCAGTACATCTAACTCTATGGTTTTAACCCCTTCATCCATTAAATAGATTTAAATATGTTGGTTATTTAAGACTAGTTATCTCACACTGTTAACCCCACCCACTATAATGAGTTGTTTCTTAAAGGGCTATCGTCTGATTCTCAAGCTTCTGGCCTCTATTGTGTGGGTTTGGCGAGGACAATCAGTCTTTTAATTATTACAACAGACACTTTGGGAAGACAAAAAAAAACAATGAAAAGGAATTATATCGCTGTATCACCATAATGCTATTTTTTTATATTATGGTGATTTAACACTATGCTAAAATAATGTGAATAGTTATTTTTATTTTTTAAAAAAAAACATTGCTCATTGTGGGCCTTTTAACAGCATTTTTAATGGCAGTGACCAGCAAAGTTTTTAAAATGAATAAAACATCACTGTAGTGTGATATTTTTATAATTATTATGATTATTAAATATCTTGCCCACCCTTCACGAGCAAGTCCCAGGGTGGGCTACAGCGATCTTAAAATTCAGAATTAAAAACAGCTAACATATTGAGATTATATGTATTATAAAATATTTCAGTTGTAGTCTTATACCTCTCTTCCATTCAAACAAATTGTAGCTGAAAGATGCTTGAGGAATAATGACAAAAATATTGTAAGAAAAAAACAGTGTCATAAAATGGCAGCTATCACAAATGTTATAATGAGGACGTGTAGAGCCATGGTAGGTTCACTTTCTTGATATATCTTGATATATCTAATCTGCCCTTTTAAAAAGTTGGAAGTTGGAAGAGCAGAGCTAAATTCAACTACACCTGTGGAGGTCATGCTCCTCTATCTATCTACTGATAGATGCTGGCCTTTTCAAAGTCTCAGAAAATTTAGAAGTTCCACAGGGAAAAGAGAAGATAACAATGACTGGGTTATGATGCCACACAGATGTGTGCGACTCACAGATGGCAATTGCACACTAAACACCTAGTGATTAGGTGTTTAGACAGAGGGCCTTCTCAGTAGAGGTGCCCACACTGTGAAACACCCTCCCATCAGATGTCAAGGAGATAAGTAACTATATAACCTTTGAAAGACATCTGAAGACAGCCCTGCATAGGGAAGCTTTTTAATGTATAACGTTTTACTGTGTTTTTATATGTTGGAAACCACCCAGTGGCTAGGGCAGCTTAGTCGGATGGGCGGAGTACAAATAATAAAATTATTATTATATTATTATTTAGAAGCACCCTATAATGCATTTAATAAAGCAAACAGTTGCCAAAGGAATCTCAATCTGCAACCATTTTGTTCATCTTTTATAGTACCACAAGATATTTTTTTGTGTGTGTTCTGGCTATGAAGTTGCATACTACAAAATATTTCAAAACAATACGTCTGTAGTTTTATAGCACCAATTATAAATCTGATTCAGCTATTACATCTTATGGATTCAGATTCAGAAAAATGTCAACCAATCAGCTCGAGCAGAATCTATAACAAAGAATAACCACATGTCTTACTAGTAAAGAACACATTTTTAACATCTCATTTAAAAGGGGGAAAAAATAACAGTGTTGCGCTTGTATTATAGCCAGTGGGTACTGGTCTTGGAATATTTATGATGATTTATGGCTGAAAATTCGGTTTGGAGTTATACAATTTTGTCTGCCTCGGCAGAACTATAATTCAACTACCACTGGCTACTTTGCAAGCAAAACCCTATTATAAAATCCCTCAGGTGTCTGCCCCCAGAATGTAAACAAATAAAGCTGGAAGGAAGGGAGGTTTACGCTAATGCCCACTTCAAAGGTCAGCTGATCGGAGTATAACATCTAACCTTTGAGGCTACATGGCCACATTTTGGGGGAAATCTCAAATAATGAAATGTGGCTTTTGCAACTCCTAACTCTGTCACTTTCTCATCCAGTGAATGCTATCTACAGTGGCTCCTGTTTGGCTCTGTAACTTTGCCTATTATCTCAGTGCTTACATTTCATACACAATAATATTTTGGGGTTTTCCTGGGAAGGTACCCTCCCTTTTAATACAATGCTCCACTGTCAATTAAACATGGCAAGAACAGCTGAGGCGATCTACGCTTGGTCCCAAGCAGCATCTCTAATTAAGGTTCCACTTCCATACTGCATCCCAGAATGCTCGCTACACATAGCTGCCAAGTGTCCCTTATTTGAAGGGACAGTCCCTTATTCCAGTGCCATGTCCTGCTGCTGTCCCTTATTGATGGATGTCCCTTAAATGATGTCCCTTAAATTTCAAAGGAAGCAGCTCCTCTCCCTCCCTCCCTGCCGGCTAAGAACGACTGGGGGGTGGAGCTTGCATGCCTTGTGTGTGGCTAGTTAATGCAAGCTGAGGGGGTTTTTGAATGCTGGACGCCATTTTGTTGCACATGCTGCTGCAAACTTTGCAGTGCAAAGCCACGCCAGGGAGCCATCTTAAGTTGAGGTTGCATAGGCCTTGTGGTGCATGTGATTCAGACCTCTGGTTACAAAGTTGGTTGGACAGTGTTCTCGAAGCTACCAGCATGAGTTTGACCAGACTGCAGGAGGACAGGAAGACTGGAGTGCCTGGAACAGGTGAGGCTGCAGGTCCCTTATTTTGGCTGCTGGTCCCTTATTTTCAAGGCTGCTGGTCCCTTATTTTCAAATCTAAGTTGACAGCTATGTTGCTACAAGTAGATCCTACTGAGTTGCCATCTGCCATTTCAAAGAACTTCCATCTACAACAAGATAATAGAATCATATGATTCTATAGAATTGTAGAGTTGGAAGAGACCCCAAGGGTCATCTAGTCCAACCCCCAGCAATGCAGGGATCTCAACTTAAGCATCCATGACAGATGGATATTGAACCTCTGCTTAAAAGCCTCCAAGGAAGGAGAGTCCACAGCCTTCTGGCGGTTCCCTCACTGCAAGAAGTAAAGTTACAGGGAACCAGGTAGAGGGCCTTCTCGGTAGTGGCACCCGCCCTGTGGAATGCCCTCCCATCAGTTGTCAAGGAAATAAACAATGATTTGACTTTTAGAAGATATCTGAAGGCAGCCCTATATAGGGAAGTTTTAATGTTTGGTGTTTTATTGTATTTTTAATATATTGTTGTGAGTCAGATGGGCAGCATATGAATAAAATGGTCATTGTTATTCAGTTATTTTTGGAAATTCCCCAAATATCTCAAGTTTGTTTTATATATTCCTTCACACAACCAGCAACGGACTGGCTCTACATTAGCCCAATGCAAGACCCCAAAAGAACCCACAAGTGTTTAAACTGGAGAGGGAAATTGGATGTGCCCACCCTGTCTTATCAGGTTCCCTGATCAGAAGGAGATTTGTGTGTTCAGTCGAGTTCACTTTCTAGCTCCCTTCAGATATTCTAGGGAGGGTAAGATGAGGAGGGGTCTGGCACACAAAGGGACACTAGGGTGGGTTCAGCAATTTAAGCTCTCATGAATTGTTTTGAACTTTGAATAATGCTGCCACATCTCCACAATGTACATTCATTAACTTTGAAACACGCTTGTGAACCCCCTGAGATGTTCGGATGAAGGGTGGTATATGAATTTAAAAAATAAAATAAGGGCATATGCATGCATATTAAATCTTGGTGTCTATATACCTAGACTTGGTTGGTGTTAGGGATGGGGGGAATTCAATTCAGTTTGCCTTTAAAGTGAACCTTCCTAACCTGCATTTTCTGAAACTGTAAGAGAACCAAACCTTAGAAATTCACATTTCCCTGAATTTTGCAATGCAGTTCTCCAGCCAAGTAATGTGGCTTGAATTACTTGCCAACCCCAGAAAACCCCAGCCATCCCTCATTAACCCCACCCACCCCCTAGACCTTGCACCCTCAAACCCCCACTAACTGATAACACTTGGGGTGAGAAATCTTTCTGGCTTCCATTCCATGGGCCAACTCTGACAGGTGTTTGTCAATCACATGACATAACTCTGATGCCACATGATTGACAGGTTGGCTTCACTGCCCACATGTCCAAATCTGGACAACAGTGTTGGAAGTTTGGAGCTTGGGAAAGGTAGCAAAACCTGTCCCATGCTCATCCTTTCAACCCTTTCCAATCCGCCCCGTGTCAGAGGTGCAAAGGAGTGCTGGAGAAGGAATCAGACACTTTGTCTAGAGGGTACTGAGTTGAAAGGAGGGGGAAATGTCCTTCTCCACTGAAGAAATTTGCACCAGAATTCTAATGAGCTTTTTTGCTTGCTAAACTGCAAAATGATACGGAAATGTGGGAATGTACAGAACTTCAGACTGGAAAAAGAAACAGAGAGAAGCCTAAATTGCCTGATTTGCGCTTCCCTTGTTGGTGTGGGGGTTTTGTCGCTTCAGATTAGAAGAAAGGGATCGTGATGTCTTTCTACTTCCTGGCCACATCTCCCCTTCTGATAGTTGTGTAGGAGGAAAGAGCTGTCTATTTTTATGAAACATATAACAAAAGAGCAAACTTCATATTTTTGTGGCAGTTGGCTTCGGCCTATCACACTTTCAGCTTCACCTAGACAGCATTGGTGCATATTAGCTTCTCCCATTTCGAAGACACCCTCGTTTAGAAGCCACACCTTCATCACGCAAGCTGCCAAGGAAGAGAATTAAGTGTAACCAGAGCCACCTTCCATTTGCAGCCACAGGGAGAAGTGATTAAATTTAATGGAAACTGCAGCTTCTAAATAAAAGCACCAAGAACTTCCACTCCTACACAGCAGGGAGCCAGGCTGCATACAGGGAGCTAAATTAATCCCTGGTATAACCACGTTGCAATCGCAGGGCTCACACTACAGAAGCTTCTTGGCCTGTCGTATTCTTTCCTCCGGCTATAATGAAACGGAAGAGCCACACACTCGCATTCAGTCACACACAAAATGGAATCCGGGACAAAACGTCGCCGAGCAGCCTAATGATGGGCCCTGCAAAAGGTTGCATTTCCTCGCTGGTAGATTCTACCATGTCACCTGCTTAGGGTGGACAAATGAGGGGGCCAAGGAATTCACAGCTAGATTTCCTGACTAAGCTTAATGAGAGGAGAGAAAGAGAGAAAGCTGCTACCAGAGGAATTAAATCTTCTCATTTCCTAGCCGATACAATCAGGCAGGAGACATTTTCCATATGCTGGGAGAGCTGGGATGTGTTCCTCCAGGAAATTAAAACCTCCTATTTGGTTGGATCTCCAGCAGAAGATGCAATTAAAATTAGATTAAAACAAAACAAAACCCAAGGCATTCTCACCTCGGTAAGAGTACATGTCTGACTGCCAGAATAAAGCTGAAGGGGGAAACAGGCCCTCAGCTCCCACAAAAGATTATCTGCACCATGGTTATTACTTAGCTATCTTTAGTAACACTGTACAAATAAAAAACTCCTTTGTACATGACATGGGAGTTGAGGAGGGGGGCAGGGAGAAGTGGGTAAACTCTAAATAATTCTAGTGAATACTGGCATACTGTACTGCTTTTAAAAAATCCCCAGGTATCCAATGGAATTCCCCCATAAAGACTGAGTGTTTTTAGGGGGGGGGCTATATATAGCTTCAAAATGTGAAATTTCAACTTTTGGTAGCATTTTAGAATAAGGGGAACCTCTAATAATACACAATATATGGCAATCCTAAATGACAGTGTGGCAATGCAGAGTCTTAGACAGCCTTTTCAGTCTCTAAATGATAAATAATAATAATAATAATATTTATACCCCGCACATCCGGCTGGGTTTCCCCAGCCACTCTGGGCGGCTTCCAGCACATATAAAAACATAAAACATTAAAAACTTCCTGATACAGGGCTGCCTTCATAGGACTGATGTGCTAATAACTGCAGGAATCAGCAGTTTATTCCCATGTGTATGTTGAGGAAGATTCAGTAGCAGCTTTCATGCAGAATTACCAGCCAGTGTCCTGTTAGGTAACCAATATTGGTAGGGCTGCTGCCAGGCGTTCAGCACTGCAGGGCTGGAGGCAAGGTCCACACCCTGGTAGGGGCCCACTCCAGAACTCACTGCTGCCACCATTTGTTCACTTGCCCCTTCTGAGCAAGTGACAGGAACAAGGAAAATGAGTGTCGGTCTCTCACTGTATCTCTCTGGCTGTGCAGTAGTGTGGCTCGGCCCCAGTAGGAAAGGGCAAGCAATGAGCTGCTATGAGTTGATGGGCCTCCTCAGAGAGGGAGACCTACCAAGGGCCAAGTGATCTCCCAAACCTAGAGCTGGCACTTACTGGGGTCTGGAAAGCTAATTAAACCCAGATCCTGACACATTCCACCCATGACGCAACAGATCTAGCCCTGGCTTTTGCTGCTGATTTTCCAAATTAAAATCTGCTCCTGCCTAGCTAGATTCCTCCAAGTTGTGCTCTCTGTCATGATTCTTTTTTTTTTTTTTTATAAATTTTTTTATTGCTTTTTTCCAGAATCTAAATCCATCATCAATAACACAACAAAAGCGGTTTTACAGAAAGAAAAAGAAATTAAACAAGAAAAAATTCATTTTTCGAAGTCTTTTTTTTTTTTTTTCATCATCCACTGGACTTCCCCATCTCCTCCATCCCTGCATTCTTTATAATAAATATAAACAGCAAATTAATACCTTGTTTCCTGTGTTTTTGTATTTTCATCTAATTATTCACTCTGAAATTAAAACTTTTCTCAATCATTAACTTTGTTTCTATCAACTCCGAATTTCAATACTGAAGCATATTTACCTCAAACCTTAGCAAATTTTTAACATTCATATATCTTATAATGTTTTTGTAAATAGTCCTTAAATTTTTTCCAATCCTCTTCCGCAGCCTCTTCTCCCAGGTCTCGGATTCTGCCAGTCATTTCGGCTAGTTGCATATAGTCCATCAGTTGTGTGTGCCATTCTTCCAGTGTGGGTAGCTCCTGTGCCTTCCAGTATTTAGCTATGAGAATTCTTGCTGCAGTCGTTGCATATAGAAAGAAGGTTCTGTCTTTCTTAGGTATCCTCTGGCCCACAATGCCCAAGAGGAAGGCCTCTGGTTTCTTCTGAAAGGTATACTTAAATACCTTTTTCAACTCGTTATAAATCATTTCCCAGAAGGCCTTCACCCTCGGGCATGTCCACCAGAGGTGGTAAAAAGTTCCTTCAGCCTCCTTACATTTCCAACATTTATTATCAGACAAATGGTATATCTTTGCAAGTTTGACTGGGGTCATGTACCACCTGTACATCATTTTCATAATATTTTCCTTTAAGGCACTACATGCCGTAAATTTCATACCGGTGGTCCATAACCTTTCCCAGTCCTCAAACATAATGTTGTATCCAATATCTTGTGCCCATTTTATCATGGCTGATTTGACTGTCTCATCTTGAGTATTCCATTTAAGCAGCAAGTTGTACATTCTTGAAAGCACTTTCGTCTTAGGTTCAAGTAATTCTAGTTCTAATTTTGATTTTTCCACCTTCTCTGTCATGATTCTGCCCATAAGCCACCAGGCACTGCCCTTGTTCTGGCTTCCCTGACTATAACCACTGGAAATATTTTCGGAATTCAAATTTGGCAACCACTTGTACATCTGCAATCTGGGACTTCTGCTTCCTCATTGCACCCTCTATAGCTTCCTTAAATACGCTTCTCCAACATTAATACAATGGGTGATGGACTCACATGAGCAGTGATTGGAACATGTCAGAGGCAAACCATAACATTCAAACCAGGAGGGATGTCAGATAAAAAGTTCAAAATTATGTCTAACCTTCTCTCGCTCTCTCCTGAAATCACAGTCCTGAAATCTTCCTCTTGGTCTCTGTTAGTAAACACAGAATGTTTGAGATACTGATGGTCAGGCTTTTTTCCTGCTGGAACTCACTTCTGGAACCTCTCAGTTGGGTGCCATTGCCATTATAAGAGAACAAGAGGTGTTCATTGTGAGTTCCAGCACCTCTTTTTCTGGAAAAAACAGCACCACTGATGGTGTTGAAAGCACTCACTGTAAGTACAGCATGCTATAGAAGAGGGATAAGTATACTTGTGAGAGCTTTTCATAAAACAAATAAAAATAAAATAGAACTCTTGAGATACACCAACCAAAGCTTTCTGCAAAACATACATACATAGCAATAAATAATTATGAGTCCAGGAATTTGAGTACCAGAACTGGAAGGAGCCCACACTCCTTTTACACAATTTCTTCATTTCAGCACAATTATTTAGGGCATTAGGGGAGACATTTCATTGAGAGTTAGAAACCTTTGCCACTCAATTTTAAACCATCCAGTAGATCCAGATCTACCTTCTGCCCACCCCTGCAACAAAGATCAAATCAAAACCTTTTATTTTTGTACAGGATGATCTTTTTCTCTGAAGTATTCATATGCAAATTAATGGAATCTGGTTTTGATTTCACTTTCCCCCCTGCCTTTTAAGCTCCCCCACCCCACCCCCTACCTCATTACCATATATTTTCACAATTGCTGTAATTAGGTCTAATTACACAATTAGTGGAACCCATGCGTGATCATGTCACCAAAATGTGTAATGATGTGCAATTACATAATTACCACGCTTAACAGCACTAGGGTGCAAAGCTCCTAAAATATTACAAGGGAATGTCGTGTGGGTTCAGAAAAGGGGTATTATTTTTTCCTGGTACGAATAAAATAAATCAGTCTGCAATGTCAACAAACTTTATTAAAGAGATGATGGGCCAACTCTCCTACAGGTAGAAATGGACTTCAAACTGCCTAATTAACGCTCCATTAAATCAGTCATTTGTGCAGTAAAAGGAGTAATGACCAGTGGCTCCTTACTGTTGTGCAGCTCTGTTTGTCCCGCTTCAAGGTTACATTTTTGTTGGTGGGATACTGAATGGCTCCAGCCTCCAAAGTGCTGTTCTATGAAAAATGTACTATTCCCACCCAATAAGCGCATTCTTTATTGTTGTGAATGTTGGGTAAATTGGTTTGCATGTGTTTCACAGGCTAATGGGTGTCATTCTTGATGTAATTAATGATTTTGTGAAGCCTTCACTTTAACACCGGATCAGAGACAGTCAAACGTAAAGTGGGCCAGTTTCAAGGTGTTGACACCTCTTCGGTGCTGCAGGAAAGTTTCTAAGGTTTGTTTTCACTTTTGTTGTTTAGTCGTTTAGTTGTGTCTGACTCTTCATGACCCCATGGACCAGAGCACGCCAGGCACTCCTGTCTTCCACTGCCTCCCACAGTTTGGTCAAACTCATGCTGGTAGCTTCAAGAACACTGTCCAACCATCTCGTCCTCTGTTGTCCCCTTCTCCTTGTGCCCTCCATCTTTCCCAGCATCAGGGTCTTTTCCAGGGAGTCTTCTCTTCTCATGAGGTAGCCAAAGTATTGGAGGCTCAGCTTCAGGATCTGTCCTTCCAGTGAGCACTCAGGGCTGATTTCCTTAAGAATGGAGAGGTTTGATCTTCTTGCAGTCCATGGGACTCTCAAGAGTCTCCTCCAGCACCATAATTCAAAAGCATCAATTCTTCAACGATCAGCCTTCTTTATGGTCCAGCTTTCACTTCCATACATCACTGCTGGGAGAACCATAGCTTTTACTATATGGACCTTTGTTGGCAAGGTGATGTCTCTACTTTTTAAGATGCTGTCTAGGTTTGTCATTGCTTTTCTCCCAAGAAGCAGCCATCTTTTAATTTTGTGGCTGCTGTCACCATCTGCAGTGATCATGGAGCCCAAGAAAGTAAAATCTCTCACTGCCTCCATTTCTTCCCCTTCTATTTGCCAGGAGGTGATGGGACCAGTGGCCATGATCTTCGTTTTTTTGATGTTGAGCTTCAGACCATATTTTGCGCTCTCCTCTTTCACCCTCATTAACAGGTTCTTTAATTCCTCCTTACTTTCTGCCATCAAGGTTATGTCATCTGCATATCTGAGGTTGTTGATATTTATTCCGGCAATCTTAATTCTGGCTAGGAATTGTTTTCACTAGTTTGATGTTATTCTTGTAACTTCCATCAAGTTCTCCATAAATGAAAAATGTCAGGCAGACAGCAGGTGCAGTTCAGGGCAGCAAACAACAAGTGATAAAACAATAGCTCAGTTGGTGATAGTTTAGTTGGTAGAGCATGAGAATCTCAGGGTCGAGGGTTCAATCCCTATGTTGGGTGAAAGATTCCTGTATTGCAGGGGGTTCGACTATTTTCATAGTCCCTTCCAACACTACAATTCTGTGGTTCTGTAAAAAAAAAATTTAAAAAACCATTGGGAAAGAACTCAAGTTAAAAGGCTTCTTGAAAGAGGAAGGTCTTCAGTAGGTGCTGAAAAGAGAATGGATACCTGTCTTATAGTCAAGGGAAGGGAATTGCAAAGGGTAAGCACCCCAACCTTAAAGTCCTGATTCCTATATGCTGTGGAAAAGACCTTCTGATAAGATGGTATGTGCAGGAGACGTGCAGAACACAGCTATTGATTGGGTATATAAGAGGTGAGGTCTCCTGCTGCAAAGCTGTGTAGGGCTCTATACAACAAAACCAGCACTTTGTACTTAGTCTGCCGTTGTGCAAGTCTATTAAAAACCTGATCTTTAAAGGTGCCTAGCAGTTTGTGGGGGGCATGCATTATTTGTCTGACATTTGGCAGGCTTCATCATCACAGAGAGGGATGCAGGTGGCGCTGTGGTCTAAACCACTGAGCCTCTTTGGCTTGCCAATCATAAGGTCAGTGGTTCGAATCCCCGCGACAAGGTGAGCTCCCGTTGCTCGGTCCCAGCTCCTGCAAACCTAGCAGTCTGAAAGCACGTCAACATGCAAGGAGATAAATAGGAACCGCTCCGGCGGGAAGGTAAACGGCGTTTCTGTGTGCTGTTCTGGTTTCACCAGAAGCGGCTTAGTCATGCTGGCCACATGACCTGGAAAAACTGTCTGCGGACAAATGTTGGCTCCCTCGGTCAGTAAAGCGAGATGAGCGCCGCAACCCCAGAGTCGTTTGCAACTGGACTTAACTGTCAGGGGTCCTTTACCTTTTTTATCATCACAGGAGGAGCAGCTATGTCTGTAAATTTCATTCAACTCTGCCAATATATGAAGAAGTTATATGCATTGGTTAATTACCCATTGTGATCAATCAAGAAGGCATCAAGAACTTCAGAATATGAGGTAAAGCAGCCCTCTGCCTCAATCCAAGCCACTGAGCCACACAACCCCTCTGCAAGCCAACAAAGTCAGTTCCACTGTGAGTATTTTGTTTCTGTGGACAGCCCTACAGAATGCTACCATCAGACAGGGAGGTTCCAGGTACCTGCCATAACTGTTGATAAACCTATTCACCATTAATTTGTCTAATTTTCTAAAAACCATCTAAGTTTGTTGCCATCACCTTATCCTTTGGCAATGAATTCCATAAGTTATCTATGAAATATTACTTTTACCTGCCTGATCATATGAGTCTTGGATGAATTTGTTGTCCAGGACTGCTACTGCAGTTCCTGGACTGCTACTGCAGTTCCTTTTATCAGTGATGACACAAATTGAACATGTGATCTACGGTACTGTTTTTGTTTGTTTGTTTTGTTTTATTAGACTTCGACTTTTTGGCCTTTATAACACCTCAGCAACTGAGTTTAAATACAGCAATGCTTGAAGAAATTCTCAACTTAAGCCCCTGAGAATAAGTGTCCTCCCGATTTAGAAACAATTGTTCTTTAAACAATATGCAATTACATCCCACTTCAAATTCATAGGTTAAAAAAAAGTCAGAGTGAAATATATAACCACTTTTCATGGCTGGAATTACATTTCAAAGGTAATTAGAGATCTTGAAATATACAAAGCAATTCGCAAATGCTTCATTTTCTCTCCCAAACTTTCTTAAATATATGTATATTTAGAGGAAATGTTTACCTCCCTTCAATAACTTGAATGGAAAACCATGGAACTTCCTACATCTCATGACCCTGAAAAGGCCCAAATGACTTTTATTGTATATCATTTTAGTGGTAATTTTTTATGGGGGATGGTGGTTTTCATTTTTATGTTATCTTAGATCATTCTGACAAGCCAGTCTCTCATTTGGGGAGGGGGAGGAAAGTGCCATTTACAACAACATTTGTTATAAAATGATGTGAACATTACAAATGATGCTTGCCCAGGAAATTTATTGGCAAATATAATTATGAGCTCAAATGCGATAGAGCCTTATAAATCACCAGCCTCAAACTCCAGTGCCGTAATCCTCAAATAGGCTATTGTGGACCTTTAGTGCACCTTTCCCATAAAACTGTATGATATTTCATCTCAGGTGATGTTTGTGGGATTTTAAAAGTATACAGTCATGAGAACACTTCAGGTGTGATGAGCTAAACGAAACACTGTATAATATTGTTGCACACCACTCCAGTCTCTGAGCTGTGTGAGATGCCAGGAATTCACTCAGAGTTTGTATTTCCTTTTGGGAATGCACCACAGTAGAAACTGTGGTGTCTTTATGATATATGGTTTATTTACACACATATAAAACCTGAGCCTACGATGGAAAGGCTCACAGCATTAAGATCCCAAGAAGGTCCTGCTTCTCCCATGGCCACAGCCTTGGATTCAATCAGAGATCTGGCATGGTGCTCCCTCACTCCTTCTCTCTCTGCTTTGCTTCAAGTTCACATCAGAACCCCAAAACTCTGCCTTAAAACTCAGGCTTTGTCCTTCTAACTATCTAAGAATTGAAGGGGGTGCCCTTTTCCTTTGTTCTCATAATGGCTCATCACCCAGGTGATTACCTCATCAGGAAGCTAGCCTGATTTATATTTTAGCCTTTGTCATATCCAGGGATTAAGGCGCCTGGCACCCACAAACTCATAATATATCCAAGCAAACTTTCAATCATTTTATACTTCTGAGCCCACTCACAGCTTTGAGTTGAAAGGAGAAACATCCACTGACTTCAAAGAAAACCAACAACCAGTTTCTTATTATTGGGCTTGGAACACATCTACCATGGCCTTTTCAGCCCCACATTATATCTGTGCTATACCACTCACCCCCACCCCCTGCCACCACTGAGAATTCTGGGAATTATGGTTTGGGGAGGCTGTTTGCTTGCCCATCCGCAGCTCACAGAATTACCACAACTTCATGGGAAGAAGGATAATCATTAAACCAGTCTAACCCTCCTGCGCCATTACTGAAGACATTATCAACCCACTGACTATTGAGGTATTCTAGAGACCCCTTTAATGTCATAACTGGATATAATGATTATGAGGGACATCCAAATATTGCCATCAATAAACAGAACAGACTTTCGCTTTCTCTCTTCTCCACTGCAGCCCCCTCACATCAGCTTACACTACACTGGATATCGATATGACCCCAATTCAAGAGGATGGGGGAATAGATCACATTCCAAACCACTTGAATCTGAGTGGTGTGAGATTCCAGAGGTTCCAGGCACCTTCCCAAGGGTCAGTTTCCTTGGGATGAGGGCAGCGAAAACTGCTGTGTTTTTATTAGTTTATTTACACATACACATATATATAACCTGAGCCTATGATGGAGCGCCACAACCCCAGAGTCGTTCGCGACTGGACTTAACTGTCAGGGGTCCTTTACCTTTACCTTTTTATGATGGAGGGCTGCACAACATTAACACTGCAAGAAGGCCTTGATTCTCTCATAGCCACAACCTTGGATTCCAACAGAAAATAGGCATGGGTCTGTCTCTCAGCTGCCCAGCCTGCAGCTTCTTACTTCTAGCTCACACAACTCAACTCTTTGCTTTTGTCTTTCTAACTGCCAGGCAGTTGAAAGAGGGGGCCCACCCATTTCACCTCTGGCGCCAAGCCACTTCCTTTGTTATCTTACTTCACCAGGCTAGTCCGTGAACTGAATCTGTGCTGGATCCCAGAATTAGAAGGGGGCTCAGGCATACAGACTACCCATCCCCAAAACTCACACCAATAATCTAACACAAAAGCTATTAGGGTACATTGGATCTCCCAGTGTTACCTTAAATTCCTCATTGGGCTACCAGGAAGCCTTGAGGAAGAAACAGAAGAGGTGTGTTGCAAGTTTGTGTCACAGTCCAGTTCACGGGCGACCCAAGTCCCAGCAGGGGAAGTCAGTAACCGGGGCAAGATGGTGGGGTGGGAGCAGGAATGAGGGTCCAGAAGCCAGAAGTCAGAAGCCAAGAGTCCGAGGGTCAGAGAACCAGGAGTCAAGAAGCCGAGGGTCCAAGGGTCAGGAAGCAAGGAGTCAAGAAGTCAAGGGTCCGAGGATCAAGAAGCAGGGAGTCAAGAAGCCAAGGTTCAAGGATCAGGAAGCAAGAAGCCGAACACAGCAAGCGTGTTGCTGTGGCAAAGAGCCAAAGGGAAATGCTGACCTTATATCCCTTTCCAGCTCTTGCCACCAGGTGCTGTGAGGCCGCGCCTTGCCTCTTCAGAACAAACTTAAGAAGCCCCCAGTCCTGCAAAGTCCTATTGGTCACAGGGCCTGGCTCCTGCACGCACACCTGACAGATTGTAAACTCCTTTGTTAAAATAAGCACAAATTGCAGCAGAATTAAGCGCTGGTAGAGGAATCCAAACCCCTTTGCACTGGGCAGCAGAGGAGAGCCTCCCTCCACTCAACCCGGCCAGACTCTGCTGGACTTTGCCTATCACTGAGCTACAGTTTCCCCTTCCTCTCTTAGTTATACAGAAAATGTCTAATCTAGCAATTTAAAATTCGTAGGTAGTTTCCTATGGATGTCAATGCAGTACAGATTATTTTCATCATTTCTGGCAACGACAGCAATAAACCTGAAGGATTCCAAGCTGAGAGGCTCAAAGAAAACATAAAGTACCGTTTCTGTTTAGGGATCTGGACAGCAGTAGTAATAAACAGGGTCATAACGACACATTTGCAACTTCTGCCTTTGCCAATAGCTAAAATTCATACAAAATCAAAGCTTGCGGTTAACTTAGTGAGCTTGTGTCCCCTTTTGCAAGTGGGATGTAGTGTGTATATTACAGGGATGTTTCTGTCTTTTTATGAGACAATTGGATAAAGTAATTGTTTTGCTTTGTTTTTTTGTAGAAACTTTTCTAGTGTGGCACCTCCGTGGCATATTAATTAAAGTCTTTGAAGTCTCGCTTTTTGGGGAGTGTTTAAAGATATTATTTCCTTCTTGTCAATAAAACTGACATTTAGTGGTGCCGTCTTCCTCCGGCTCCCCCTGTGCGAATGCCTGCTGGCATTCTAAAACCATTAACACAGCTGCTTATTTTCTGCATTTTTATAGAAGGCTTGAGACCTGAACAATCAAGATTATCATTTTACACTCCTGTTTGTTTTACCACTGGGGTGATAACATGATTAAAACAGTAAATGTCAATTTGTTCCTCCAATATATTATGCCTATATTCTACAGGTCAATTCGTCACAGAGATGCTTAATTTTTATAGCTTGTGTTTTTGGGTTTCTTTCATTCTTTCTTTTTGAAAAAGAAAGATTTAAATTACTACTCCTACAAACAGCAGAGAAAGCATTAAGGGAGAAGACAAGCCGAGTTCTTCAGCATTTATTTCAAGTGGGTGGGGGTCTAGGAAGGCGACTTATATGGTACCATTTGCTGTAATAACCAGTCACCTCATAAATTAATATTTATCCTCATGGGATTTCTGTAAGCTAAACACAGCAATCCTCATAACTCCACGCCAGACTTGGGTAAGTTATGTCCCATTCCAAGCCACGTAGGAAGGCCAACTAGTGACTGACAACTAGGGTGAACATGTATCCTACTATACAGAGGACACTTCTCTGTCTGAAGGTATATCAGAGGTCAGTCTTCTGTTTGAAGGTGTCCTCTCTGTGAAAGGTTGTCTGGTCAAAGGATGAAGCAAGGATGGGGAACTGAGAGCCAGTGTGGTGTAGTGGTTAAGAGCGGTAGACTCGTAATCTGGTGAACCGGGTTTGCGTCTCCGCTCCTCCACATGCAGCTGCTGGGTGACCTTGGGCTAGTCACACTTCTTTGAAGTCTCTCAGCCCCACTCACCTCACAGAGTGTTTGTTGTGGGGAAGGAAGGGAAAGGAGAATGTTAGCCGCTTTGAGACTCCTTAAAGGGAGTGAAAGGTGGGATATCAAATCCAAACTCCTCCTCTTCTTCTTCTTTTTCAAAGATAACTTTCCAATGGCCCATTTGCCAGGCTATTTTGCACCATAGGCAAGGCTAACTACTTCTACACACACACACACATACAACTTCAATTTTCAAGAATAGATGTCATGTAGAAAAAAATGAAAAGAACGAAACTTGAAACTGCTAAATTTATTTTAAATTGCAAGACTAAGTAATACAACGATCTTTGATTATCTTTCTCAAATGCAAAAGAAAATGTTTTAGTGCCCAAATCATTTTGAATAATTTTGTGAATTGTGATATTAAAATTTAAGTCTCTTAAAAGTTTCGATTTAATTTGCCCTTTGGTGCACTGAAACCAAATATACAACTCTTCCAAACATACGATATATGGAATGAAGAAAATCCAAAAGATTTCAGTTTTACATTTCATTCAAGATTGTATGGCCCCCAATCTGGATTATAATTTTTACTGCTCACTCCACAGTTAATTCCCATCATAAAATTAGTGAAAATTGTTGAATGTTACCCGTTAATTCTGTTCTATCCTGTTTTTCCTTTTTTTTTTATCCAATTTATGAACCAAGAACCTATACAATGACCTCTAATAATGAACCATATGCTGTAGATATTATTGCAAATTTGGTATGCTGTTTGGGGACATGAGAAGACTTGGACTGTTTGTAGTATTTATTATTTGAATGATCTTTGTTTATAAACCCCCCAAAAAAGTTATTTAAAAAAACAAATAGTAGAGAAACATTTTAAAAAAACAAATAGTAGAGAAACATTTTCCAGAAAAATAAATATCTCTAGAATATGGGCTATGCCCAAAAGCTTTTTCTACTATATGTTCAAGCTACTATATGTTCAAGCAAATAAAAAACTTTCTCAAAATCCTTCATGGCTGGCTTTACATTAATGAACCTAATAATTATTAAAAAGTGTAGTCAGGCAAAAGAATAAAGAAAACCAAGCTACCACGTCTTGGGCTACTGTTCCCAGAGGCTAAAACCCCTGACAGATATTTTTAATGAAGTTTTTTTATATTACTGATTCATACTAACCATAGAATTTATGGAATTTCTTTTCTGTTGGGAATATAATGGCTTCAAAGCATCTGGAGATGCCAAGGATTTCTTAGTCCAAGCAAGTATAATTAAAAATAAGGCTGCTACACTGAAGAAAACATTGATGGACTGCAGTAAAAATCATATTTGATGAAGTAACCACTTCAGAATTTAAATTATTAAATCTCTTTCCACAAAGCTTTGATACAGCAAAACTGTATTGTTGTAATAGGATTCCATTGGTCATTTTTTCCCTCAAAGAAAAAGTAACCTTTGAGGAAGGGGAAAGCAGACGGGGTAGAATTTATAACTAGAAACTTTTTGAAGACTCTTCAGGGGGGCAAAGTGGCTTGAGGTGTGTTAGGGTTGGAGAAGTAGCAGGCAAGAAGAGAGATTAAACATAGCTTCATACCTAAGATCCAAACTAGACATGACATGGGTAAGGCAATGCTCAATCATCTGGTGTTTTCCCCCTAATTTGTCTGAAAACAGCTGTGTTTCTACATGTGAAGGTCTATCTTATCCCCATCCATCTTGTTCAGATATCCATTTGAACATATTTTTATCAGCATCATTGATAATTTGTTGTCAATATCGTGATGATTTCATTATAGGTGCCATTTATTATATTTGCTGGCCACATTTCTCACATACTGACCCAAAGCAACTTACAATGAAAGCAGTTAAGAAAAACAATAGAAAGCTAAAAGTACAGCTATACAAATAAAAGACAGGATGACTACTGGTCCTACCTTACTGGAAGAGGCCACAATGCCACCCTTCAGATTAAGAGCCAAAAGCCCAGGTCAGCGGGGGACACCACTGAAAGGGCCTATTCTCACTGATTATATTAATATGTACAGTGGTACCTCTGGTTACGAACGCTTCAGGTTATGAGCTCTGCTAACCCGGAAGTAGCTGCTCCTGGTTGCGAACTTTGCCCCAGGATGCAAATGTAAATAGCACACCAGAGGTGTGCACGCAGCGGGAAGCCCCATTAGTGAAAGCATGCCTCAGGATAAGAATGGTTTCAGCTTAAGAACGGACCTCCGGAACGAATTAAGTTCGTAACCAGAGGTAACACTGTATGTTTAAATTAGGACTGATGGGTTATTCTTATTGTTGATGTGAGCCACTGTTTGTTTGTTTGTTTGTTTGTTTCTTTTTTCTTTCTATTTGCAATTTTAAAAAGAAAACAGCGACGAGGGGAGCAACCTGCAGGGAGAGACCACAGAGTAGTGGTGGATTTTTTTTACTCCATACCATTCCCCAATTATTAGCCACAGAGGAGAAAAGGACGGATATAATAATACAAGTAGTCTTTATGCTTCCCCTTTAGGGACTAATAACAGTGTGAGGAAGATTTTCATTGGGGAAATGGTACAGGGGGAAAGGGTTAAGCCTCACCTCCTCCCCACTGCGCTCCTGGTCCACTCCCCACACCACGGCTGCTTTTAAGCAAAGAAAAGATCCCAAGGGATTTGATTGTGGATTTCCCAGGTTACATCTAATTTGGTCCTAAAGCAAAAGGCATCAAAGGGAGCTTCGGAGGACTGGGGTTTATCTGCATCACACTGCGCTTTGGAAGGTTTTCCAAGCACTGCGGAAAGTGCAACAGCAGAAAGATAAATACCAGTCCTCCTCCAGAGCTCTGGAACTGGAAAGTGAGATTATCTCTGAACCATACTCTGAGCACCTTCAGTTGTTCAGTAGGGTGCCTTTACTCCTGTCTGTGTCTGTACTGGATTTGAAATTGCTTTTACATATGAAATTGTTTTTAATTGTTTCTACATACGGGAGCTGTTTTAATTGTTTTCATTGCTATAATTGTTTTTATATGTGAAATCGTGTAATTTGTGCAGATGACACAAAACTGGGAGTGGTCCCTAACGCCACAGAAGACAGAACTGGGATTCAAGTGACCTTAACAGATTGGAGAACTGGGCTCAAACTAACAAAATGAATTTCAATGGGCACAAACGTAAGGTTCTGCACTTAGGCAGGAAAAACCAGGTGCACAAATATAAGACACCCGGCTTATTAGTCATACCTATGAAAAGGTTCTAGGGGACTTGGTGGACCACAAGCTTAACTTGGTGCAGCAGCAGAAATGCTAATGCTACTCCAGGCTGCATCAACAGAAGTATAGTGTCCCAATTAAGGGAAAGAATAGTACCACTCTGTTCTGCCATGGTCAGACCACACCTAGAGTACTGTGTCCAGTTCTGGGCACCACAATTTATGAAGGATATTGACAAGCTGGAATGTGTGCTGAGAAGGGCAACCAAGATGATAAAGGGTCTGGAAACCAAGCCTTATGAGGAACAGCTCAGGGAATTGGGTATGTTTGGCCTGGGAAAAAAGAGACAGAGAGGAGCTATGATAGGCATCTTCAAATATCTAAAAGGCTGTCACATGGAAAATGCAGCAAGCTTGTTTTCTCCTGCTCCAGAGGATAGGACTCAAACCAATGGCTTCAAGTTACAAGAAAGGAGATTCCGACTAAACATCAGGAAGAACTTTCTGACACTAAGAGCTGTTCAACAGTGGAATGGATTCCCCTGGGAGGTTGTGGACTCTGCTTCACTGGAGTTTTTAAAGCAGAGGCTGGACCACCATCTGTCATGGATGAAGTAGTTAAGGTTCCTGCATTGCAGGGGGTTGAACTAAATGACCATTGGGGTCCCTTCCAACTCTATGATTATGATTATTGCTACAGCCACAGCAGGCACTGTAACCTTCTAACAGTTTGACTTCACACCCCCCAAGGCACACCCCTCTATTGTCTCCTGAGACAGACAGGTGCCAAAAATTGCATTTATTGATTATATTTTTATTGTCAAATCACTTTGAGAGTGAATTAGACATAGGGTTTAATTAAGGCAGGGGTAGCGTTGAACAAATCAGCTCTCAAAATGAAACTTGTCGTTTAGTCGTTTAGTCGTGTCCGACACTTCGTGACCCCATGGACCAGAGCACGCCAGGCACTCCTGTCTTCCACTGCCTCCCGCAGCTTGGTCAAGCTCATGTTCATAGCTTCGAGAACACTGTCCAACCATCTCGTCCTCTGTCGTCCCCTTCTCCTTGTGCCCTCCATCTTTCCCAACATCAGGGTCCTTTCCAGGGAGTCTTCTCTTCTCATGAGGTGGCCAAAGTATTGGAGCCTCAGCTTCAGGATCTGTCCTTCCAGTGAGCACTCAGGGCTGATTTCCTTCAGAATGGATAGGTTTGATCTTCTTGCAATCCATGGGACGCTCAAGAGAGTCTGCTCCAGCACCATAATTCAAAAGCATCAAAGTCAACTATAAACCAGCAGGGAGGTCATGAGAACATAAGAACCACCTGCTGAATATGGCCAATGGCCCACCTAGTCCGCCATCTTGCTCCCACAATGGCCAAAGTGGTCACAGAAGTTTCTTATGTCTCCATAACTGAAGAGACAGAATCAACAGCAGCTGTAAAGGGCAATATAGTGAAAGAAACAGGCAGAAAAGGCCTGGGATTCTGAACAAGCTATACCTAAGCTCAAGGCTGCCTCATTTACTAACCACTCACTTTTCCTTTCCCAGCTTTAAAAGAGCTCGCCCCCCCCCCAGTGGTTTCAATTCTTGTGAAGGACTACGGCGACAGTCAAGACACAGAGACTATCAGCGTTTGGCAGGTGCAAAACATTTCCATTAGTAGCTGATTGCCTCTCTTAACTGTAGAGAGACGGAGTCGTTTTCGTTTTTAATTTGCAATATAAAAATCAAAAGACCAAGAACCTAACATTGGTTTCCTGCCAAAGAGCTTCATGAAGCAATATGAGCTCCATGGGTGAAGTCTAAGCAGACTAATTATTGAAAAACCAGAAACAACAGAATATTCACATATCTATATATGACATTTGTGTCTACACAAGCCATTGGACAGGAAAGCTGGATTTCCTGGTATACATTAACCAGGTGCAATGGAAGGGTCCACATGTGATTGGTGCAGGGTTGTGGCTTTAAACTCCTCCCACCTTTGCCATTTCCCTAATCTAAATCACACACATGGGGATACACACTTCACGCTGCAGAAGAAAAGGTATTTCCACACCTGTACCCCCATGAATCAGAAAAATGGAACCAATCGTATGTGGGAGACACATCCCAGAAGTTTAAAACAAACATCAACATTCAAGAAAAAACTATCACATATCTGCCACATAGGATGTAATTTAGTCTCAAGACTAGCATATGCCAGAGGTCTTCACAGGTACCTAGCCTGGAAAGTAGACCAGAGTGTTATTGTTGCTAAAAATAATAAGAGTAAATTATAACCAGCTGTTCTGGAAACGTTCAGTACACATAGAAATAGTAGCTTTTAGAATAGATGTATTTGGGTCCATTATGTTTTACCAAAGGGACGTGGGTGGTGCTGTGGTCTAAACCACTCAGCCTCTTGGGCTTGCTGATCAGAAGGTCGGCGGTTCAAATCCCCATGATGGGGTGAGCTCCCGTTGCTCAGTCCCTGCTCCTGCCAACCTAGCAGTTTGAAAGCACATCAAAGTGCAAATAGATAAATAGGTACCACTCCAGCGGGAAGGTACACTGTGTTTCCGTGCGCTGCTCTGGTTTCGGTGTTCTGTTGTGCCAGAAGCGGCTTAGTCATGCTGGCCACATGACCCAGAAAAACTGTCTGCGGAGTGGACAAACGCCAGCTCCCTCAGCCTGTAAAGCAAGATGAGTGCTGCAGCCGCAGAGTCGTCTGTGACTGGACTGCGTCAGGGGTCCTTTACCTTTTTTATGTTTTACCAAGACATTTTCAGGCTAGTCTGAGGCAGTATACACACTCCCATTTACACTGCTGCGCTCCCACCACGGTTGCAAACAGGTGTGCACACAATTTCAGTCACAGGGGGTGTTTAGGGGGGAAAACTCTGGTAATCTCATGCACCATTGAACTCAATATGCTTTGACTACGTATTCACAATTTTGGCTTTACATGCTATCCCCAGAACGTAACCCCTGAGAAAGTTGAGAGTCGCATGTACAGTGGTACCTTGGGTTAAGTACTTAATTCGTTCCGGAGGTCCGTTCTTAACCTGAAACTGTTCTTAACCTGAAGCACCACTTTAGCTAATGGGGCCTCCTGCTGCCGCTGCGCCACCAGAGCACCATTTCTGTTCTCATCCTGAAGCAAAGTTCTTAACCCGAGGTACTATTTCTGGGTTAGCAGAGTCTGTGACCTGAAGCGTATGTAACCTGAAGCGTATGTAACCTGAGGTACCACTGTATTAGAAGCATAAATGATATGGGCATTATCTAATGTTATGCCGAATACCATGTTGCATACATGCGTATTGGATTTTGCCTAGGGAGGTGTGCCAAATGTACCTGATAAATTTTTACACCCAATAAAGTATTTCAGCTTCTCTTAATCTTTTGACTGTTTCGCCTGAAAAGAAGTATCAGCATTCATTTCAAATTTTGTTTTAGGTAAAATATTGTGAGAAGCTAGGGACAGGAGGGACTTTCCTGAGAAATTTTACTAGTCAATCAGATCCCTTAAGCTTTCCTCCAAATTCTTCAGCCATTTTGCCTCAAGAGGATCTCCAACAGTTTTGCTTTAGGTCAAATTTTGGTGGCAACTCTTGCCCAATTTCTACCTCTCTTCTTCCAGACTTCAGCTCATGATTCAGTTTGAAGTTTCAGTATCCTCACCCTATCATCTTCTTTTTTTAAAAAAGAGGACTTATTTAAACCCCAAATGGCAGTCATTTCTCACCCACAAGCAGATTTATCAGGCGAAAAGCTAAATAGTCTGTGATGCCAAACCATTAACACAGGTACCTGCCTGGTATATTATGCCTTCTCTTTTGTGTGGTTTGCTTGTTTGTTTTGCTTTTTAGAGCATTTATGAGTTCTCCAACCCACTTTTAATATTGGTGGAAACAGATCTCTCCCCAACCCGACACCCACATACAGTGAGCTTAAGGTTATTAGGTCCCAGTGCATTTCCGTAAAACTCTCAAACTGAGCAGATAAACAGGCCAAGCAATGCATATAAAAAGAATAATCTGAACTTCCTACCTGACCGGGGGTGGGGGGGAGAGATGGATAAAGGCTGGATTTTGTGGCTGTTGATTTCACAAATCATTAAACATTACAGCAAATAAAAAGAGAATGTTTCCTGCCCGTTTTTGAAATGTAATGTCATAGGGGTAACATTGTAATGTTCCCTGTGAGTGGTCATTAGATTGAGCATTACACAGGGGGCTAGTACATAATTGCTCCTGTGGTGTCATCCTGAAAAAGCAGATGCGGCTGGTTATAGCTCCAGGGGCAAAACTCACAAGTATTTACTTTGATTGCTGTCAGAGGTCTTATCTGTGTCCAGATTATTCATTTCTTTTCTTTCTTGCCCAAGAGTGAACTACAGTGAAGCAGCTCCACGGAAGGCAAAACCTCGTTCTTTTCTTTAAAGAGGCAGTGTGATTCATTCGCAATGGGGATAATGCTCTTGCTCCAAAACTGCAGAACACAAGAGAACACCTGCACTCATTAGGACTGATGACGGCGATGTTACATCTGCCCAATTATCTGGAAAGGACAAAGTGAGTGATTGTGGAGCAGGCAACAGGAGCCTGTCTCTTTCTGTTGCCTGAAAGGACCAGGGCATGGCATCGCGAGAGAAAGAGAGCAGGGGGTGGTTTGTGGGTGCTACCTGTGCCTTAATTCTGCAGTGGGGGTTCATGTCTCTCACACAAAAGGGCAGCAGTAGTTGGTGGTGGGTGGTGCAGGTAGAGTGGCGTTTCTCACCTGCTTTCCAAAGACCGAGCATCACTGCTGGTATCTGAGGAGGAGATTGTCATGAGTTCAGCCTACACTCGAGTAGGACCCTGGCAGAGACACACGCCCGACTGGCATGTTCTCTCTCTCCTGGTCAATCGTTCAGTAGCTTCAAAAGCTTTCTTCAGCCCGATCAACACAGCGACTGATGCCAACCGACACCAGCACACTTAGGGATCCGCAGAGTTTGTGCATTTTGCGAAACAGACCTCAGCAACTCAGCATTTTGGCTAATCTACTTTATTTACATATAAACAGACACAGAGCACTGCAACATGGCTCCCTCTCTCTCTAGCATCAGACAGCAAGGAGCAAAAGAACAAAGGACAATAGTCCCACTTCACGGAACACAGTAACACAAACATCCATCCTGTCTCTGTCACCTCCCACTCTGTGGAGTCAAAACATATACCGTCATGTGATAGACAACAATCCTATGACTGCAATCATAGATCAGGAATTCTAACAGAGATGTGTGTGGAGGTCAGCATGGTGCAGCAGTAGGAGCATCAAAATTGCTCTGTCACAGTGCTGAACTCCACACACCTCCCCATCTCAGGAACAAGCAGTGATGCTTGGTGTTCAGCAGTCAGGTGAACAATGTCACCCTACCTGCGACCCCACTGGCTACTCCAGGTAAGTTCAAACCCCTACACCCACCAAAATTCCAAATAACTTCCTAAGTGCTCCAAGGGTGAGGCAGAAACACGCAAGCTTCATTTGCAATGGGAGAAAACGAGAGAAACTGGAGCGCCTGTTCCGGCACAGCAGTAGTTTCAACCTTCTCACGTACATTCGCAATCCGTCATTTCTGCAGCACCCCTATACTCAGGCTTTCGTCTGGTGACAGTAATGAAGTGTCTTCTCTTGGACACTTCCCCTTCAAAGCGGCAGAGGAAATTGTAACATGCTGTCAACTGCTGTGTGTTTCTTCTACCCAGCAGCCTTTGGCACAACTTGAAGCCTCCACAGCACCACCTCACAAAGCCTTGTTTGCATGTCTGCTGCCTCCTCCTACATTCCACCTTGAGGCTGTGACCAGATGCACACTCTGTGGTTTCATCGCCAGCCAACCTTTTCCATTCCCTTCTCTCTTTGTTCTGTTAACCATTTAGCCTGATGAGGAGTTCTGGAGAGCTCAAAGGCTTGCAAAATATTTTGTGACATTTTGGTTGGCCTAATAAAGGTATCCCCCCCCCCGCCCCAATAATAATAATAAAAAATTTTATTTATACCCCGCCCTCCCCAGCCAAGACGGGGCTCAGGGTGGCTAACAACCAATAATAAAAACAAGCTGATTAAAATACAATTTAAAAAACAAGGTTAAAATGCAACATTAAAACATTAGGATACAGCCTCTTCACAGGAGGAGAAAGGAAAAAGAGGGGGGGGGATCAAACTGATTCCAAGCCAAAGGCCAGGTGGAACAACTCTGTCTTACAGGCCCTGCGGAAAGGAATCAGATCCTGCAGGGCCCTGGTCTCATGAGACAGAGCGTTCCACCAGGCTGGAGCCAGTGTTGAGAAGGCCCTGGCTCTGGTTGAGACTAATCTAACTTCATTAGGGCCCGGGACCTCTAGGGTGTTGCTATTTATGGACCTTAAGGTCCTCCGTGGGGCATACCGGGAGAGGCAGTCCCGTAGGTTATGGAATCTTTGTGAACTATCTCGGTGCACTGGTTTAATGTGTCTAATGGTACAAGCTGTATTTGGGTGAGTTAATTAACACTTTCCTTTACCTCTCATTCCCCCAACACCTTCATTTGCTAGGTGTTAATCTCAGAGTGGGCTCAGGTAAACTGAGACTATCCAACATTTCTCAGGGTATGTCCAGTCCTGCCTATCTTCTTTCTTTCTTTTTTAAGCAGTGCCCCCTCCCACTGGAAAATGAAAAGATGTAATTAGTATCAATGTAAGAAACCAGCATGTCTTTCCTTTGCAACATTTTGCGCTTTTTCATTTTTAATTCCTACTGTTCTTCCTCATTCCTCCAGGCAGTTTGAACCTCAACCCCACCATCTGAGCTTGGGGTTTTTCTGGAGCATATTCTGCTAAGAAGCAGGTTTTGGATAGCAGAATGAAGATCTGGCACTCACTGCGCTGAGCCGTTTGTTTCTTTGCACTGGGTATTACAGGTAATTTTGAAGAACTCAGAAATAACAATTGTTTACAATTATATTTTCTTGGGAACGGTATGCACTTTTGGCCAAATACAGTTTTTTCCGTCCATTTAAACTTTGTTTTATGAGATTATAGTTATTAATTTTTACAAAATCATAGAGTAATAATGTCTAGCATTATGAATTATAAGCTGTTTATTTCATGAAGTAAGCACCTGGCTGGTACACCCCTGCCAACACGTGTGTTAATAAGAATGTTAAAAAAAGAGAGCTTTTAAATTTCAGTTTCATTTTGCAAAGTGTCATTCTTCCTATTCTGCAAGCTCTGCCATTTTTCTCACAGCTGGAAGGCTGTTCCTCACCCCCACTCCAAGAAACCTTCCACCACAGATCAAGATCCCATCCAAAAAATAAATGAATTTAGCCCCTATTGGATGCAAAGGGCTCCCCAAAATTCATGACACAATCTCTTGGCTTTCCTTCAACCCTGCACATTGGCTAACCACCTTGGCCCTTCGCTAAAGTATATTTCATCTTCTAGAATTAATTTAAACAAGATCCAGCAGTACCTGCCACATGAAGGCTGAGATGCATTTAGGTAGAACGCCTATATCTTCAAGATTATTTCCTTCTTGAATGTGTGTCAAAGCTACTGCCATGGTTCCTTTTAATATGATGGCCAAACAACCTCTGCACTAACATGGCAGAGGGGTTGGGGCAAGAAATGTGGCTGGTGCTTGTGGAGTGGGGAGTTGTTGACAGGAGGAAATGGCGATGAGTCAGAAAGTCAGGCCCCCCATCAACTCAGATTTTTCAGCAGAACTGGAACATATAGGAACATAAAACTGATGAAATGACTAATATGGATATACTGAGTATGAAATAACACCGTGCAGTTGATGAAAACTGATTTAAGAATGGCATTGCAGAATTCAGTGAATAAGCTACTTTCAAAAAGAATGTAAGGCACTGGAATCAGAGGACATAACACTGGATGTTTGGTGGGGGGCAAATTAGCTTCTTTTACTTATATAAAATGAGACACTTATTTGGAAATGAAGTAATGGACAGTGGACTATAGTCCATTGGGAACATACAGATCAGGAGTACGTAACTTTTGGCCCTTCTGATGTTGCTGAAATCGGACTCCCATCACCTATAGTAAACATGGCCAATGGCTAGAGATGATGGGAGTTGTAGTTCAGCAACATCCATATGGATGCTTTAGCTGAAATTCCTGCATTGCAGAGGGTTGGGCTAGATGACCCTTGGTGTCCCTTTCAACTCTACAGTTCTACGATGCTTTGATCTGCAGGGCCAGAGGTTCCGCACACTTGATCTAGATAGGTCTATGGAGCACCTAATAGGAAATATCAATTTTCCCTTGCCACATCACATCACATCCTGCCTGTTTCATTCATCTTACTCCATACAGATTCATTGACACCAAATCATATGCAGGCTCCAACACCACTTTCTTCAATGCAAAGGCACCGAAATAGCTAGCTGGTCTACTGGAATCTAAAATGAGGGGCATATTTCTTTGCATAGATGGGGAAGTGTTTTGCGTTTTCTGGTGTCCTTAATTGTGCATTCTGGGACTACACACACTTTTTGTTTAATACAGGTGAATTTTTATAAGCAGCATAAGAGTATGCCTGCATCCCAGGTAGAAGGTAATCACAACTGGCTGAAAGTAGAGGCAAGCGGTGTCAGTTTTTTGCAGTAGTTTACTCTTGCAAGTCAAGCCAATCAGATCACAGGTGTAGCGTGGGTTGCCAGTGCCCGGAGCTATGCAGAAGGGAGCAAGTGGGAGGGAGGGAACGCACGCATGCACATTCAACTGCCTAACAATGTCCACGTCACCCAGGAGATTGCAACCACAGAGATAAGAAATGATGAGTTGTTCCATTGTCTGGAGATATAATTTCCTGGTTCACATGAAGAAGCCATTTTCAACAGATCCGAAGTACACAGCTGAATTGAGGCAGCAATGGGTGTTGAATTTTTGCACCCCCTAACAATTCTACACTGGGACATCTGCTCCTATGCCCCCCATACTACACCACTGATCACAGGAGAGCAGGGCTAACAACTAACGTTCCCTTGAAAGTGAGATAAGGAACATGTGGTTCGTAGTCCACATGTTGTCTGCAGAGAAGTGTGTGAAGGGCAGTGGGCTAAGAGAGAGGTGGTATAGCACACAGAATTAAAACAGAGCTATACAATTCTGCAGTGCGGCAAACTCCACCCATTTTGGCTCAACCTCCACTCTGTTGGGCCCCAACTAACTTTTCCCATGGTTCAGTGACTAGGAACTCAGCTACGTTAGTAAAGAAACAACGATTTGAATGTGTTATAAACATGCAACACCAGATGGTGCCAAAGAGCAGAAAGTTTTTCTACACAAATTTCCATAGGGATTTTTTTTCTATTGTTATATTCAAATTTATTTATAGTGGGGGTTTTCCCCCTGTGTGTAGATCCACCCTAGTATTCATCCACTCATCCCACATTTTGACCTGGTACTTCCCAATTAGTTGGAAGTTGGCTGTTATGAACGGCCTCGGTACAGTATACCTGAAGGAGCGTCTCCACCTCCATCGTTCTGCCAGGACACTGAGGTCCCACAGCAAGGGCCTTCTGGCAGTTCCCTCACTGTGAGAAGCTAAGTTACAGGGAACCAGGCAGAGGGCCTTCTCGGTAGTGGTGCCCGCCCTGTGGAACGCCCTCCCATCAGATGTCAAAGAGAAAAATAACTACCAAATTTTTGGCAGCCCTGTTTAGGGAAGCTTTTAATGTTTAATAGGTTATTTTGTATTTTAGTGTTTTGTTGGAAGCTGCCCAGAGTGGCTGGGTAAACCCAGCCAGATGGGCGGGGTATAAATAATAAATTATTATTACATTATTATTATAAATATGTTGCCAGGATGCTCTAAGATAAATGCTAAGGGATTCTCTCTTCCAGTGCAGAGATCAGTAGAGATGCTGCTGAAACATTTAATAGTCAGATGTGGCTTACAGTCTTTAGCAAGTTGAAACACTCGTCCCCGATATTAGGTGTATGTTATGAGCCGTTCCTCAAGTGCTCCTCTGGTGCAGATTTCAACCTGTGACAGAGGATAAACCAGCTGCTCCCTCCCAGTTGTTGCAGAAAGAGTGGGGTGAAAGAAGGTCTCAATCTCTCTGTCGCTTCCTTCCTTCACCCACCTTTTCCTTCTGCTCTGGTGGCAGTGAGCCAGGAACCAGTAGCACTAGGGAAAGCAGCACTCTTAGTGCTCCTGACAACCTGAAACTACAACTGCGTTTTGAACAAAGACAAAGCTCCACTTGGTGGGTCACCTTTGTTAAAATACTTAAACCCACATGTCTTCAGCCTAAAATGTAAAGGTAAAGGGACCCCTGACCATTAGATCCAGTCGTGACCGACTCTGGGGTTGCGGCGCTCATCTCACTTTATTGGCCGAGGGAGCTGGTGTACAGCTTCCGGGTCATGTGGCCAGCATGACTAAGCCGCTTCTGGCGAACCAGAGCAGTGCACGGAAACACCGTTTTCCTTCCCACTGGAGCAGTACCTATTTATCTACTTACACTTTGACGTGCTTTCGAACTGCTAGGTTGGCAGGAGCAGGGAGCGAGCAACAGGAGCTCACCCCATCGCGGGGATTCGAACCGCTGACCTTCTGATCGGCAAGTCCTAGGCTCTGTGGTTTAACCCACAGCGCCACCCGCGTCCCCTGTCTTCAGCCTACAAGGTTTCAAAAAAGCTGTCACTATTTTTAACCAAAACCAAGATTATTTCTGCAATATTTTTTTTCATAGGCTGATCAGATCTATTTTACAATTTAAGCATCTAATTCCTATAATGTAAGGCATCAGGGGTTTTGCACTGTATAATTATGCAGCTCATTATACAAAACTAGTACCACGTAGACTAATAAAGAGGTAGTTGTTTTAATCACTTTAACATTCCCAGCTTCCTTCTCAGTAAGTTTTTTCCCCCTACTCATAAAATTAAGATGCTGAGTGCACAGTAGCCGATTCCCAGCAACCGTGTGATATGAAGCAGGCTAGGTTATAAAGCACTGCGACCTTTCTATTTTCCCAGAAATTTGCAGCTATTGTCCAAATCTCTTATCAAAAGAGATTTTGGGTAATGTCTTCTCGGTCATGTTGATGTGTACATCCTACTCACCTTTACCTTTCGTATTATTACATTTATATCTCGCTTTTTCCTCCACGGAGCTCAAGGTGGCATTTTATCCCTGCAACAAACCTGTGAGGTAGGCTAGTTTGAGAGATAGTGACCGGCCTAAGCTTATTCAGTGGACCTCATGGTCGAATGGGGACTTGAGATCTGGTCTCCCAGTCCTAATCCGACACTCTTAACTGCTACATTTAGCTGTATGTGTGTGTAAATTTCACGTCTTCCCTTGAAAAGCAAAGTGACTGGGAGATTGAGCATTTGAAAGCTCCTTTCTCCGGCCCAAAATGAATGCCATCATAGATGTTGGAGAGCATGTGGCTATGAGATATAAGCAAGATAAACACTATATTTCTTGCTGTTGCTATATGGTTGGTAGTAGTTAGTAGTAGTATCACTATCATCCTAATACAGGCATAGGCAAATTCAGCCCTCCAGGTGTTTTGGGACTACTACTCCCATCATCCCTGACCACTGGTCCTGTTAGCTAAGGATGATGGGAGTTGTAGTCCTAAAACATCTGGAGGGCCGAGTTTGCCTATGCCTGTCCTAATACGTAGGGTCCTGGGCTTGAACTACAGGTGTCAAAGCAGTACCTTCAAATGATAGACATCCTGTCACTGGCATGCCAACACCCATGCAGAGCAATTGACCCTTATTCCTGTATCACAGGGGGTTGGACTAGATGACCCCTGGGTCCCTTCCAACTCTACGATTCTATGATTCCGTGGGTGTTAGCTTGCCTCACAGGGCCTTCTAAAACAGCAGCATCATGAGTCACAAGGAAAGCCTTATTGGCTGCATTGATTTTAAGAAGTGACCAAAGGGGCCATAATAAGCTAACTGGGACTAGATTTCAGCAAAGCATAGTATATTGGAAGCCATAGGATATATTGGCTAAATTAGATTGAAATGGATCTTAGAGTGGCTGGCAGACCCATTAACAGCCAGTAAACACAGAAGAGCTATAAATAGCAGTACGTTTCATTGGAATGAGGTGCCCAAGCGAGAAGCGGCAAGGTAAAACGCTGGGCTCTCTCTTTACTACCTCCAGCAATGTTCCTGGAAAAGGAAAGAAAAAGGCTGGAAGTAAATGGATTAAAAAAGCATTGTATTGGTTTGTATGCATGGGAGGATGTTATCAAAGATGGAAGACGAAACTGCCCTTTGTACAAGGTTACTGAGAACTGCACTCGCTCACATTTATGCTATTTCGTGATGCCAATGATATTCCTCCAATTTGTGGGGTAGTAAAACTCTGAAGCATCTGCTTTGTATAATAATTTATACAGTACTTTTAAATGTGTTTTCCAGCTTTCCTTTTATTTATTACCATAGCAAATTAAGTCACTATTATTCCCATTTCACAGATCGCAAGCTAAAGAGTTCAGATTACAAAATGCCCCTCAGCCTCATAATGAGTTTATAACTAAGGAAAGGCTTGACCTTGCGATCTCCCCAGATTTAAGGGCCAAATTTTATGCCGGGGCTCGACAAACTGCTGCCTAATTTCATGCGAGTGGCAAGGAGGGGGAAATGGGGGTGGCAGAGAGAGGAAGAAAAAGGAAATGGGTCTCGTCCACTTTTGGTTCCAGCCTCTCTTTCACTGGTGGCATGGGGCTGCTAAGAGATTGCACATGTGGAAATGATGTCCTCAGAAGAAATACCGTATTTTTCGCTCTATAGGACGCACTTTTTCCCCTCACAAAATTAAGGGGAAATGTGTGTGCGTCCTATGGAGCGAATGCAGGCTTTCGCTGAAGCTTGGAGAGCGAGAGGGGTCGGTGCGCAGGCTTCAGGAAGCTATCCGCAAGCCTTCGGAGCGAGGCAGGAGTGCCCGCCGGAATCCCAAGGCTTGCGGATAGCAGCCTGCATCCCGAAGCCTGGGGCGCGCTGGTTTGGAGGCTGGCGGTGGGGGAAAGCAGCGCTTCTCCCCACCACCAGCCCCACAAGCTCAGGGGACAGCGAGGAGGCGGAGCGCCGCCTTCCCGCTGTTCCCCAACCTGGTTTGGAGGCTGGCGGTGGGGGAAAGCAGCGCTCACCCCCCCCGCCAGCCCCAAAGAGCTGGTTGAAAGGAACCCAAAGCCTCCAGAGCCCAGTGGGAACTCCCGCTGGGCTCCGGAGGCTTCGGGTGAAGGCACCTTGAACGCACAGAACGCACCTTGACTTAGAGGAGGAGAACAAGAAAAAAAAATTTCCTGTTCTCCCCCTCCTATGGTCCGGTGCGTCCTATGGTCCGGTGCGTCCAATAGAGCGAAAAATACGGTAAGTTGCTCACTACTGCTCTATGCCCTGGACCACATTCCAGAGACGCATACTGATTGGGCAAGCCTTATGATAACAACGTAAGCCTGCAGAAAGCTCTTGGCTAAGGGTAAGCAAGCTATGGGGATTCCAAGAGAGAAGTAACAGGGTGAAGAGTTAAGCAAGCCCCATCACAGCTTCTCCACTGAAAATCACCTTCCTTTCCAAATGACTATTCCCCAGACAGACACATCTGTGCTGGGCCTGGGGCTAACCCGAGAACCGCGGTCCAGGTCCAGTCCAGAATCCGTAGGTTCCACTAGGAGTCAGTCCGACAAGGTCAAGGCAGGGCACGAGGCAGGAAACCAGGCAAGGACAGGTACAGGATCTCCTGCAACCTGGGGCGGGATTCGACAGCCTTTTATCTTTGTCGGGGTAACGGCCGGTCCTGATCCCCCAGCAACTCACCTCCCTGTTTTGCCTGAAGGCGAGCACTCCTCCTGAAAGTACTCAGGTCTCTCCTTCTCTCAGACATTAGTCTCTGCAGCTCGGGAGACGTCGGTGGGTTACTAGACCCAGGGGCCGCCTCAGGCTCCCCTGACCAAACCGGTAGTGGAGCAGCTGTAAGTGATGGCCCACCTGAAGGCAACGAGGTAATCCCCGCATCTGGAGCCAGGGCAGGCTCTGGCCCCTGACTCGGCTCAGCTGGTGTTCAACCTGTGCAGACTGGGTGTGGCATTTGCCTCCTAGGATGGGTCATAAGGAAAGGGTTAAAATAGGTGTGATGTGATTGGCCAGTGAGAATGCAAGGGTGAATAAAAGTTAGAGTGAGAGGTTTTGAAAGTCAGTTGAGTTGAGTTGAGTTGAGGTTGAGTTGAAGTAGGAAGAGGGAGGTTCAGGTGTGGGTTGGTAGAGTTGTATTGTGAGAGAGTGAGAGGAATTGTTAGGTGGAGTCAGATAGATAGTTGGGAATAATCAGGTTGAAGTTGTTAGGAACTAAGATTAAGAAACTGTCAAGAAAAACTAACTGGAACCATAAGCTTGTTCCCGCATTTAAAAATAAACTTGATTATTTGTTTATGTTAACAACTGACTGGACTCTGTGTGTCCCCGTGAGATACGGGATGGTGGCAGCGGGAAAAAGCAATCGCAGAGGCGGCACAGGGTCAATAGACCATCAAACGTGTGGGGGCCCTGTGTGTGATCGCCACACTGGGACTCTTCAGGATTAGGCCCCAGACTTGGTTCAGGTGATGCCTGAGGCAAAGGATCTGGTGCAGACTGAGACTCCTCTGCTTCCGAGTCCAAGTCCGAGTCCCAGGCCACCACAACATCATAGAGGATCTGGGCAATAACACATCCCACCAGTGCAAGGACCAAGACTCCCACCCCCACAGCCCCATTCCCCGTTTGCACACCCCCTATGCAATCCCCTAGAGCCCCATAACAGATTTTGGAGAGCCTCTGGAGCAGATTTTGGGGGTATGCAGAGAGACGAAAGGGGGAGTCCTTGTGCTGATGGAACGCTCACATAGCTCACATAGTTGGATACACACTTTGTTGCAAGTCTCACCTATTATGGTTTGCGTTTGTACCCTGAAACCAAACTGTTCACTTGCCCTCTCCTATCCAGACATTGTGCAGGGCTATGACATCTTGAACAGTGCTACAAATATTCATTGGCTCCTAGCATAGCAGGGATAGGCTAGGGCAAAAAGCTATACTGAAACTTATTTGCTTCATAATAAGTAGTCGAGTCTGAAACACCCTGCTGAGGCTGAATGATTTGAGGTCACACGACAATAAACACATCTTTGATTCCGTCCACAACCTATAGAAACAACATCCGAACTTGTCTTTCCCACTGTAAACCTGATAAAAATGGGCATAATAAGTATTATATTATCTTGGGTTTGGCCTTTTTATTATCCTAGAAACTTAAAAAATAAATATCAAAATAACTGCGGGGGAGGGGGAATTCCCTACCCTAAAATTCTACAGTGGTACCTCGGGTTACAGACACTTCAGGTTACAGACTCCACTAACCCAGAAATAGTACCTCGGGTTAAGAACTTTGCTTCAGGATGAGAACAGAAATCGTGCTCTGGCAGCGTGGTGGCAGCAGGAGGCCCCATTAGCTAAAGTGATGCTTCAGGTTAAGAACAGTTTCAGTTTAAGAACGGACCTCCGGAACGAATTAAGTTCTTAACCAGAGGTACCACTGTATTTGCACCTGAATTTGCTTTTGTCAGGGGCTGCCAGAGGGCCATTTCCAGTGGAAAAATGGCACAGGGGGTGTTAACCCCCTGCTTCCATACACTGCAGTCCCTAGTGGCTCCCCCATGGCTGTTGCAAGTGAAAAAGAGAGAAGGGGAAGATCCCAACCATGGGATTCAAAGAGGATGCATTTAGTGCCGCATTATAATTTGACCCTTGCATTCTGCTTTTTCCACCACTGTAACATTCCCATTTATCCTTGTTGTCAAAAGCTCCTCACTTCCACTGAAGTGCGCTGCACAAAATTCAGAGTACTGTAAGTAAGTACTGGGTGAGCGGCTGCGAGCCTGCCTTTCACTCGGTAATGCACATTTGCTGAATTAATCAAACTTTAGGAGTCAGTAACCATAACCCTTTGGGAAATCATGGGGAGAGAATTTCTTTCACTGGTTGAACCTACTAGTCCTAATGTTTTCCCCATTAACCACAGAAACTTTAGACACAAGTTTGGAAGAAAGTTAACAATCTATAGGCTGTCACAGTAAATTTCTTCATTGAGTTATAGCCACAATTGTCATGGGACATCGTAGGAAATCTGAGTTAACTTTCGACAGAAAAGGTTGACATTTGAGGCTGTAGCCCTTGTTCAATTCATATTTTTTTTAACTCCCCAATATATGCATTATGACAGACTGTAAAAAGGCATATCACCTCTGTTCTTTTTCATCCTTGGTTTAGGTTTGTTGTTGTTTTTAAAAGATGTGCTACACATAGTGGCAAATTAGTTTCATTGGTTGGGTTGTTTTTAGCTGAAAAAGAGTTTTTCTAATACAAAAATAAATACTGTTCATGTATGTCAACCTCTTAAAACAATTCTGACTTTAAGAAGGGCACCATTCTGATCCACACTGAGACTTCACTTCCTAATTAAATGATTGTAAGACATGTTTTGACATAAATCTACAGATTTACTGTATGAACTTTCTTAGGAAGTGGGCTAGGCAAAGGCTGATATGTATCTGGAGAAACACTGACACCTTGTGACCATAACATGTACAGCACCCCTCTACCTCCTCCCTGTTGGCTCTTTAAAATATCAAGCATGCTTGTGACCCCAACTCTCCAGAAAACAAAACCACATGCCTAGAGGGGAAATTGTAGAGATGCTTCCCTGTTGGGCTGTATTCTTATACTATTCCTTTCTTTCTCTTACCAGCTCATGACTGTGTAAAGACAGGAACAGGAAGCAGAGTAATTAATTAAAAGTGATGGGTGAAAGGGACTTGCAAAATTTAGATACACGTAAAGGTAAAGGGACCCCTGACCATTAGGTCCAGTTGTGACCGACTCTGGGGTTGCGGCGCTCATCTCCCTTTATTGGCCGAGGGAGCCAGCGTACAGCTTCTGGGTCATGTGGCCAGCATGACTAAGCCACTTCTGGCGAACCAGAGCAGCGCATGGAAACGCCGTTTACCTTCCTGCCGGGGTGGTACCTATTTATCTACTTGCACTTTGATGTGCTTTCGAACTGCTAGGTGGGCAGGAGCTGGGACTGAACAACGGCAGTTCGAATCCCGTCACAGGGATTCGAACTGCCAACCTTCTGATCAGCAAGTCCTAGGCTCTGTGGTTTAACCCACAGCGCCACCCACGTCCCTGGTACATGAGATACACGAGGCCCCACCAATTCATAGAAGAATGTCAACCTTCCTCTAGGTCAGGGGGGAAAATCAAATTTGTTGTCTCAGGTAACCAGTTCCATAGCGATTCATGCATGCGATACATTGCAAAGGATTCTGGGACACATTCTGAAGCCTATTGTCTGTCTGTGTTACAGTAATAAGGCCTGTTAGGCTTGGTTATCAGGCTACATGAAATGAAGGAAAATTAATACTTCTGGAAAATGGTACACACAACACCTTCAAAGCATGGTACAACTGAAGCACATCATTTCCTTCAAAGAATTCTGGGCAAAAATGGCAAAACCTTATGCTTCAGGATATGGTTTGGATACAGGAGAAAGACTTGGATTATGACAATCTGATTTGCAGTAAAATATATTTTAATCCCAAATACATCCATCAAGCAGACCTCACTAAATAGTGCAATATCTTAAATGCTTAATCACACCTGCACGTCTTTTTCTAATTAATAGTGGCTATGTGACTGCTGGGAGAAAGGTAAGCACCACATTTCTGATGACAAAAAAACACACATTATTGGGTGGACTGTGGTTGCAGCTGCTGATTAAAATCTTAATGTTTTGTTGGCTCATATTGATTCTTATATTTGGGCAGCTGAAAACATTGGATGGTTTATACTTTTCTATCACCGTTTTCCTCTTTTTGTTTGTTTTATATTGTTCTAAAACAGCTTGGGTGGGCATTGCCCAGAAAGGCAGCCTATAAAATAAAATAATTCCACAAGTGGTGGGTTTGCCCCCAAAGCGAACCCTTTTGGACATCTGTCTTACAAGAAATATGCAAAATAACAAAGCAGGTCTTAGAAGCAGGTATTGGAATATCTTCCAAGACAATAACACACACTCACACTACAAAGACTCTTAAGCCACCTACTCTCAGGACTCAGCTACATTAGTAATATATATATATATATATATATATATATATATATATATATATATATATTAGATTTGTTATAGTACTGAGACACCAGATGGCGCTGTGGAGTTCCGTCTTTCGGCAAAGTGATCTCCCATTATGAGGTTTACAATGCATTTTCATGAAATGTTTTTTTGATGTGTGTAGATCCAACCTCAGCAGCCAGGAGCATCATAACTGGAGGGACCTGCCAGGAGTGAACATGGGCCACTGGTACCATATCATATGGGAAACAGCCCTACTAGAAAAGCTAAGCAACTAACTGAAACTAGCATGGGGGCAAACAAAAGAGGACGCCTTCATCCCAGCGTGGCTCCCCTTTATTACACACACAACTCAAAAGGACAACAACAAGAACCCACTGACAGCATATGAATCAATATTGCTAACTTGACCTAACAACCCCCTCCCTCTCTCACACACACACAAAAAACCCTCACTGCAGTCAACTGAAGGCAACCAACCATGCTCTGAACCCCCAATATTTCCCACCACCAACAAAAACTAATAAATGAATAGAAATCTACCCACGAGAAGCTGACACAAATACCTTGCACATACACTATGCAAAAGAATAAAAGTTCCCTACCTCCCCTCTCTTCCAACACCCCCTCTCTTCTCCCCCAACCTTATACCATCTATAACATTAGAGTGTCACATAGACTATAACTGATCTGTATAAAGGACCCTATGAACTGAAAGCAGAGATGCTATATGTACTTTTAGATTCCGGGAGGTAGCCGTGTTGGTCTGACGCAGTCGAAATATACCGTATTTTTCGCTCTATAAGACGCACCAGATCACAAGACGCACCTAGTTTTTGGAGGAGGAAAACAAGAAAAAAAATATTCTGAATCTCAGAAGCCAGAGCAGCAAGAGGGATCGCTGCGCAGTGAAAGCAGTGATCCCTCTTGCTGTTCTGGCTTCTGGGATAGCTGCGCAGCCTGCACTCGCTCCATAAGATGCACACACATTTCCCCTTACTTTTTAGGAGGGAAAAAGTGAGTCTTATAGAGCAAAAAATACAGTATTTTTTTAAAAAATTAAAAATATCCAGTAGCAGCTTAGAGACCAACTAAGTTTGTTTCTTGCAATCCAAGAAAATATTTAATAAAAACATTTTTAAAAAATATAAATAAAATAAAGGCAATGTCTGCCAAAGCTATCATGTTAAATTGCTATTTGCACCCATAGCCCTTCCCTTTCAAGCTCAAATAGCAGATTCGGGGAGGGGAAGAGATAATTTTCATAGTGAGAATAGTGCAAGGGGAAAGGGTTCAACTCCCAACAGTGCTATGGTCCAGATCCAAACTGGGTCCCCTTGCAGCTGTTATTTTAATAATCCTATAACAACAGTAATACATACATACAACAATTTGATCCCACATTTAACATGGTCTGTGTCTCCAAGTACAACCTTTATTTCCCAAATAGATGATACTGAGACATAAGCACCGCATCACCTAGCATTCTGTCTCTCACTGTGGCAGTACCTGATGCTCCAGGGAAAATGGATAGAAAACTCAAGATCAACATTGCAGAAACACAGGCGGACTTTCTGACCCAGTAAGAACAAAAATTTATCCTTTACAAGTCTCACTCTCTTTGCATTTAATGCCTGGTATGGTGTAAATCCCATAGCAATGCCCCAAGTTAGTCATATTTTGAAAAGTCACATGATGTAACACATGGTGGGGTTTTTTTTGAGGTTTCAGATGCACATTCATCTGAAGCAGAATTCCAGAGCCAGCATATTCTGAACTCTTACCTTAGGGGAAGCTTGGTACATTGGGAGATCTCAAGTTCAAATTGCAGTCTGCTGTATATTGCAATGTGCTGTCACTCACAGCACCGCTGGTTTATTTCAGACAACTGCAAAAGGAGGAGCTGAAGAGTTTCAGTAGCGGTGCTAATAAAATAATGTTTCTCCCCTGGGAATTCCCACAGACATTTTTAATATGGAACTGGGAGTGATATCTACCTGGATTCCATCTCTGAAGCTAAGCAGACCTGGACCTGACAATACCAGAGACCCCCAGAAGGAAGAATGGAATGCAAATGTAATGAACATTACAAAATAAAATGCTAGTGGTTTAGGGTTAGTTTCTTTGTTTGGCATAGCCTCCACTACATAAGTTCATCTCAAGTACCAGTCATTTCCTGAAATTTATTTTTGTTTTGCTTTTCCAGAAAAAGGGCTAGTGTGTTTTCTTATGAGAAAATTGGACTTCTGATCAAAACAACCCAGGGAGCAGCAATAAATGGATGAACAACCTGCCTGCCCCTCCACTTTTTCTGCTTCCAAGGAAGAACTTTCATGCAGCATGTGTTCACGATCTAAAATTGACATACAGCTAGGCTGACATGACACCTCCAAGTAGCAGGGTTCTTTAAAAAAAGAAATGCAGCTGGACATAGAACGTGCAGTTATTGTTTTTAAGAAAAAAATTATGCAGTTGGAAAGCTGATAATGTGCCACTGGGGGGGGGGATCGGGGAGGGGAACTAGACACATTGCATGAATGTGTTTGCAAAGTACTTAAATGACAGACAATATGTACACAAAGTATATAAGGATATGTCCCGAACCACGGGGTACCTGGCAGCAAGTCTCGCAGGACTGCACAATCCCACAGCAGATGCTAGTGCACATTCTGGCAGGCCACCAAGTCCCAAGTGCTGTCAGGCCAGGTTCCCGCCTCTGCAGCCGATCCAGGGGTCAGGGGACCTGGAGGTCAGTCCCACACAAGCACAGTCCCACAGAGATCCTGGAGTATCCAAGCTGAGGTCCATCAACACAGGCAGTTCAGTAGACCCACCATCTCAGGTCTGCTTCCCTTTTATACTTTGCATGCTGACTGCAGCACCTGGGCTTGATGAGGCAGGTGACCCTCACCTGTTCCAAACCTTCTCCAGCTGAGGAATCATACACCTTCCTCCCAGAGCTAGCGAGCCTCACCTGGCCAGCTAGGGAGCTGGGCTGTGGGCCCTTGCCCGCCTCAGCCTCCTAGAGCACCCCAAAAAATAATATCATATAACATCAAGAGTTGCCCTGTTTCTTCTGTAAGGTCACAGCAATCAGTACTGAAAAGTCCACACTGCAGGCCCCGTTGACTGCAATGTAAAACTTTGCATTTTAAGCATAGAGTTGCCACCTTTGTTCTGGTGAAATACAGGACAGGACCAGTGAGGGGAGTTGGGGTGGGGAACAAACTTTTTTCTTCACTCGCTGCTGGAAATGACGTCAAAGCGATCCACTGCACTGGGTTGTTCCCTGCATTGGCCTTGCTCATACAGCAGAGCCAAAGAAATGCATGGATCTACGTTAGTAATGTGCATTGATTTGAATGACTCCCATCCTCCCCACCTGCTGAATTTCTGCCTGTCGGAAGACTGAAAAATGCAGAAAGGAAGGAAGGAATGGAGGGAGGGGGAAGCAACAAATCCAGTGTGGTGTAGTGGTTAAGAGCGGTAGTCTCGTAATCTGGGGGACCGGATTCGCGTCTCCGCTCCTCCACATGCAGCTGCTGAGTGACCTTGGGCTAGTCACACTTCTTTGAAGTCTTTCAGCCCCACTCACCTCACAGGGTGTTTGTTGTGGGGGAGGAAGGGAAAAGGAGATTGTTAGCCGCTTTGAGACTCCTTAAAGGGAGTGAAAGGCGGGATATCAAATCCAAACTCTTCTTCTTCTCTCCCTCACAGAGTTTTGCCTTCAGCATCCTGACAAGAGTTCACATAACCCCTCATCCCTCTGAGAGCTCCGATATATGAAGTTCATGTTGTTGTTTATTTATTTTCAAAACTACAGCACCACACATTTATATACCTTGCTATAACATTCCAAGTTGCAGCGGCTGCCTCAAGTCCATCTACCAGGCAGCCCAAACCCACTGAGATTACTGGGAGTTACTCCTGAGGTAGCAAGCTCTAGGATTTCCACAGTCCCTACATTTCCCGCCTTTACACACACACACAATCTGCCACCCAATTAACAGGTGCTAGGCAGGACGTGGGTGGCGCTGTGGGTTAAAGCACAGAGCCTAGGACTTGCCGATCAGAAGGTCGGCAGTTCGAATCCCCGCGACAGGGTGAGCTCCCATTGCTCGGTCCCTGCTCCTGCCAACCTAGCAGTTCGAAAGCACATCAAAGTGCAAGTAGATAAATAGGTACCGCTCCGGTGGGAAGGTAAACAGCGTTTCCGTGCACTGCTCTGGTTCGCCAGAAGCGGCTTAGTCATGCTGGCCACATGACCCGGAAGCTGTACTTCGGCTCCCTCGGCCAGTAAAGCGAGATGAGCGCCACAACCCCAGAGTCTTCCGCAACTGGACCTAATGGTCAGGGGTCCCTTTACCTTAGGCAGGACTTAAGCCCTCAAAAATGATAAATGTTGTGTTCAGTAAAGCAAGGCCTGCTGCCATGGGGGTCCCAGCGAGGCCTGTCACCGCGAGGCCCCTCAAGATTGGTGTCAGCCCTATGGAGTTGTATGTTAGTATATCATTTTTGTCTCCTTCATTTCTAGGGTCTCTGTGCCCCTGAAAGCAGGGAGCCGCTTAAACTTTTAACTGCTGATCATAGCATGACGGCTCAAGTAAACAGAAGGAGGTGGCTGGCCAAGGAATCCAGCATCCACAAAGAGGGCTTAGGCCTTTGCTTTGCTTTGCTAAAAAACCGACGCGTTTAAAATTGTGCATCCGTGGATGAATAAATTCTCAGAGTTGTATGGTGAGCTCCTGGCAGACTAAGTCAATATTAATTAGGATTGATATACAGCAGGTGCAAGAGGACGGGATGCAATATGGATCACATCGATACCTGCGGCTACTATCTGCAACACTGAGGAAATGAAGAACCTTATTACTCTAGCAGGACAAAATGAGAAAGAAAAAAAAGTAATTGCTCTGAAGGCAAAAGTGTGCATCTCCTCCTCTGTCAGGTTGGGTGCCGAGTTCCCGGAGGCCCATTCTGAACTTATATATGACAGAGTGTTTATTGTGTTGTGTGCATTTGAGCTGGAGAGAATGTCCGGAGGGAAGACTCCTGAAACTTTACCCCACATTTTAAGTCGGGTGGCTTGCCTTGCTAGTAAAAGAAAGACAAATAAGGGGGTTGGGAACATATCACTGAATTACCGCCCCCCAAGAATATGCCAGATGTCTCTTCAATATATCTTTCCTCATAAATAAACCCATTAACTTCAATGAGATTGTTACACGTCAATTCACACTAGGACACATCTACACTGCAGACTAGTTTAACAACCAGTCCCTCTACCCAAGAAACTCTGGGAATTGTAGTTTTGTGGGGGGGATATGTCCTTAACGAACTACTGGCCTCAGGATTCTTTGGGGGAAGCTATGACAGTTAAAGTGGCATAAAATCAATATAAATGTAAAAGTGGATGAGGCGTATGCTTAATCCAAATGGTGAAGCAGTGTGAAACAATCCAGGGTTATCACTTGGATAATTCACGGGGAGCACAGACAAAAGTTAGCTTTGCACCCTATCAGATCAGAGGGGGAAATGTGGAAAGGAATGGGGCTCCCTGTTTTCCAGCATTACATGCAAAAGGGTAGAGGCATACATGTATTCGCCCACCCTACCCCTTCATGTGATTGGTGTAAGAGTTCCTGGGGCAAAAGACCTGCTGGGGAAGAGCTTACAAAAATCTGCAATGATGCCCTACACAAATAGTGCCATTTCCTTCAAACTACCTGCAGCTCTCCAGGGAGGGATGTGGTTGTCTTTCTGTAGCCTCAGTTTCTGCATCATGAGCTTGGCTGTTGCAATGCAAAAGTTTGCTAAAAACTGCATCCATGAAACCACTGCTTTAATTCAAGTTTCACCATGAAATTTGGCTGTCTGGCAGTTGCCAAAAAGAGACACTTGATCACCACCCACCAAGATTCACATTTTGTTGCCCAGATTTGGGCTTTGCAGGCAATGTAATCATTTTACTGGATAATCAGCGGGTGTGAGCAGAATTGGCTGAAGTATCCCGGGAGAGGGGACATGGCTTGCTGGCTTCCTGGACAGGAGCACTCTGTATTGCCATATTCTGCTGCAGTTCCCGCTTGTTTGCTATAAGATTCAACCCGTAATTCTATGACAAATGAGAAGCATCTAGTTTGTAGTATCACACAAAACCAATGCTCTGAGGTCTGCAAGCCAAACTCCACTCATGCAAGAGGACTTCCCCTTCTTCTTCCTCCCCTGTGTACCTACAAAATCTCCTTCGGAGGGTCCCCCAACCCCCTGGGGCTGATTTTGAGGGTGTGCAGGTGTGCTGCAGGGGAGAGGAAAGTTCCATTCCACAAGTGAAATCCTCTTGCACTAGTGGAACAGGAACATTGGCTACCACCCAATGATTTTACAGATGTGTCATATTCCGAATTCAGGAGCTCGTTGTGTTCAAACATAGTAGGGAAAAGAGCATGTTCCTGTGTGGCCTAATAGCCTTTTCATCCTCGCTATCAGTTGTCCTAGGTACTGACTTCTGCCTTCCCTGGGTTACACTTTGAAAACAAAATAAATGCCTCCAGTGCTTCCATGTAGCTTTTCCATATTTAATCAAAAGCATTCATGTGTCTGCTTTCAACACGTTGAGTGGAGAATTTCCATGGCTCCAACCTGCGCGCCCTTCAAATAGTCTTTGTGATCTCACCTGAGCAGCACACGAAGTGCTGAGAAACAGAGAAAGCTTCTGGCGACGTGAGCTGAATTTTGTAGAACCAGCTGCCGTTTGATTGCTGCTGTGTGAAAGTTGGCAAGAGGCCATCTGGTCACCTTCCATGATTTCCACAATGAAAACACCATGTAAAGAAAAGATTCATAGGCAGATCTTGTGCATGTTCAACCACTGGTACCAGGTCAGAGTTTTGGTCCAGGAAAGCTCAGTATTGAGTCCTCTGGCTTGTAACAGGTCCCCAGGAAACGAGGCAGAGGTCCTCCTTTATCACTGGCTATAACCTGATCCTTTTAAACTGCAACTGTATCCCAGGATAGTTAGTGGATCATTTAAGGATGACCTAGAGACATCACCTTGCCAACAAAGGTCCGTATAGTAAAAGCTATGGTTTTCCCAGTAGTGATGTATGGAAGTGAGAGCTGGACCATAAAGAAGGCTGATTGATGCTTTTGAATTATGGTGCTGGAGGAGACTCTTGAGAGTCCCACAGACTGCAAGAAGATAAAACCTCTCCATTCTTAAGGAAATCAGCCCTGAGTGCTCACTGGAAGGACAGATCATGAAGCTGAGGCTCCAATACTTTGGCCACCTCATGAGAAGAGAAGACTCCCTGGAAAAGACCCTGATGTTGGGAAAGATGGAGGGCACAAGGAGAAGGGGATGACAGAGGACGAGATGGTTGGACAGTGTTCTCGAAGCTACCAGCATGAGTTTGACCAAACTGCGGGAGGCAGTGGAAGACGGGAGTGCCTGGCATGCTCTGGTCCATGGGCTCACAAAGAGTCGGACACGACTAAACGACTAAACAAGGATGAGCTGGGTGTTGTTCCAGACACCTTCTAATTTCTGTAAAAGGAGGGAGTCTCAATTGTTAGTAACCCTCTCCTACACTGCCCCTTCCTCTCCTATGTAGACATTCTGAATGTTCACATGGGGATCTTTATCAGCCCAAGGGATACACTCCCTTTCAGATGCCCATGGTGCCAGTGCCAGAGGTAAAAGTGGGTTGAGAAACAAGTTTTGTTTTACGCATTTCTTTTTCAATGTAGCACCTGGTAGTAGTAAAACCTCCAAGCACTTTACAAGAAATATTAAAATTCCCAATAAAAGCAAAAACAAATTAAAACTTTTAAAGATAATTAAAATTAAGAGATTACATTAATCTCTTAATTAATATTGAAACACATCAACAACCACGTGTCTGGACAGGCTTGCTAAAACAAAACAAAGTAGTTTAAGATTTAAGCAGGCACTAAAAAAATTACAGTGGAGGTGTCCACATGATGTCAGTAGGCAGCGAGTTTCCAAAGTGTTGGTGCTGCCAAAGTGAAAAATTGATTCCTTACAACTGTGGAATAAGTATAATGTGGCACTGAAAACTGCCAGTTCTGAAGGTCAAAGTGGGCACACATGGAGTAAGGCAACCCTGCAAGATGAGAGTCTTACCTTAGTAAAGGTAAAGGGACCCCTGACCATTAGGTCCAGTCATGGCTGACTCTGGGGTTGCGGCACTCATCTCGCTTTATTGGCCGAGGGAGCCGGCTTACAGCTTCTGGGTCATGTGGCCAGCATGACTAAGCCGCTTCTGGCGAACCAGAGCAGCACACGAAAACACCGTTTACCTTCCTGCCGGAGCGGTACCTATTTATCTACTTGCACTTTGACGTGCTTTCGAACTGCTAGGTTGGCAGGAGCAGGGACCGAGCAACAGGAGCTCACCCCGTCGTGGGGATACGAACCGCCGACCTTCTGATCGACAAGCCATAGGCTCTGTGGTTTAACCCACTTACCTTAGTACAGTAGGCTATATTCCACCCATGCAAAAATCAAACGTTTCTGATCTTTGAGAGTCTTCTGTAGCTATGAACTGTCCCAACACACATACTACCACACAACCATCCACTAAGTTCACTGCCACAACAGTGATCTGATGAAGAATGTCCAAGAGTTGCTGCACAATATGTGATTTTTCTAAACAACTTTCAGCAGGATTGTCTGTGGCAAGAGGGTTCTTCTCTTAAATCATCTCAACCTTGAATAAACCATAAGTGTCTCCAAGGCGGCAATGCCTGCCTGAAGTTAAATACAAATAATGTGCAACACTGTCAAGTACCATTCACCTCAAGCAGATTGAAGAGAGAGAAACCAGAGCTGTGCATGGGAAATCAGCAATCAATGAAGATAATGAAGGAATGTACTCAAGTGCCGAGACTCCAAGAGGATAACTCCAGGCAAATTATTTGTCAAAAATCTAAGTTCATCTTCAGCTCACCAAAAAGATCTGACACAGTAATCTATTGTGTGTAGAAGGGAATAACTGTTGTTAGGAACAGTTACGGCAAATAACTATGATGGGAATGAATGTCAAAAAGTTCTTAATGTCTATCATGTTTGTGAATTTATTGGATAGTTTTGTTGGCTAGTACATCATGCAAACATATATGCAGCTTCTCTCATATAATGTAACTGAAATATATGTACTATATATGCCCTGCAGTCCTTCTCAGAAATATGAGTGAAATGCATACATAACATGCTGCTTGTGGGAAACGGCACATTCACATGCCAATTGTCCCATCAAATATATAGGGTACATGGTTCCCTGCATGCCATGAACAAGCTATGAAATACCTGCGATAGCATTCCCAGCATCGGGAGCCAAGGGAAATGCAATTTTCCCAGGGCACCTGGCTTCCTAGGTGTCCTAGGAAAATAATATGCTCATGGCGCCTATTTTACCTGGCAACTTACTTCCAGTTAAATGTCCATAGGACTGCAGCCTTCGTTAGGATTGGATGGTAGATCTACTAGAAATCTGTTCGTATATGCTGTGGCAAACAAGGTAGTGTTTCTAAGCCTATGGGAGAAGTACAGTCATACGGCTACTTACGTATCCCTCTGGATATGGAATCTTCGGGTTATGGCCATGGCAAACCTGGAAGTGTATACTTCTGGGTTTCACCGCACGCGCATGTGCAGAAGCGCTCAATCGTGCCTCGCGCGTGCACAGAAGCATGCCTCTATTTACATAATTTTCAGGGTGCGAACGGACCCCCAGAACGAATTAAGGTCGTATCCAGAGGGTCCACTATGTTCTATAGCCATAATGTTCATTACTACTTCTTTCTTTTAAATATCTTCCTTCCTCTCTTATCCTCTCACCCCAGGATCCCAAGGCCTAGTAATCTTCAGGATTTATTTTTTGTCAAAACTAAGATGTTTTGTACATTCTACTCTAAACTGATATGCTGTGGGGGAGGGGAGACAAGATTGATGCTATCCTCGAAAACAGGATAGGTTTCTAGGAAAGTTACCCTAACTATGGAAAGTAATGTATCCAGACATGTAGCATTCCTAAGGGAAATAAGCTTTTCCCCCCCCTTCTTTTTTAAAGGGTATCGGGGTGGATCTATGAGCAGTGTAATGGAAAAGCTCCAGAGATCCTCTAAAAAGAAAATCTCACCATGCTTCAAGTGTTTTAAAAATTAGGATGTCAGTAGCTCAGTAGAACTCCCTGAAGATATGCACATGAGCACAGAGACATGTAGTAGAGAAGAAATATCATGGCCCTTGCTACAGAAACAAGAGCAAACTGAAATACAGCTTGCTCCATCTGGAAAAAGAAAGAGAAAGAAATGTGAGCCTCATTGCTCAAATTGCCAAACTGCTACACTGGAAAATAAGCAGCCTCTGGGAGACCCAAGATGTTTTAAATAGCAAATGCTACTTGCATAACTTTCTGTAAACCTGTATCAGCCATCAGTGTTCCTAAACTGTGTTTCATCACAAATCAATAAAGGATATCACAAAATGCATCCCACCACCATGGCATGGAACAAAAATGTTGCAATCCAAACCCACACCTAGCTGTCCCATTTATTTGCCTGTAATGGATAAGTAAGGTTTTTGCAGTTTCAGGAGCTGTACAGTGGCGTAGCGTGGGTTGTCAGCACCCGGGGCAAGGCAAGTAATTTGCGCCCCCTAACCCCCCACGCTACGCCACTGGGGCAGAGAGCTGCGAGCGCGAGCGTGCCCCCCCAGATGTTGCGCCCGGTGCGGCTGGCCCCCCCTGCACCCCCCACGCTACGCCACTGGAGCTGTATTTGGACTTTTAATGCTTTCTTGGCAGCATGGTCCCTGAGCCCCACCCCAAAGTATTTGTTTTCTGCAGAACAGACAATATTTTTGCATCAGGACATAGTTTCATGATGCAACATTATGCAGGCTGTATGGACACATTGAAATATATTTATAGGTAACTCGTTTTCTTCCCATCTCTCAAAAAACACTAGGATTTTGCTTGGCAATGTAAATATATATATATATGTTCTCTGGCGTTTCAAAATGGATCATGGTCAGCTTTAAGCGGGATGAGGCAGGTGGGTGGGGGAAAAGCCTATCTTTCTCCAAGCCAGTTAATTTTGTATGTATGTTTGCCATTATGAAAACACAAGTGACATTCATTTCTGATTCCTTTATATTAAACTATTGCCTTCCCTAAATACCTGCCTGCATCAAACAAGCACGCAACTCCTGCATATTATGTAGGCACTTGTAAAAATGTCAGAGCAAATTATACAGATCCTTTCAGTTCCCCGAGGCTAGCTTGTTATTAACATTTAACACTGACTTCTCCTGGAAATACTTACAAAGGGTGCACAGGTGCCTCGCTGGAAGTGTGCACAGATGTCTTGTGTGCTTTGGAAATCACTGTTGTATATATTATTAATTTATTAATTTATATCCCACCCATCTGGCTGGGCTTCCCCAGCCACTCTGGGCGGCTTCCAAAAAAATATTAAAATACTGTAATACATCAAACATTAAAAGCTTCCCTAAACAGGGCTGCCTTCAGATGTCTTCTAAAAGTCTAGTAATTGTTCTTCTCTTTGACACCTGGTGGGAGGGCGTTCCACAGGGAGGGCACCACCACCAAGAAGGCCCTCTGCCTTGTTCCCTGTAACCTCACTTCTCACAGTGAGGGAACCACCAGAAGGCCCTTGATGCTGGATCTCAGTGTCCGGGCTGAACGATGGTGGTGGAGAAGCTCCTTCAGGTATACAAGTCTCCCAAATGTTAATTTAGCTTCACCTCTTCATTTTTGTACAAATTCTGGACTTTCTTTTCCCATTAATAATTTTTAAATGGTGTATTTATGTGGAGTGCCTTGTTGGATTTTGTTCATCCATTCAGTATTGCGTTTTCAAGTTTCAAAGGTTGCTCCTGATCTTCTTAAACAATCTGACAAAAATGTCCAATTTCAGCATACTTAATACAGAAGAAAGCAGAGTGGTCTAAAAAACAACGAAGATGAGCACCACCTAGTGAATATGTCACAGAATACAAGTTCTCTCCATAAGGATGGTGCAAATAATGGTGCTTTTTAGATTAGCTTTCAGCCACAAGTACTGTCTTCACTTCAGATGCAGCTCTGCACACAGAATGCTGCCCTTTCTTCTCCAAACAAGCTTTTGGAAGATGCATCCTATTGGGATTGGTGGTGATTGGCACTTAGCCAGCACAAAATCTCAAGCATGTGAGGATTAATTAGTATTGCAAAGACACCTTGAAGATAAAGTGAGCACAGTGTACATGCTCAAAGGCTACTGTTATATTTTTTTTAAAAAACAACAACACACACACCACGATTAATAACTATTGGAAATTTCAACTGCACTCTCAGCAAATATTAAAGTACGGGTTTTCTTTGTGTTAAATAAGATTTTTAATGGAGGTTGCTAGTACTTCGAAGAGGGCTTGAGGCACGTAGAAATTCTTTCAAACAGAATCCAAATCTGAAATGCAGAAAATTCATCAGTAGTGCTTTCTATAAAATAATAATAATATATAAGCACCCATTATTAGCTTAACCCTACACCAGGGGTCAGCAAACTTTTTCAGCAGCGGGCTGGTCTACTGTCCCTCAGACCTTGTGGTGGGGCGGGCTATATTTTGAAGGGGGAAAATGAACGAATTCCTATGCCCCACAAATAACTCAGAGTGCATTTTAAATAAAAGCACACATTCTACTCATGTAAAAACACCAGGCAGGCCCCACAAATAACCCAGAGATGCATTTTAAATAAAAGGACGCATTCTACTCATGTAAAAACACGCTGATTCCCGGACCATCCGCAGGCCGGATTTAGAAGGCAATTGGGCCTTAGTTTGCCCCCGGGCCTTAGTTTGCCTACCCATGCCCTAAACGCTGAAAAACAGCTCTTGCTGAGCATTTAAAAGACATGAGAAATTGATGGTCACATCAGGGTTTCAGTTCTCTTGGCTGTAGTGAACAACCCTGGCAACACTTCAGTGCCAAGTTCTCCATCTTGTGCTGGTGGCCCCAGGGTAGGGATTCGCATCTGGCAGCCTAGAGCAGGGGTGAGCAACCTGCAGGCCATCTGGATATTGCTGAATCATAGCTTCCATCTTATTTAGAAAGAAACTCTGGGTTATGCAGTTTGGGTAAGAGCAAAGGGAGAATATGAGAGCATTAGCAAAGGTATCTGCAGAACTCAGGAATGTCAGCAGCATAACAAATGATCAAGTGTAACGCTTGGGCTAAAAAGGTTTGCTATGGGGAAGAATGCCCTCACAATCCAAGTGTGACTTCCAAACTAGTTGGAGATTTATCACTAACATCATAATAATAATAATAATAATAATAATAATAATAATAATAATAATACAACCAGGCACTGGTAAACAGTGGCAGAAAGATTTGTGCAAGACTGGCAGAAGAGAAGGATGGGAAGGGACAGGAATGTGGACCCAGGTCACATGCTATGCCCAGTGGACCCGACTGGTTCTCATGTTCGATTGTTCAAGATAACAAGGAATTCATTGCAACCTGCATCTTATTTAGTAGAACAGATAGGTAAAGCACAGATGCCTTGAGCTACTCTACTTACATGTAAGGAAAATGTGTGATAAAATAGTGGGTGCCTACCCCATGGTAAAATAAGCCTTTAAAGGCATACTTTAAATACACTGATCATATAAGGTAAAGGACCCCTGGATGGTTAAGTCCAGTCAAAGGCAACTATGGGGTGCAGCGCTCACCTCACTTCAGGCTGAGGGAGCCAGCGTTTGTCTGCAGACAGCCTTTCCGAGTCATGTGGTCAGCATGACTAAACTGCTTCTGGCACAAGACACCATGACTAGTGCCAGAGCATATGGAAACGTCGTTTACCTTCCCGCTAAAATGATACCTATTTATCTACTTGCACTGGTGTGCTTTTGAACTGCTAGGTTAGCAGAAGCTGGTACAGAGCAACAGGAGCTCACCACCATCGAGCGGATTTGATTATATATAACCAGTGTTTCCCAAACTTGGGTCTCCAGCTGTTTTTGAACTGCAGTTCCCATCATCCCTGATCACTGGTACTGCTCTCTAGGGATGATGGGTGCTGTGCTCCAAAAACAGTTGGAGACCCAAGTTTGGGAAACACTTCTATATACTGTGACACTGGTTCCCAAACTCCCCCCCCAAAGTGTTAGATGTTGTATGGTTTTCCACTCTAGTTTCACAGACACACAGCTGACCAGTTTGGGAACTCTGGTCCTATAATGTTCAATTCGCAGATGCCGAAATGGATGATTTCACATTCTAAAAATGCTGAAGCCAGCGCAGAAATTGTGACTCATAACATAATCTAATTGCCTGACCTTACTCCTTTTACAGTCACACACACCAGTGAGGTAACCAATTAGCCTCTTCCTGCAACATGATCTGACCATACTTCTCAAAGGTAAGCTGAATGTATGTTGGGCAACTGATCCGATTTCACAATTCCACAGTTTCTGTGTGCTTGGCATGGATGTGAAAGGGTGAAGATACACTAGAGAAAACAGAAAACCTATTTCTTATGCAGGGGGAGGCCTACTGACTACAGTAAGTCTGTCCTGGAGTAAGTACCTCGTGGATTATAAAGCTCTTTGCGGAAGGGGGAAATGAAGAGAAAATGATCCTTGGGAAACTGTGGGACAGAATAGCATGTTAATGAGCATCTGTCATTTCTCAGTGAAACAAAATAATGTGAAAGTATTTGTGTGCATTGTGAAGGTAAGCTATGGGAAAGAAAACCAGTTAACTTCAGAAATGACCCTTAGAAAAACGAGCTCTTCCTCCTCTGGTTGAACAAGCACCCAATCCAAAAAAAGAGAACAAACACTTAGTTCCATTAGGTCCGTTTTGCCCTAAGCTACTATATGAGAGAAATATATTGCTTTCCCAATTTTGCTCATATTTAATTCTATTAATATCTAAGAAATGGTAATAGGCCATCTCATCTCATACTGCATTTCCTCTGGATTTCTGAAGGTACACTTTTCTTCTCAAAGCCACCTGGTAGAGGATGAACTCTAAAATGCTAAAATGTTTTTTCAAAGGCAGGTGGCATCTCAATTCTTTTTCTCTTTAACTTATCTTGGTAGAATCTTGCTTTCTGACCTAGGGACTGAGTGGGATTGTGGTCCCTCTCTAGGGTACATTTTCAGGAAAATGTTCAGATCATAACCAAAAGAGCTACCTGGCAGCTTAAGAATCCCAAAGTCATTATTATTATTTTCCTGGCACCAGAATCCACATGCTCATCTTTAGCAATATTTGATTCAGGCTTGGATTTTGGAAACTGACTTCTGGTAGCTGTTACACCATTCTTCCTTCTTTATCTTAGAATGCAGCATGTAAAAAGTAGCTACTCGGTGAATAAAATGCCTGATACGAATCTATTAACCAAACAGCAACAAGCGCTGTTCAAATCTAGTTCTGTATGGCAGAATATAGCTCCTCTCTGTTCCATCTTACTTGCTTCTGGATGCAAGAGATTATCTGTCAGAGTCTGTGCATGCTGATTTTGCTTCATATTTAAACAGTGTGTGAAAGCATGATCAAACAGCAGCATCAAGAGCGAAAACAAATGCAGCACGTTGCAGATGAGAGACAAAAGCTGAATTAACACAGCAATTTCATCAGAGTAATTGGCAGAGATATGTACACGCATGCACGCACACAACCCAACAGACTCTTCCCCAAAACTATGCACAAATTGCCTTCTCTGTTTGTGAAAGCTGCACAAACAATGTGGGCAAGTCTCAGAGCAGGACATCCTAAAAAATACCTGAAGCTAGGCTCCCCATCAGACTGCACCACATCTTAATGCAAGCGGAGGTTTCTATGCTTCAAGCTCCTCACATACTAGAAATATCCTGCCCATGGAAAGTTAGCATATCAGAGAGAAGAGCCTGGTGTGCCAGATTTCTATGTGCAGGAAATGTATTTATGGACCCACCCACCCCCATTTCTAAAGAAGGGTGCAACCTATTTAGCACAGTTATACATGACAGCTTGTTGGCATCCGTCAGTCTCAAGGGACAGTGGAGTGCCCTTGGGGGGGGGGTGAAGTCAAACCACTGCATTAGCACCCCCAAAGTGACTTACCCACCAGAGTGCAAGCCTGGTCAGTGTGTATGGAGGTCCTGGGCTGCCCAGATGACAAGATCTCCCCCTCCCTCCCAAATGTGGTCCAAAGGAAAGCAGAGCAATGCATTTGGCACCAGCTTGGCTATAGGACTTGCCAGAAGGAGGCGTCCAAGGCGCCGTCCAACCATCTTAGGGACTCCACTCTGGATTTGTGTAGGATTTACCACCCCTTGGCCTTTCCTTCTACCGAAGATATCCCACAAGGTTTAAGGTCAGAGTTTTCCTTCTCCTAGATGGGCTACCTTCCCAAGTTGATGGCAGCACATTTTCTGTAACTCTAGAAAATAAATGTCATTTACGATAATTTATCTGGAGGGCCCCCAGTGAATTGCTACTGCATCCTGCAATAAACAGGACACAACTGGATAGCTCTTTTCCAAAATTCTCAGGATTTTATTTTTAAATAGCTTACAGGTTCCTTGTGTTTATTTTTTTGGATAGGATTCTTGTTTAAACTAATCTAAAAGATTTGTTTTGTCTGCGACTGAGCTAGATATTTCGTCATTAACGACGTGGTGATGTATCTGGCTCTGATCACAAAACTGACGGTTATCAGTCAGAAGAGAGCCTCTGTTTGAACTAGGTTGGAGTGAAATGCATACATCACTGAGCAAGGACTCTTATGCCGTTACACTTTAGCAGTTTTATCATCATCAAGATTAATTGACCGTTCACTGGAGGGACTATAAAAAATGAAAATATATCCTCATTTCCTTTTATACTCACACCAGTAAGGGGTCTTTAATCTAACTGGCTAATTGGTGACTCATATGTTTATTTCCCCCCCACACACACTAATTTAATATTATCAGAATGTGACCTACATAATGGATATGAAGAATGTTATTTTTTCACACACATTCTCTAGGGAAGTTCCAGAGGCTATCAAAACAGTTTGCAGCATATTATTCAAAGTTTGCATCTTGGAATGGTGTTCCTGTACCATGTGGGATAGCTGTAAATCCCCATGGGAAAAGATTTTGGGCATCACACAGCAGAACAGTCTCTCAAAGATGTGCTCTCCCAAGCCCACATTCACAGTATGTTCACACTCTTGCCTCAGGTCACATCCACAGAATGGAAAATAGCAGGATCCACGCCCCACGCCCCCAGGATGTGCTTTACAGGGAGCTGGCTTCAGGCACCAGACCAACTCTGCATTACAAATATTTCTGCAAACATGACATGAAAGCTGGCAACCTCAACTCCACCATGTGAGAATCCCTTGCATATGACTGCAGTGCATGGAGACAGTCAGGTTCATCATCCATAGCAATGACCAGAGGAGAAATGACCACTGGGAGGAGCGCAGAGAGAGAAAAAACGTCACGGTGCATCTGCAGCAGCTCAACCAGACACCTTCATCTGCCCCAGCTGCAACAAAACATTCTCTCCTGTATCGGTCTCTGCGGCCACAGCAGGCGCTGTAAGCTTCCAACAGGGCACACTGGGTCTTAGTAATTATGGCATCCTTTTCGAAGTGCTCACAGACTGTCTGTTTAATTATCTGTTCTGGGACCTTTCCTGGTATTAATGTCAAGCTGACCGGTTGGTAGTTATCTAGGTCTTCTCCCCCACCCCCTTGAAGATGTAATCTGTCTACAGATTAAATACACAAGCTCATTAAGTACCCTAAAGTGCAGCTCATCAGGCCCTGGAGATTTGAATTCATTTAACATAGCTAGGTGTTCCCTTGCCACCTCTTTTCCATTCATGGGCTGCAGCTCCCTCGTTGCATCATTTATTCTGTTAACACCAGGTTGTGTACCGCTTTCCTTTTTGGGTGAAGGCGGAAGAATATCTACCATTGCATTACTTGGGGGGGGGGAGGCATTCCAAACTTCCCGCTGGAACTCAATTCCACAGCTAACAATGCTTCAAAACAGTTTAATATGCCACTGTGAGCCCTCTTTTCAAAATCAATTTCAGAAATCACTGGGAGCTGTTCTGATAAATTATTTCTCCTGGGAACCAAAACTTCTTGTCCTGTTTCCCTAGATCTGTAGTAATTACTGGAGAGAGGTAGTAAGCATTAATGCTTCACCAGAAGTATTTGTCTTCTCAATGAATTGCTAAAAGGAATTTCAGACAACATGGCGACATATTTCATATATTTAAGAAAATTTGCATACCGCGTGATCGTAATAAATTCTCCAACTGGTTTACAATAAATATTAAAATCGGAAATAAAAACTGCTACCCAATAAAAGCATTTTGAAATAATTAAAATTAACATTAAAATATATTAAAGAAGAAGAAGAAAAGGAGTTTGGATTTGATATCCCGCCTTTCACTCCCTTTAAGGAGTCTCAAAGCAGCTAACATTCTTCTTTCCCTTCCCCCCCCACACAAACACTCTGTGAGGTGAGTGGGGCTGAGAGACTTCAGAGAAGTGTGACTAGCCCAAGGTCACCCAGCAGCTGCATGTGGAGGAGCGGAGACGCGAACCGGTTCCCCAGATTACGAGACTACCGCTCTTAACCCCAACACCACAGTAGCTCTCAGCATATGTCTTAATGGACTTACCTAACAAAAATGCTTCAAGCAGCTACAGTGAGGACAGCAGTGTTGCCAGCCAATGGAACTCCCTATCGACATCAGGCTGGCACCTTTGCTGCCATACTCAAAGTTCAATTTCTTACAACTGCAGAACAAGACTTGCGTGGCACCTGTAATACTGCCAGCACCACAGATACGCCAACCAATCACCTAGGACAGCAGTTCTCAACCTGTGGGTCCCTAGATGCTGTTGGACTACAACTCCCATCATCCATAGCTAGCAAGGCCAGAGCTCAGGGATGATGGGAGTTGTAGTCCAACATCTGGGGACCCACAGGTTGAGAACCACTGACCTAGGAGGAGCTAGCCAGACTGTACTTCTTAAGGCACATTATGACACAAGGCAAGCTGGTAAACCCTTTGTAATTTATCTGAACGTGTCAGTGAGAATGCTTGGCACCCCAGAATAGAGCTGCTTTGCTGGAAACTCGTTTTCCTGAGAGCACATGGAAGTTAAGTTTTATTAAGAGCTCATCTGATACAAAATGTTTCCATAATGAAATAGCACGAAGCCGTAATCACCACCACACTTAAATCATTTGAACTGAGCCAACCGCAACTCCTGAAAAAAATTCTGTAAATCTGTATAAAGGTGTTAGTTTGATGTGTACGTTTACCTTATTTGGTGGGCGGCGTTGCAGCCAGGCCCTGAGTCCTGCGTCATCCGGCCAAGGGATGGAGATTGGCAGGCTTCCTGCCATTGCCTCCCTGTGCTGTTGGCGCTGCTCCAACCATTCTCCAACCGAGCTTCTCCAGCCATTCAGCGCCGAAGGGGGGCATGTCCACAGGGAATTTAAACTCCAGCACAGCAAGGTCAACTGGCCTCTTTTATTGTGAACCAATCAGTACACTAATTTTGGCAGCTGATGGCAAGCAAAAAGGTTTGGGTAAAGCAGGGAGCACGAGATCAGGCAAGCTCCTGCTTTTGAGTGGGTTCCAGCAGCAGGTGGAAACATTTTAGTCTTGCCAAGATGATGCCAATGCTTCAAGATACGCAAGGTATTTTGAAATGGCTGGTTTTAAGTTTCGTCAAGCTAGGTATGTTGGTATTTCCTGTTGCATACTTTGTGTTAAGCTGTAAACCACCCTGTGACCTTGTGCTGAAGGGAAGGCTACAAATACAGTGGTACCTCGGTTTACGAACTTAATCCGTTCCGGACATCCGTTCTTAAACCGAAACCGTTCTGAAACCGAGGTGCGCTTTCCCTAATGAGGCCTCCCACCGCTGGTGCCCTTCCACTGTTCGGATTCCGTTCTTAGACCGAGGTAAAGTTCTCAAACCGGGACACTACTTCCAGTTTTGCGGAGTTTGTAAACCAAATCGTTCTTAAACCAAACTATTCTTAAACCAAGGTACTGCTGTACTGAAAAGAAATATATCAGATAATAAAACAAACAGGTGACTGCTGACTAACAAAGAAACAGATGCAGGACATGGAACACCAGAGGTAAGGAAATGTTGCTACAGGTTGCTCATTATGTGCAGCTCCAAAGTATTATTGCCAAATTAATCAGCTCCATATGCTCAGGCCCAGTTTTTAGCCTCAAACACACCAAGGTCAATCAGTGATAATATATATATATAGTCCTTGCATTCCACTTCAGTTTTCCCATTCAGATTCCATCCCAGAATGTAGATGCTAATGTCAGGTGAGCCTGCTTTTGAGCCAACTGAGCTCTATAGATAATTCATAATCTTGTTTATCTCTGCTACCTTGTCAGAAAGTCCTTCTTCACCTACAATGACTCCCAACAGCATTATCTAGCTGCAAGGACTACTCCACTGATGTGTCAATAGCTTTCCCACATTTACTTTGCCAATAAATTGATATTTGAAAACAGCAACTGCATGCTCAGCTTTTTCATACGTGCTGTTAAAGGATATCCAGAATGCACACAAAAGGGTATCCTTCTTATAGCATGGAAGCGTTTTCGCTTCATTAATGTTTAATTATTGTAAGGCTTTTTTATAGTTTTAATAAACACGTCACTAAGTGTGAGACGACCTTATAAATTAGAGACCCTGCTACATTATCTGTTTCTCATGAGTGTGTATGTGTTTGATTTGAGAAGTTCAAACTTGTCTGAAGGGTGGAAAATAAAAATATAAGTGCTTCTACAGGCCTACTGTTGTAACTGTTATCAGACTAGCTTTTAACTTATAGGTTTTAATTATGCTTTATATTGATTTTTAATTCCTTTATGAAAAACAACACCAATAGTTAGGATTTTACAAAATGTTTAAGAGTCTGGAATTAAATAGAACATCTGCAAAATTACAGTTACAAAATGTCTGCAAAATTAAATGCAAAACTGCATTCTATTTCAAAGGGAATTTGCAAAATCAAAAATTAAGGTGGCGGGGGCGGAAGAAGTCCTTGCTATACAGTTGTACCTTGGTTGTCGAACGCCTTGGTACTCGGATGTTTTGGCTCCAGAACACAGCAAACCCGGAAGTGAGTGTTCCAGGTTGCGAACGTTTTTTGGAAGCTGAATGTCCAACGCGGCTTCTGATTGAGTGCAGGAAGCTCCTGCAGCCAATTGGAAGCCGTGCCTTGCTTTTCGAACTGTTTCGGGAGTCAAACGGACTCCCGGAACAGCATAATAATAATAATTTATTATTTGTACCCCGCCCATCTGGCTGGGTTTCCCCAGCCATTCTGGGCGGCTTCCACAGAGACCAAAAAGTTCGACAAGCAAGGTATGACTGTATTCAGTAAGTGCTTGCCAATTTGTTCTAAATTTATATTGTTTTTATTTTTATATCTCACACAATGAGCTAAGCTGGCTATTGATTTGGTCTGTGTTCTCCCCTGAGACTGCAAAGTGTAGAAATATAAAATAAATAAATAATATGTTTTATTTACAAATGAGGAAACAAAACAGAAGATGCCAATCAGCATGTGTTATACCAAAAGCTTCACTTTGCTTGGTCAGCAAGGCAACGTTTTTCATCTCCTGGCTTACTCCCTAACACAAGCTTTCACTGATTCATATATTACTGCCAAGATAACCCTGACTTTGGACCTCATACACATGAGCAGTCTGAGAAAGCCTAAAAACATTGTTCAATACAGAAAACAATATTGTGGAGCCAGGTCTAGAAGGAAAAAGTGCATTTTGGAGATAGAGAAGCTTTGTCCCAATCATTAGATTTCTGTAAGAGCCAAGGTAGTATACTTATATATTTTCACATTCATAATTTGATGCAGGGGTGCCAACTTGAATAAAATATTGGGGGGACGACCCAAGTATGTCCCACCTCTCATAATCAATAACAACATGTGGTGTGTGCACGCCATTTGAATGGCAATGTCCATTAACTTGGGGGGGGGAGGTGCCTCAAATATTCTATTGGGGGGATGCGAAGGGATCTAAGCTCCAAGGAGTTGGCTTCTATGATCTGAAGCCATAAAAGTGGTATACAACAAGATAAAAATGAGATGAAACACACACACACACACACACACAAAAACCAACTTCTAAAAATAACAAAACCATTTCTATAGACGTCCAAAACATGACTGGGCCACAACTCACGAAAAATGCCTTCTGAAACAAAAGTGTGTTTCGTAGGTATCTAAACAACACTATGTTAGGCGCCTGTCTAAATTTTGCTGGTAACTGGTTTCAAACTTGGAGTTACTAATGCTAGGGCCCAAAACAGCCAAGCTATCTCGGCATAGGAATGGCTCTGGTTGTCCTACACCCAAAGCTGTTAAGAGGCACTCCTAAGTAACCTGGGTATGCAAACCACCCACCCACACGTTTTCCCTGATGTCTACTCCATTCTGATGGAGTTAACTACAAAAGTAAGCAGCATCTTGGGACCGCAGCAGTCTTATTCCTGATTCAGTCACAATTTTTATGTGAAAATGATGCCCTCCAAGTAAAAAGAGCAGCTACTAGCTTGTCTCACCCTCCTTCCTTCTGGCACTGCTCTTAGATATTCTCCTTTCAGGGGGAATAATCAGCAAGAAAGAGCTAGACTGTGTGAAGTATTGAGTCTGGCTCTGTCTCCTAGGCATTATCTAATGAAACATGGTGGCCACTCGCTTTATTCTGTAGATACCAAGGACATTTTGACAGACAAGCTTGAGAAATAAATAGTTTCAAAAGCTGTTCACATCTGTAGTCTTGAGCCTGTTGTTTCTCATCTAGGATTTGGCTAGCTCTGCATCAAATATTTGTATTTCATTTGGAGGGGGTGGGGAGAGAGCTACAAGTTCAAAAATAATGAACTTCGTTAAAAAATGACAAGGAGAAAAAACACTAGGGCTTATCATTCGGGAAAATATGGGTAGAAAACTGTATCTGCTCTCTGTGGATAAAACAACAGATAATTCACGTTATTTGAACAGAAGTCTGTCTCTTACTGATACGAATGCCAGGCTGCTACTGTACTTCAGATGCAGTTTAGTAATTGCATATACCAGCAAATATGCTTTGTTATCAGACTTGAGAGATTTTGGTTTTGGGATTTTTAAAAAAAACACCCTTGGTGAGCTATATTTGGATGACCACAAATCAAGGCTGGTATTTTTTTATTTAACAGAGGTGAAGTTCTTTCGTTTTCCAAGAGATTGTGGCTTACTTTAAAATTTCTCTGCTCTGTTGTGAGTCAAACTGAATTGTTCCTAAAACATATTCTGTTCTTTTAGAAATGCCATCAAACTGCGGCAAAGGGATCAGCATGCCATTCTACTATAGTGTTAGAATGTTATTACTTCATTCTACCAAATTTAATCATCAAACTCATTCATCTCATGAGATGGTAATTTTCGTGCAAGTGCAATTATATTTCACAGCAGGACAGCTGATTAGGGAGACAGAAAAAAATAATTCATCAGGAAATTATAAAAAGAATTAATCGTCAACAACTTGGATAGTGAAAATCGCTGCATGCTGCAGTTTTGCTAAATATTTTAAGACCTTCATTCTCACCATACCTTAATGGGGAGCAGTATATATTCACCAACAAATAAGGAAAACATAACCCGTAATTAAAGTTTACATTTCTATTTGTGCTGGAAAGATGGCACTCTTTAAATATATTTAAATGATAGTGATGGTACCTCCAGTGATAAACAAGATGTTTCATGAGCTCCAACATTAAAATCCTTGAAAAAAGGAAAAAATGGCATTACACAAAACACTGCTACTAGTTCATATTTTACTGTCATATTTCATACAGATTTAACTGCCATACAGTACACCCTCAGTACTTAAAATACAAATGACAATGTTTCAGTGACTAGGGCTAGACTAGTGCCATCCTAAAATACACCCATAATTGTTTTAAGAATAAGACAACACTTATGAAAATCAGTTCTATGGGCCATTCCCTACATCTTTATACTAAATCACTAGCAATAATTAAGCAATATCTGTATCTATAGTTAAAATTTAGATTTAGTAACTGGAATGTAGGAAATTTATACAAATTGTGTGCGAGACACAATGAGTATATACTGTACCTTTGTAACAGATGGCAAGGTGTTCAAAATAGCCCCCTCAATTGTAATCATATGCATCAAAATCTTCGTTTTTCTTATCGTAAGATGGTTTTTTTGTATCTAATTTTCTCGAATCTTCGTTTGCTTCTTCATTTTGATCTAAAAATTAGATAAGTGTTTATTCAAATATGAAAGCCAGCTTCACATTGGTCTTGCAGTTAACAGTGTTTCTCCTCTGAACTCGGTGCTTCCGAGTATTGACTAAACTGTATTTCTCGATAACTGTAAATGCAATAAATTAACATGAAGATTATTTCACAACACAAGTACCTCTATAAGTAAAAGGTGCATACGCCTTCAGCTGGTTTCAGGCAATAGGAGCCTTGCTTGCTACCATCCAAAACTATATTTTTTCTATGAGAACAGCACCAGACTTTGCGAGTTTCTTTGGAAACTTTTTGCAGCCAATATCCACTTTATGTATGTAGCTTGTAAGTACAACTGGGCAGGGTGGGGGGCACAAAGAGCCTTACATGAATGGAAAGTTCTCAGACTCCAAGCCACACCCTTGCTTCAGAGTAGTGCCACTTAGTTCCTACCACTGACTTGAGACTTCAGAGACCCTCATCATCACTGTGACCCTCTGTACAGCATAAATACCACATTGGTGTTAGGATTCCTTAGCCTGTCTTCCCTACCTTTCTTACCCATCTTTCCTCTAATGTTAGAACTGTTGCCCCAGACTCTCCTGACCACTCTTGTACAGCATTCCTATTACTGCTATGATACCTCCATTCCCAAACTCCCAACTAGTACCTCACTCTAAACTCCTCTTTTTCTCCCACTGGACACCTTCTTTCTCCATGTGGCTGTGGTGAGAGCACTGGGCGGCCAACTGCTTTCGCCCAGTCCTGCATGCTCCCACCCCTCTCCGTCCATGTACTGCTGGTTGGCTAGGAAGCTTTACAGTGCAGAGTTTGACATCACTGGAAGGACAGATCGTGAAGCTGAGGCCCCAATACTTTGGCCACCTCATGAGAAGAGAAGACTTCCTGGAAAAGACCCTGATGTTGGGAAAGATGGAGGGCACAAGGAGAAGGGGACAGCAGAGGATGAGATGGCTGGATAGTGTTCGCGAAGCTACCAGCATGAGTTTGACCAAACTGCAGGAGGCAGTGGAAGACAGGAGTGCCTGGCAGCTCTGGTCCATGGGGTCACAAAGAGTCGGACACGACTAAACGATTAAACACCCACAGACTCCTTGAAGGATCAAGGGAGCCCTGATGAGACTTCCACAGAGGTTAAAACCCCATTACCTTGAAGTAGCTAATGGCTGTAGAAGACATCAGCCCATCTAACTGGCCAGGAGTCATCATTGGGGAAGGGCTCCGGTCAGTATCTACCTAGCCCTGCTGTAAAACTCAGCCAGTTACTTCAAGGCCTTGCTGATGCAATGTGGCCTCAGCTGTTAAGAGCACTGTCTGTGGTCCTGAACTGACACACATTCATCTCCAAGGAACTTCTGACCTTCCCTTGCTTGGGTTACCATCCCAAGAAGAGGGGACAGATCAAAAGGGCAAGAAATGCAAGACAGTACTTACAAAGTAGATCAAAGGCCACCAGAAGAAGGAAAGTAGTAATTCACAAGAAAACGAAGGCCCTATTTCAGCCTTTCTCAACCTGTGGGTCCCCAGATGTTGTTGAACTACAACTCCCATCACCCCTAGCTAGCAAGGCCAGAGCTCAGGGATGATGGGAGTTGTAGTCCAACAACATCTGGGGACTCACAGATTGAGAACCGCTGCCCTATATGCTCCTCTCATAAAAATAACCCTCTGGGTAGACAAAAGCATTTGGATTTAACTATTGTATATATCTACACAGCAATTCTCATCCTTTAATACTATAGATTTGGAATGGGTAGAGTCTTACGTTACGAATCATTTGACTCATTCCGTGAGAAAATATTTTGGATGAATATTTTGAAAAATGGCGGACAAAAAATACCTCCTTCCCCCGACTTTACATGTCTAGTTGTAAACAAAACTTCAGGGGGGGAAAGTCCCACATTATATTTAGGCATCCAGGAGGATGTGAGGAAGAGACAAGGAAAGGCTGAATTAAATAAATTTCCCTGTTGTACTCAAGCTTAGCAATATTTTTAATTATTTTATTATTTAAACAATTTATATACTACTTAATTATAGTCTCTAAGTGGTGTTCAAGGAACTCAATACAATGCAAATAAATATCAGTTAAAATTAGAAATTGAGTTATTGATTTGTTCCTTTGTATTCTGCCTTTGCTCCAGACAACCTAATGGTGGTGTAGATGGTGTGTTAATCAATTTTAACTCTTAGGACTGTTATGAGGATAATTTTGGTTGGGAGACAGCTGCTGACTCAAGATCACCAGAGACAAGAGAATTAATGATCCTGTTAACAGTGTGTCTACAGTGTGATGTCAGCTTCATGCAATGCCTAGTAAAAATTACCCTACGCCCTGACAACACTGTGGATTTCCTTGATTCCAATCACTGGCCATTTTTTGGCAGAGAAAAACAGCATAACAATATCAATACATGGGATAAGTTGTGTTACATGCCATAGCAGGGCACTGATTTTCAGTTGTGGTTTTTTTAAAGAAGTCTGCTTCTACCTAGAAATTCATGACTGAACAACCTAGGTCTCTGTAGGTTGGTTGTCAATGGGACTGGGGATTTTAATACAGTACTACATTATTCCGTTCACATCTCTAACCTACAAACAGCCACTACCCGTTGGCCTATGCGGTCTGCTATTTCATTTGCTACACACCTTCCAGCATGTTCAACAAATGAGGCAGAATCCTTCAACTGACGGCTCATTCATTATAAAATGCTAATTCATTCCCAGATTATTGTTAATACCTTTTTTGCAGAACATCTCTGTGATCCCTTAGAGGGGGAAATGTAATCCCATAATCAAAATCATTATAGCAGCACACATAAGCAAGAACGGTCGATACCCTCTCCCATCTATGCTTAAAAATTAGCAAACTTGCATGCTAGTGTATAAGTATATGTAATTTGTAGTTAAGCCCCATGCCTTTTAAGTGGACTTTGAAGTACACACAGAATGCAGCCTTGGAAACATCTGCGCACAACACCCTGGGTGTGGCAAAGCTTTCTTTTCTTTTTATTTAGCTGCGATTTGCCCCAAGGCCTGGGGATGACAGAAGCTAGAAAGTGAGATGAAATAAATAATAAATCCATGATCCAATGGGTGGAAGCGTGAGAGCTCAGTGAAAGAAGGCATATGCCTATCAGGAGGAAGGTTTGGGTTTTTTTACGCATAATCACATTCCTGGAAATGACATAATCATTATTGCTGAAGTTTGCAGCCTGAGGCAGACCTGAAATGTTTCTACAACATGGTGACGGAAATGAAAATAGGATGCTCTGATGGAAAGCGTTAGGCCGCTCTAATGGAAAACACAGTACTGCAGCTTCATCTGCAATATAAACAAAATAATACAGAGGACCTACCCTCCTAGCTTCTATAATTATACCTTTTCACTATTGGAAGTAATTGAAAGCACAATGGATTTTTTCTTCTTCTCATTACATTCATAATACTCAGTTATCTACCTAAAGTTAATCAACCAAGAAATGAAAACTATGTGTGAGAGGAAGAGTAAATAGGCTGTTGTCATTATTACACGGATTCTAACATAGTGAGGCTTCGTGCATTACAAAATTAACTTTAGGGTATTTTAGCATCTATGCCTAAGCCAGCGGACCAAATGCGCTGATTACCAACACTAGAGATATTTCAAGGAATGCAATGAATTTTGGGGGTAGGGAGCAGGAGGAAGAAAATGGAGACTTCTACTCAGAAAAGTAAACGTTATGCACTACAATATATTCTGAGCTGATCTATTTATTATACCCGTATTCAATTTGACACACTAGAAGCAAAAAAGTCAAATGAAATAAGAGGGGAGAAGCTGTTGTGTACCATTATTAGTCAGAAGTCCAGAGTGCTAGCTAGGTGCCCAATCTGGCTGGCACTCCAAGGATACTCTTTAAGCTCCTTCAAGTTTGCTCTACAGGTGGCTGTGCAAAGCTGTACAGAGAAAGCAAGTCTGGTGTAAACTAGCTATCCTCATTAACAAGAGGCAAAGTATCTGGAAGGGACAAGAGTTCCCAAAGCATGCTAATTCCTAACTCCGAACCAGATTGATTTGCCAACTCCCATAGTTTGATTTGGCCATCAGTGAGAGCAGTGTCATTTTTTTCTAGGAAAAGAGGTGCCAGAACTCACCATAAACACCTTCCCTTGTTCTCTTATAATGGCAATGGCGCCCACCTGAGAGGTGCTGGAACTAAGTTTCCAGCAAGTTTCGGCTGAAACAAAACCCATGAGAGAGAGAACAAAGCAACTTCCCCAATGAGCACAGTCTTCACTTGAAAGTTATCAATAACAGTTAGAATCACTGAATCACAGAGTTGCAGAGTTGGGTGGGACCAAGGTTGTAGCATATGCATAGCAGCATCCCATTTCTGCTCTGGCAGACAGCACAGCGCATTCTCCCTGTATGTGGCAACTCACCATCCTGGCTGATGGCTATTACATCTCCAGTTGCATCATTCTGCATCAGCTGTTGTTCTGGCATGTTGACAGAGTCCGCTTGGTCCTCTGGCTGATCACTATGTCCTGTCTTCTCATTGGGTACAAGGTGTGATGGTTCATCTTCTTCCTGCATCTCCCTCCTCTTAGGTACAAGTTGTGCTGGTGCGTCTTGTCCCTCCATTTCTGGGGAACCAATGCTGTCTGTATCTCCCTCATTTTCTTTACTGTCCATTCTGGTAGAGGGACTCTGTGGCACTTCAGCTACAGGGGGTGGTTGAGTGGTGCCACCGACATTACTTGTGTGGCTGTCAGTTCCTACCATAGACCCAGCACTTCCAGCTAATAAAGTCTCATCACCTGTGAACAAAAAATGTAACTGTAAATGAAATGGAGGTCCAGGTAATGAGGAAGTAAGAGCTAAGTGGTGCAGTGATGCAAGGTTCTGCAGCCCTCATCTCACTAGGTCATGATGATCAAGGACTGATGTTACCCAGTAGCCCTACTGATGTTCTTTATGTGTGTGCCAAATTTTTATAAAACTTTAAAATCTTTAACATATAAATTCCAGATTTCAAATTTGTTATAGATTTCTCTTTAAACTTTGACTTCCCACCTTTCCCTGCATGCTGTTCTTAATCCCATCCTATTTGCATACCGCATTCTAATAAAAGTTTCTCCTAAGATGTATCTTCTATTTCATATGTTATCATTTTTCTTCCGCTGCTCGTATTGCAAATCCTGCTTGCCATTTCATCCATGTATGATATCTTTTTCAGATATTCATCCTTCCATGAACAGTCCGTCACAATGGTTTCCTATTTTTTGCTGTTAGTTCCACCAGTTCCACCAGTTCTGCAAGGTCTATTAGTCTTTTTGATGTTCTTGATCCTCCTGTAATATTGAGGTACGGAATTCTAGATGAATCAAACAAAGCTTTCTTGAGCCAGTTCCAAGTGCCCCTACTATGCAACAGTGCCCAGATTCATCCAGGAAAAAATGACAAATAGGTAACTAATTATCCAGTGTGCCACTGCTCTCAAACAGAGCATAGTTTGAGCTCTTTGGAATTCTCTAAGCGTGGTACTCTTTTTGGTATGAAACTAATGGATGGGCTGGATAGCAATGTCTCAAGTGGAGAGCTTCTGCTGGTTTTTGTTTCTTTTGCTAAGACAGGATATACCACCTCTTGGGCATATTCATAGTTCGGAAGACCAGGAGACACAATGGCTGCTTGCTAGCACTGAAATCCAACAGCAGTATGCTCTTCATCTTCAGCAGTTTCAACTCCAGGCATTTAGTAAGACAAGCAACTTTCATGCATGAAGGTTTGCAAAGTTGTAATGGCACAGAGAAGTGTGATCGAGCGTGTTGAGACGGCACAAGCGTAGGTCAGAGACCACCCCTGAAAGACCACATGACTATTTTCTAAACTGGCACATGGATTGAATAACATCCATTCCAAAATCATCCATCATCAGGTGGTGTAGTTGCATCCAACAGCTAATCCACTGCTGCTCTGAGACGTGTTCATTTGAATGGTAAGGAGATAACTATATCGGCTGATCCACTCCACAGTGTCCCATAATAAGAAATGCATCACACATGCTATATTTTCCACAAGGATGTAATCTCTGCAGTAGTGCAGGTACTAGACCCATAGCTTCAAATTGCCAAGTGTTGCACGTTCTGGATTACACAATGTTGTAACATGGACTCAGCTTCCCTCTGCTGTTGAATAAAGGATGTCTGTGAAGTCCTTGAGTATATTTGTCCAATCAGCAATAACATTGCCCATGTTTCACACTCCAGTTTATCTATTTTTTATATTTATCTAGTCAGTTAGTTTTGACATTGTCTTCTCACTGCATTATAGCATTACAAGTCCTGGCACATCTTGATTTCATCATCAGCACCAACCCATTCTAAACCACTTATATCTGGGATGTGGGGTGGGATGGGAGAATTATGTCTCCCTATGAGGTGATGCCCTAATGCAGTGGTGGCCAAACTTGGTCCTCCAGCTGTTTTAGGACTACAACTCCCATCATCCCTAGCTAACAGGACCAGTGGTCAGGGATGATGGGAATTGTAGTCCCAAAACAGCTGGAGGGTATAGGAATGATCGCTGGGTGCGTGACCTTGGGGTGCGGGGAACACTCCTCCTCACAGATAAAGCCGCAGCCACAGCTGTCTGAACATCTTGCCCTCTGTCTAACCTTTTGCAGTCTCAGTAGTTTGCGGTGTCCTGTCTGTGACCTTTGTCTCTGCGACCTTTGTCTCCTTCGTCATACACTGTGCAAGGGGAAAATGACTCGGTGGAAACAGGTGCCAGAATAGCTTTGTACCACCCCACAATCTCGGGACTGGAAGATGTGTAAAGGACACAGCCCAAAATGTATCTGCCTGGGTTTGCATATTGTGTCAATAAAAGGAGCCTCCACAGAGCTGTCCAGCAGCTTGCTCGCAGCTCACCTGTGCGCAGCTCACCGGCATTATCAACTCCTTCCTCATGTCCTTCACTTCAGGAGGGCCAAGTTTGGCCATCACTGCCCTAATGCATCAATAACTATTGTTGGTTTGGCACAGCTTTTTGCAGGGAGAATGCTGGCTGAGCAATGTGCTGCTGGTTGTGAGCTCACCACTATGCAATGCATGTTGATACCATGTTGTATATTCATGACTGATGGTGAAGAAAATAACTGGTTAAAAACCACCAAGCATTTACAGTCGCAATGCTTTGTCATGGGAATCCTGACATTGTACCTATGCATCTTTCATATTTGATGCACTAGCTCATCGGGAGCTGAAGTTGACAATGGATATACAACATTGCTTCTCATCCAGGCAATTTGGTAACCAAAGAAATATCACCATATGTCAAAGACGGGACATAGAGACAGTGAGCAAATTTCTGTGACTCAACTTCTACAGTGGTGGTTGGTACTCAGTGCTGTGCCATGGTTGTGTGCTTGCACGCCAAGGCTTCGTGCTTCCCTCTGTCCCTACTGTTCAGGGAGGGCAGAAGCAAGGCAACAAAAAGCAAAAGGAATGCCAGAGGTCTGGTTGAGTCTCCAGTGACTACTATCAAGGGAATGCATTGCCAGGATAGACTAACCCTTGGGTTTTCAGTTTCCTTTCAGCTGCTTGCTTTCAGTGAACTGCATTATTATGCAGCCTGACTTCTTCTATATGTGTTTCCCCCTGCAAATATATATGATAGATTTCTCTCACACAAAAAATACACCAAAGGTACCTCACGCAAAGGGAAAAGAATCTGCATTAGACCATATACTTAAAACCAAGACATTTGTGAAAATGTAGACTTCTAGCCATGTAGCATTACCCAAATGAATTTCTCAGGCTTTTGTAGTCCAGAAGCTACAGCAGCTTTTCAATGAAAAGCCAGTTAATGAATATAACTTCACCAAAAAAGATAGCATTCATGTGTAAGGACAAAATGCATAACTCTGTAGCTTCCCAGCTGACAAAACGAGTCTATGACAGGACAAAGATAATAGTTCTCAAGAATGAATGAATTGGCTGGCGTTAAGGCTCATGTTGAATAGGTTACCATACTTTGCTGGAAAATATTTCAGAAGAAACAACCAACATTTAATGCTGTCAGAATATGGATTCACTCACAAGTGCAAATCTTTCTTTCTTTCTTTTTTTAAGCTGTAAAGATGAACTGCTGAGACAGCTTGTTTAAATCAAGAGGCTGTAAGTATTTTCCTGGCTCACTGTTGCAAATATGAGAAGCACTCTCTCGGGAGTTTACCTAAATTATCCGGTTATTTAATGTTAGTTACTCACTTTTCCTTTATCAAAACTTTAGGAGTAATGAGAGGAAGCCCTACACTGGAAAGCATTACAAACCTATAGTTTTGTGTTGTATAAAGGGCCCATAGACCTATCTGAAGCAGCCCCCACCTCCACGCATGACATTTCACGGTGCCATGCACATACTATGAGCTACCACCTCCAATTTTTAGTTTTGACTTGCTGTAGATAAGCATGGCAAAGATCCACACACAGCCGGTCAGAGGGATTAAATCCTGCCTCCCTCCTGTTAGCATTTGTACTTTATTTGTTATAAAATGTATTTTACAAAGAAGAAATTGTTCAAGGGGGAAAGGAAACATATGCAATGTAACAGCTGCAAAGCTTTTCGACTGGCAGGCTAAACCAGGTGAGAGTAGTTGATGGGTCTCAAACTCTCAGGGACGAATGCAAAGACGAGATCCAGCAGATTGAGTGGACAAGACCAGTAGTGGGTCCAATGGTTAATGGTTTCTGAACGTGCTTTAAAGCAAAGTGAAGGGCAGATAGGGCTTGTCAACCTGGGAAGGTATCCCATTTAGGAGAAGGAAAACCCTGATCCTAAACCTCCACAGCCTATCTTCAGGAGAAGAAAAGGCTCAGGAGTAAGCCCTACACCATGGGTAGGCAACCATGGGAGCCGGTGCCAGCCTAATCGCGGACAGTCTGGGAATCAGCGTGTTTTTACATGAGTAGAATGTGTCCTTTTATTTAAAATGCATCTCTGGGTTATTTGTGGGTCATAGGAATTCGTTCTCCTTCTTTTTTTCAAAATATAGTCCGGCCCCCCACAAGGTCTGAGAGACAGTGGGCCGGCCCCCTGCTGAAGAAGTTTGCTGACCCCTGCCCTACACAAATCCAGCATGGAGTCCCAAGAGAGTTGGATGGCACATTGCACGCCTCCTTCCGGCAACTCCTGCAGCCAAGCTGGTGGCAAACGTATTGCTTTCCTTTCCTTTGGACCACATCAGCGAGACTGGGGGACAAGGAGGTCTTGTTGTCTGGGCAGTCCAGGACTGCTACACACTGCTTGCGCTCCAGGGAGCTCGCTTCGGTGTTGCTAACACAGTGGCTTGCTTTCACCCCCGGAAGCACACTCCATTGTCTCTTGAGACAGATGCCAATATAAAAATATAAATCATTCAGAAAGTTAGAGAACAATATGAGATACAGGCAGCCCCCTGTGTACATGAAGGTTACGTTCCGAGGTACTGCATGCGTTGGCGGAATCACGTATAAGTGAAAAAGTGAGCAAACGTCCCATCCTGCCTCTGCCTTGATTTTAGTGATGTTTCATTGGTATTGTTATGATGTTTCTGAGTCACTTCCAGGTTTGGCGCGATACACGTATACACGATTGTGCACATATCAAATGCATGTAAAAGGGGGGTTGCCTGTATATTCTGGGCATATTGATTTATCAGCCAAAAAATGAAGAGAGGAAAGGAAAGGAAAATAACAGTGAGATTTAAGGCACAAGCCCACAGCCAAGATCCACCAGCTATGGGGTTTTATGATTTGGTGGAAGCCTTGCTAGTGCTAATTCAGCACAAAGGGAACCATATTTTCAAGCTCCAAACACCAGCTGCAAATAGTTGTGCATGAAAATTCAGAGGCCAAATTTTAAGTCTCCTTCCTGATCAATGACAGTGAGAGTGTTGTTTTGAGGTTTCTAGCCTCAGCAGCTAAACACATTGAGGATCACTAGTTTCAACAGTTGGTCTGACTTTTGAAAAAGACAACTTAGGGCCACACCACGCAATTCACTTTTAGATGCACATCTGTTTTGAAATACCCACACAAACAATTAAAGGGTTAAAGTGACAAATGCATGTATGCTTATCAGGAAATCATGAATGGCTGTAGCTGTGCTGAGCATGCAATTCAATGGCAGATCTGGGTTTGCCTTTATGAGGCATCAAAAACTGCCCTAAGGACAGAGGTTAATAAATCATGAATGATGTGCAGAGTGTAAAAGTATTCGCTTTCAAAACGTTTCGGATGAAACAGACAGGCAGTGAATCTAGGGCAAACAATGGAGGGTGGTTTGGGTTGGTTAGTTTTTATACACACAAACACACACACACAAACACACACACATTCACCTGTGGAACCTACTACCAAAGAATGTCGTGACAATCATTAGTACAGTGGTACCTCGGGTTACAGACACTTCAGGTTACAGATGATTCAGGTTACAGACTCCGCTAATCCAAAAATAGTACCTCTGGTTAAGAACTTTGCTTCAGGATGAGAAGCAAAGGCCCCACTAGCTAAAGTGGTATCTCAGGTTAAGAACAGTTTCATGTTAAGAACCACGAGCATAATTTTCATATTAAGAAATAGTCAAATTCTGTAGATGATGGGGAGTAACCAAGAAAGGGTGACTAGCAGAACTACATCTTGCTTGAAGAATTATGCTTAGCATATATCTGGTTGTCCAATGTCAGCAGAAAGAATGCTGAGCTCGGCAGAATTAGGTCTAGCCAAGCATGGTAATTCTTACATTGTTGGTTTTCAAAAACACACACACAAAAGAAATACTGTAATCCCAACATAATGGTACCGTAGAACAGATTAGCCATGGAGTATATTTGCTATTTCTTATTTGTATTGTAAATAAATTTATGACATACCTTTCTTCTTTGATCTGAAGAAGAATCCAAACATTTTTTTGAAAACGCCCTTTCTTTCCTGAAACAAAAATCAACATCAGTTAAGGTTCTAAAATACTCTAGATCATCAAAACAGTATAATCATCAGTATGGAATAGCAATATTATATATATATATATATATATATATATATATATATATATATATGTGTGTGTGTGTGTGTGTATGTATATATATATAAATATATATGTGTGTGTGTGTGTGTGTGTGTACACACACACACACACGCACAGGCTTTGAATCCCAAGCTCCATAAGTGGAGTTTCACTTACAGAGAGATTTCTCATCTTCCCCTGCTCCTGAGAGCAGGGAGTCTTTCTAGGCCAATATGGGGCTGAGGCAGGAGAGGGCTGCAGCAGGAAGGGAGAATTTGCAGAAAGGCTCATTCCTGCTGGAAGCAACTGTTGTGGGCGTAGCTGTTGGCTGGAGAGGGCGCTTCTGTCTCCTCTTGTTGCACTGACTGCTAGGGACGTGCCTGTGGGGGCTGGGGACGCCACTGCTGGGGGCTGGGGAGGGAGAACCTCTTCCTTCTGGTCCACTCCCTGATAAGGCCAGCAGTGCCATGGTTTCGGCAGCCAGGCTGGATTTCCTATTCTCCTCCCACATTTCTCAAGGAGAGGTGGCGTGTGGAAAAGAGTGTCTTAATCATCTACTCATGATAGAATGTTCCTCAAGACGCCCCAATAGGGAGTACTGTTCCAACCGATGGTTTCAGAAGAAACAACACACAGATGTTGAAGTCATTCTGACAGAAAAGAAAGGCTGGGGGGGGCGTTGTTGAGAGCAGCAAAAGACCTACTCTTCAACACCTTTGTACTGGAATACTCTGGTGAAGCGCTCAATCGCAAAGAGTTCAAAGCCCGAGTGAAGGAGTATGCCCGAGGCAAGAATTATTATTATTTCATGTCATTCAAAAAATGATGAGGTAATAGATGCCACCCAGAAAGGAAACTGCTCTCCTTTTATGAACCACAGCTGCAAGCCAAACTGTGAGACGAAGAAATGGACAATGAACGGGCAGCTGTGGGTTGGCTTCTTCACCACAAAACTTGTTCCGTCAGGCTCAGAGATAAACTTTTTGACTACCAGCTCCAGAGATACGGCAAAGAGGCGCAGAAGTGTTTCTGTGGCTCTGCCAACTGCCAGGGTTACCATTTCTGTGGTTTACGAGCTGCCTAAAGCTGTTGCTGGACCTTGCTATGGATTACACTGGTCACTGTATTCAGAGGCCAGAGAGGAATTCTCCTTGCAGACTAACCTCTGCAGGTTTTGCCTACATCACAATCACCACAACTAGTTGGCAGAGAAGGCATTGAGTTGGGAAAGGCATTGGCTGCCCCCTACCCCCCGCAATGCTGTCATGGAGCATTCCCTTAAGGCAGCCTGTGGGGTGCTTCATGTCCAGATGCCAAACTCGGGGGCTGACGGTCCTTAGCACTCCCTCCCAGCGATCTTGTGGGCCACTCAGATGTGATGCACGTTGAAGAACAACCTTAAGCCTGCTCAACCCCATTCAACCACCAAGCAGCAGTCAGGCAGCTGATTTCAAGATACACACTCAACATCTACATCAAACCATCTGATATCTATAACCAATTAATTCAATCAGCTGAGGATGTTTTGGTGAGGAAGCTGAACATATTCTGCACTTTGTATGGAATTTCTTTAGAATTCCATACAGCTCAAGCCATGACAATCGTTATCACGTGACAGAGTGAAGCAACAGTAGCTGTTCTCTCTCACACACAGCATGAGAATAGGAGGGGCATGGATGCATAGATAGTTAGAGATGATAGACAGACAGACAGACAGACAGACAGACAGACAGACAGACAGATAGATAGAAAGATAGACAGATAGATAGATATGGGCTAGCAGTCATTCATAGGATACGGATTTTAAATCCAACTTATTTAAATGTGATAAAAGCTGACAGACTGTACTGCAGGGTAGAACAATCTAGCAATTCAAATCCCTATGAAATTTCAGTATATTTCATAGACACCAGCATAATAATTGCCGTAATAAATCCACTTTTGTAATGTCTTAAACAAGGTGCACCTGCAGTTAAAAACTGGCAAGATTTATTATAGCACTGAGGCATTCTCTGCTAGAAAATGACAAATTGCTAATGTATGCTTGTTATGTAATAGTTAAGACTCCGTTCTTCAAAGCCCAATGAACGGACTGATAAAAGGAAGTGAAGATTTGTTGAATGGGTGATTCAGCTTTGGCTGCGTGAGAGAATTGACTTTTTTTGAACGTAGCAGCATTTAAAATATTGTGTGAGGCATCCTGAATTCCAGACAAACTAGTAACTTTTAAAATTAATGACATGTTTTGAGCTAACATGGGGGATACAATCCAGTAATCCTTTGGTTCATGTGTACCAGAACTCCTACCCTAAAATGTTTGGGAGCAGCTTTATCGGGACACACTGCATTTCAGAGTAAAAACCCATTTATCCACCTTTTATCAACCTTTCCTGACGTAAAGTCATCAGATATAATAAATACAGTTCTAATCATTTTCCATAGTTATAAAGCAAAGTATTCAGATAAAGCCCCAGGCTGCAGTCCTGTTACACACTGGCTAAATTCCATTTTTTTCTCTGCATACTTACACTACTAAGGCTGCTATGCTATACACCAGGCATAGGCAAACTCAGCCCTCCAGATGTTTTGGGACTACAACTCCCATCATCCCTAGCTAACAGAACCCGTGGTCAGGGATGATGGGAGTTGTAGTCCCAAGACATCTGGAGGGCCGAGTTTGCCTCTGCCTTCTATACACATCTACTTAGGCACTGGAAACAAGCTCCATTGAACAGAGCTTATTTCTGAGTAGATAAGCATAGGATTCTACTATAAATCCCACTGTTTGCAAAGTTGCAGCCCTGGACCAAAAATCTTAACACTGAGGATTCTCCCCAATGCATTCCTGTTCGACAGCATTTAATACTTCTGGTTCGGTCAATATCAATCCTATTTTCAAGCAAAGTTCTAAAATACTTCAACCATAGCCACAAAACTGTATCAAGAAAGTAAGAAGAGATATCAACTTAAATATATTTCGTGAGCAATGAATAAGAAAGCCAATTATAAAATCAATACATATTTGATTTTACAAAATTTCACTGGCGGAGAAAACACTTAATATACACTTTATTGGCAGTTCGGGCATTATTAATTAAAGAAAACTCTTTTGCTGGTAGTTGATTGCTAAAGAAATCAATAGCACTAAATTATTACTATAAATCTTTGCATATATTAAAACCCACAGCTTGTTTAATCTAATGTTAGCAGTTTATACTTCATAACTGCTTCCAGAGCAAATCTGTAACATATTTTACCAATATTGCCCACTGCTCTTCACTGTCTTTCAGCCAAGAATTCATGATTTTTCAACTTTAACAATGTGCTTAATTTTCTAAGTCCGATATTAATGTGGCGTGCTTAACTACACGGATATGTTGAAGTGATTCCATTTCAGCAGCATGAACCAGTATTTTCCCATCCTTCTCGTCTCTTAGTATACAGAGTTCCGATCCCATGTTCCCATGATCGGAACTCTGTTCAGGGATGCTGCCACTGGAGGAGGCAATTTCCACCAAACTTTTCTTCCCCCTGCAGCCCCAAGAAACTCTTGTTCAGGACGGTTGGACAAACAGCGTGAGAGATGATATGGGAGGCCACCAGAGAAATGGGAAATTGAAGGACAACTCAGTCCCCATAAGAGCCAACTTCTAGGGGCCATGGGGGCTTCAGCCCCCACAATAAAATATTTGAGGGGGTCGTGCCCCCACAAAGTTGATGATATTTCCATTCAAATGGTGTGGATGCACTACATCATGTGATCAGTTATGTGGGGCAGGTTTACCTGGGGCCCCCACAATATTTTATTCAAGTTGGCACCCCTGTCAGGCCCCAAGCCAAATCCAGTATATAATGCAGAGAAAGTCAGTGGCTTGGGTAAATGGGAATACTCAGTTCAGATCAGTGTAAGGAAGCTGTGCTCCCAAGCAATTTCTATCCCAAGTGCTTCCCCTAAGTCCACATAAGTATTACAAATGACTGGACCACACTATAAGCACTTTCCTATTTTGTTATTATCTGAGCCTGACTAGATGGGAGAAATATATATTTTATATAAAGGGCTCCATCATTTCTGTATAATAGGGGAGACATGAAAGATGGTCTTGTACCTCCTGAATTGATAAACTAATTCACTTGGGCAAATGCTCGTTATGAAGAAAGAGGGGCACCCCAATTCCCCCTACTCGGTACTTCAACTCTTGCTGTTTCATAGTTTCTATACACTGAAATATTTGGGTATTTAAAACAGACCTTTTTCTCAGGTTTCACGTCTTGATAATATTCTTCAGCCTACATGATAACAATCACAAGCAATCATTAATCCTTCATTCTACTGTTATCTAAACATACAACTAAAATGTACAACTTTGCTAAACTATACAATATATACCAGATTATAAAAAGGGAAGAATGGTATAAAGAGGTGTGGGGTATAGCTATTAATGATAAATTAACATGTGACATTAAGGTAAGACAGGGAATGTGCAGGAAAAATGATTCTGAGGAGATATGGAGGGTGTCTGTAGAATTTGTACTGTTAAAACAGAAAGGGGTCAAACCATTGCAGGAGGTGTTGAAATTTTGGGAGGTTGGATAGTTACAATAGAATGGTCTCGGTCATGGAGTGCAAATTTTTTATTCTTATTTATAGTTTGTCAAAATAAAATAATTTTATACACACACACACACACACACAACTGTGTGAGTACAAATTTTTATTTTAATACAGGTTCTTTTTATGAACAAGCTTCTTAGATACATCTGGAAAGTACCACTATTAAAGTACTACTTTTAAAAGTACTTTAATAATTGAAAGGTAACGGAGAATGAAGCAAAATTCTGAAAAAGTAAGTTATGCATATGCTTAAAATGGAACCTCCATGATAGTGAAAGAGGAGGTTTGTTTTCGGAAGGTTATATCCAGAAATCTCTAGATATAATTAAGCTTTCTTAGAGGCATTTGCATGGCTACATTTAAAACAGAGGACAGCACTAGATTGTGGCCCCCCCAAAAAAATCCAGCAGGTCTCTTACCATCTCAAATTCAGTTTCAAATTAACTGTAAAGTGCACTATAACAAAATGGGGCTCTTACCCTATTTGCCCTCTAACCATCTGAATGGTATGCTAGCCATGCTTATGGCGGGGACATCATGGCCTGGCAGTTACTTAAAATTAAGCAAAGGCTTAATATTTGTGTTTACACATTGTGTTTACAAACTTATTACAAAAAGGTAGTAAAGGACTCCAACAAAACCTAAATGTAGTTGCAGGCTGTCATAATGAGAATGGACATTATATCTTAGAAACTTTACACAATTCTGAGTGACAGCAACAAGAGCTCAGCCATTCCAGCTATATATGTACTTAGGGGTGGAGAAGCTTCATCTGATTATTAAAGTTGCATAAAGGAGAATTCCTTTATTTCATTCCCTGAAATGAAAGCATACTTAGTAGTTACAAATGTTTTTATTGTCTACGTTAAATAATACAACTACACTTCTAAATAAAAGTATTGATCTCAGCAGGTCTGAACTAATGCAGTTTCTGGGGCTATACTAACCCATCTCAAATGCCACAATATGAATGGCTTTGGGTGTTAAGAAGTTAATTTGTTTGACTGATGTAAAAATCGGCAAGGAACACCCCAGGATCAAGATTCCATTTTAACTGTATAAAAAAGTTCTCAAATACTGCAAAAACAAAACTAACCTCTTCTTCTGTACTCCAATTTGCATAAATGTCTTCATCGTGGACAACCTCAGCAGGAGCCTTGAGTATGATGCATTCCAATAAAGATTTGCATGAACACAAGAAAAGAAAAATGCTCTTATGTAATTTTATCACAAATCAGAAAAAAATCAAGCAATCGACTTGTTTCCCATGTCCCCACTCTTGAAAACAAACTAGTTATGCCTTACTGAAAGCTTGCCATCCTAAACTGGTGTTACAATATTAACGCTGGTTCCCTTGGCCTGTAAAGTAAGATGAGTGCCGCAACCTCAGAGTCGTCTATGACTGGACTTAACTGTCAGGGGTCCTTTACCTTTATTTTAATGTGACAGCCTGGAAATGGGTAAAGTCCTCTCAAACTGTAAAGTGAACCTAAGGTCCCGTTTTTGCAAATGGTAAATGAGGTAGAAAACTTCTAACAAGACTGCTTCACTTTAGAGTACAGGTGAGAGTTCATAACTGAATGCTTCTTCTGCCCTGGACACAGTAAGTCAGCAGGGCTTTGGATGAAATGGTGGCTCCACAAAGGCATCTTCCATCACCTGCTCTGTAATGGTACATTGGCTTTCAATAGGTGGGTCATAAGGGAGTGCTTCATTTGTGGCATGATAAAATCTGCTTTTCCTTTTAGAAAAAGAGTAGAAGGACTGAGTACATGTGGGTTGGGGGGTAAGTATACGTTTATACAGCAGGGATGTTAAACATCTTTTGAAGGGAATTCTACTTCCTTCCCTCTTGATGCACACACAAGTAACAAGTGCCATTCACTAGTTTTGTTAAAAGGAAGGAATGACTTTTAAGGTAAAGGTAAAAGGCAAATGACCTCTGTATGGTTAAGTCCAGACAAAGGCGACTATGGAGTGCAGTGTTCATCTCACTTTTTAGGCCGAGGGAGCTGGCCTTTGTCCACAGACAGCTTTCCAGGTCATGTGGTGAGCATGACTAAACCACTTCTGGTGCAGCGGGGCACCGTGACGGAAACAAGAGCTCATGGAAACGGCATCTACCTTCCTGCTGCAGCAGTACCTATTTATCTACTTGCACTGGTATGCTTTCAAACTGCTAGGTTGGCAGAAGCTGGGCCAGAGCAATGGGACCTCACCCTGCTCTTCAGATTTGAACCGCCAACCTTCTGATTGGCAAGCCCAAGAGGTTCAGTAGTTTAGACCACAGCGCCACCCACGCCCCTTACTGACGTTAAAACCAGTATATCCACAGTGCAGATCTGTTCTGAGAAAGACAGTGTGTGAAGGGGGAAATACAGAAAGAGAAAAAAGGGACACAAACATTTATTTATTTTAAAATTAAACCTACGCCCGACATTTCAGGTTGGGGCTAAAGATGCATCCAGAATCTGGAAAGACTGAAAACAAATGGTTTAACAGAACAAGAAATAATGGTTTGCTTCTGGCAGAAAACAAAAACACACATTCAAATATCCAGAACTACAATCTAGCCAAATTTGAGCAATTCTGTCCCACCAACTGCAATAAGCTTTAAGTATACACGTAAGATTTCCATTGAAATTAACAGCTGAAATCTAATAGCTGAAATCTAAAGGGCACTTCTGCATATCACCAGGCCTATTCTATTCTTCCTCCTTCCCATTGCAGCCCCTTGCTCTGCCCAAAACCCTACACTAGATGCTGGAGGACCCCTGAGAGATGAATTCAACATAGTAGATGGGGAAGCAGCCAGAAGGTAAAATTGCAGTCACCATCCTTTTGTGTAAGAACTGCCTTCTGCCCTTACACAGGGTAGACTGCATCCATCCTAGTCAATGGGATTTAAATGCACTGAAATTTGCTGGATTGTGGCCAGTCAATCATGCCCAATATTTGTTTCTATGCACAAGCAGATGAAAGAGAGAGAGAAGTGCTATAATCAATTCATTCAGAAAGAAGAAATGTACTTTAAATCTACCTGGTCAACAGGTACTTCCACTTGCAAATTTTTATCTTCTTGTATTTGCTGAGCCTCTTTAATTTCTTCTGGGGGTGTACGAGCTTTATAGACCCCCCGTCCTGAAAATAAACAGGATTAAAATATATCTGTATTAATCACTATCTACTCCACACTGTGAAAACTACCAGCATAAATAAATTATAACAATATTTAGGCGTAGCTAAAAAGCAATAACCTCTTTAAGGGCAATGTTTGTATACAATAAATATTTTTGAATAACAGCAGTCTGATAAATTTCATCATTTTGAAATGTTTTACTTCTGTATTAATAATAAAAAGGAGGCAGAAGATGATATGATGCAAAGTTGCAAGAGTCGTGTTATAAATAAGAGAGACATTAACAGTTACTAAATATTGAGCTTTTATCTAGTAAAAGAATATGGAAATTATGCTGTAATTGTAAATTTAAAAACTTTTTCAGTGAGAACATTGAAAAAGACCTGTAATGTCTGCAAATATGCATTGGTTTGCATTTGATTCTTAATAAGCTTCTTTTTTTAAGGCTTAGTTTCTCTGGTGCACATGTTACACTGAATACAAGTATTTTGGCTTAAGTGACTATATACATTTTACAACTGGAGAAAGATAAGCATAATATGTAAACCAGGACATCAATACCAAATCTGCCTGCATTTAACTATGGGGTCTTAGGTACCAGATACAATATTTTGTGTTACCATCATCGGATGTCAGGTGCTTATTAGCCTCAGCGTCACGACTTGCCTTCTTGGGTTCTGCGTAATAAACTGAAGACCTATCTCCTGCTCCTCGTTTGGATGGTGGTATGGCAGGCTGCATGCCGGCTCCCCGTTTTGCTCGTTCTGTAGGAGGCTGAAGGTAACACACTCAATAAACATCCAAAGAACATCTATTCCTTTAGATCTGCAGCAAACGACTACTCTAACAACATTGTTAAAAGATTCAGAAACTAATACAGCTCAGTATTCATGGGCAGCAAAATATCTCAAGCTGCAGCTGCCTCTGGTTATATAAGCTATTCCGGAAGGCAAATGCCCTTTCCCCAACACTCTGTTTTCATTTTGGGTCAGGGGCTTGTTTCAATAAGTACTCGGCTTTCAGCAACACTGCATAGATCAGGCATAGGCAACCTTTGGCCCTCCAGATGTTTTAGACTACAATTCCCATCATCCCTGACCACTGGTCCTGTTAGCTAGGGATGATGGGAATTGTAGTCCCAAAACAGCTGGAGGGCTGAGTTTGCCTGTGCCTGGCATAGATCCTGGAACCTACCGAACACAAGTCCTTAGTGAGTTGCCTGGTACAGTTTTTCTTTCTCTTATAAACTAACATTTTATGGAACAATGGACTGATTCAGAAGCTGCTATGTGAAAATTCATAGCTTTGCAGTTGACGGAGACATTGTACTTCAGTGTTTGAAACTCCCATTGTTCTAGGCACATTTTGCGACAAGGAGTTTCGCCCATAACCTAGGTTTAAGGTGCCATTTAGCTCCTAGCTTTCATATCTCAGCTTCTAATACTGCTTCAAACAAAGCACAGTTGTTATACAGACCTACAGTGGTACCTTGGGTTACAGACTCCGCTAACCCAGAAATAGTACCTCGGGTTAAGAACTTTACCTCAGGATGAGAACAGAAATCACGTGGTAGCGGCACGGCAGCAGCAGGAGTCCCCATTAGCTAAAGTGGTGCTTCAGGTTAAGAACAGTTTCAGGTTAAGAACGGACCTCCAGAACGAATTAAGTTCTTAACCCAAGGTACCACTGTACTGCAATAATCTCAATACATTTTAAAATTATCAATCAGTCAATCAACCATTTTATTTGTATGCTGCCTATCCAAAGTTAAGACCATGCTCAAGGCGGCTTACAATACATTTATCAAATGCATAATGACAAGCATAACAAAAGTAGCCATAAACAATTCAAAACATCAAAAAGTACACAAAGGTTGTATGAGATACCAAAGTTGTATGATATAGCAAAGAAAAGTAGCTTTTCAAGGGCCAAGTGACTGGGGTATTCAGCAAGCCTACATGAAGGAAAGTTTCGGCCTATTCTAAAAATCAATCTCTCTCTCACCATAACAAAGTGGAAGGCAAACCAGAAGACATTTGGCTGTTTTCCCAAGTGAATCTCATCATTTGAGTGGGAGCCTACATACTTCATCATACAGCACACATTTAATCTGAGCATTTATTAAAATGGAAGACTGGCTAACATTTGAACTCTAGCGCAGCCTCTTCATGATCTTGACTGATGACAGGGAATGTTCCACATTTATTGTGAGATACAGCCCTGTCCCTGGAATTACTAATCTGAAATGTCAGCTCTGAAGCAAACATTCTTCTCTGGACTTTACGTATCTGGCATAATGCATTAAACTGCTGGGTTTTATTGGTTAAGTTCCTATGATATAGCTCTCTTCCCTTAATGTTATTTTTTTCACCTGCTACAGTTTCTCTTTAGTACTTATGTTATGTATGTATGTATATGTGTTTGTGTACAAACACGCACATATACTTATACTGAGAGAGGCAGGCAGGCAAGCAAATGTTCAAATTAGGTCTAGTATTTCATGTAAAAACACATGCATTCAATAAATCAACAAAAGTGTTAAAATATATGCAAACACCACTATTTGCATTTTTATTACAGGTTTTAATATTAACAGGGACATTTTGCAGCATCAGAAGACATGTAAACAAATTATTCCCTGTTGCTGTTTCCTAAAGCCTTTTTTTAACTACTGTTTTATTACTCTTCATGACTCTACTACCTAATACAAAACTGAAATAAGCAGGTAAACAAATTAGATTTCAATTCGCAAAGACAACGTGCTGCATTTATGTTACCCTCTTCTCAATCTCACAGGCATACAATTCGAAGAATGCATGAGAGCCCAATACCACTTTATGCAACTACCAACACATTACAGTCCAAAGCCAGGAGTCGCCGATTGAGTCTATAACAGATTCACTGCCTGTGAGCTGAATGATATCTGTCTCTTACATATGCCTGGGATTTGCTTAGGCTTGGCTACCTGCACTGGCATGAGGGAGGGTACAGTAGTATCAGTGCTGTGGCACATAATACATCACACCATGCGGAGAGAGAAAATTAAAGGGCCCCCTGATAAACAATATAAATCACCACCATCTTTATTACATAGTTTGGAAATTCTTCTCATGACTCAACTTCAAGACAGAAGATAAATTTACTTGTAAGAGATCTTTTGCATTAAACACACACACACACACACACACACACACACACAACCTTAACACATTTATTGTGGCATGAACTACGACCGACATATTCTGCAACATGAGCTACAGCCTGCGTTATCCATTGCAAAACCTGATGAAGATCTCTATCATTTTCACGATCTGTGACAATGTAGGCCACATTCCAATGGTGAGCAGGGCGAAACAAAATGAATCCTTAAAAAAAGAAAAATGCACACACACACGCACAGAGCACATTTCCAGCTTTTTCTCCACTATAGCACATGTCTGCAGGTGGCTACAAAGATCCCTCTGCCAGAGGAATTTTCTCTCCCAATCTTAGCACTATGTTCCCTCCACTCTCATTCTAGCGCTTATCTCTCTTATCTTAGTGCTGTGCTGTGGTGCTTAGTGCTAAGATCAGAGATAACATTATTACTTTGCCAGCTCTTTAAGGGCTTGTTTTCAATCTAATGATTAAAACATGGTAGATGCACCAAATGATCCATTAGTCATGGCAAGATGACTAATGGTAAAAGCCATAAAACGACACCCCCCCCCAAAAAAGCCATAAAATCACATGGGATGATTAATAGGTGGGTGAGGCTCTGGGGCAGGCCTGGCAGAGCAGCTTGAAGGATGTGGCTGGCTGGATTAGGCCTGCAGGCCAGAATTTCCCCACTGCTGCTCTGAATTTAATTATATAACTTTTAAAACCTAATACGTTACTATCCATCTTAAGCCCATATGATAAGAGGGCTATATATCTGAACACACAAACAAGCAAACAAGTTGTAACTCTTTACTTCCTTTCCAAGAAAATGACAAAGTGTTATATTACTACATTATGTTACTATTTTAGTTAAATGTTGCTTTTTGGTGAAAAGCAGTATACATTTAAAACAAAATGTGAAAACAAGGAAATATTGGGTGAGAAGACCTATAACTCGCCTTCCTTTCAGTCAATAAAAAGCAATATTGATAAGGATGTCTTTTATAGGACAAATAAGGTTTCACATGCAAGTCTGACCCAACAAAGCAAGCAAACCTATATATCAAGTCAAAAATAAGCCCCACTGAAGTTAGCAGGGCTTGATCCAAGGTATGTGGATACAGGATTGCAACTACCGACTGTTTAGTCATAGCATTTTCAGAATGAGGTGGGTGTTTTTGCTTTGGTGGCTGTGAAAACATATCCCAAATAGAAGACTACAGGTGTATGATTGACTGCTAAGGGTTGACCGCTGGCTAGTGCCTTTATGACATCACTAGAACCAAATACCCTCATCACTCTGAAGGGACTTTAAAAGTGAGGCTTTTGAACGCCAGGCAATACGAATCTCCACAAAAGGCAAATGTGATTCACTCTGCAGAGAGCTTTAGGCAGCTAAAGACCAAGCACTCATTAAGTATTCACTGTACAGTTAAGTTACAGTCCAATGGTATCCAGGTCTACTCAGAAGTAAGTTCACGTTTTACAGGGATTCCTCCCATTTAAGTGACAGTCTGGACTTTGGTTCAGAGTTGGCACTGGAGAAAAGCATATTTGCCTTTAACAGCTGTACAGGCAGGCAGAAATTCAACAGGTTAAGCCTCTTCTGGTATAGAAATGCAATTAGGGGAAAGCTTTACCATGACTGTCCCCTCTCTAATTTTGTGTGAGACACCATGCCTCCCAAAAGCAGCCTAATTGAGTTATGCCCCCCCCCTTTGTGACTGGAACCCACAGCAGTCTCTCAAAACTCAGAATGTGCTCGCTGGTCCAAAAAAAGTTGGTGCCCCCCTAGTCTAGTGGCTGGGCATGATTAGGACTGAGAAAAAATACCTCAGTTCAACCCAAAACTTGGTGGCTTTAGGCAACTCACATTCTTTAATAAAAGTTGCTTCTTTTTACTGTTTGCCGTCTCACATTAAGAACATTTCTTCTTCATGTTTTACTTCTTCTTATTACAGATAATTCCAAACTCAGGTAATTCTGATAACTATAAGATTCACCCACATGAAAAAAAATGGCCTAAAGCCTATAATAATATAAAGAACAAGACTATAGTGTTCAAACACAATCGAAGGTATTTTAAATAGATTTTTTCCTTCTTATTTGTGTATTAGCTATTAAAAGGAGACAATTTTGAAATAAAGTATTATTGTAGCGCAAAGAAATTTTGCAGGGAAACAGACTGTGATAAATGTATTGCAAATCACACATTACAAGGAAAATGAAACAACAAGGTGGGAAGACAGACCCCCACACACACCACGTGCCAGTAGAGTATGCATAAGCCAGCTCTGCCCCGTCCCACGCCTTTTCTGGCCACTTCCAGGTTGTGGTGATGTGCATTTGAATGGTTGCACACATATTGGACGACCGTGAAATGGTCATTGCCTTTCTTGCTAATGGCAATGGATAGGATTCAAAGAGGTAACGTATTTTTCCATCTATAAGACGCCCCCATGCATAAGACGCCCTCTATTTTGGGGGACTCTGATTAAAAAAATGGGGGGAAGATACTATCCGTGTATAAGACGAGCCCAGATTTTGAACATTTAAGAAAGCATAGTCTTATACACGGAAAAGGATGGTACTTTAACCACACTTAACAGTTTAAGCATGCCCTAGGATTTTTGATTCCACGTATACACACAAACACACAAACACACACACACACACACACACCTACCTTTGAAGATGAGATCTCTGGCATATCACAATCTGCTGTTCAAAGCTATCTCAGTAATGAACGCAGTTGGAACTGTGGCCGGGGAGCCAGGAGGCAATATCTCCTTCACAGCACAGACTGAGCCATGCAGTTCATTGGATCCCAACTACAGTGGTACCTCGGGTTACAAACACCTTGGGTTACAAACACTTTGGGTTACAGATTCTGCTAACCTGGAAGCAGTACCTTGGGTTAAGAACTTTACCTCAGGATGAGAACAGAAATTGTGTGGTGGCCCCATTAGCTAAAGTGGTACCTCAGGTTAAGAACGGTTTCAGGTTAAGAATGGACCTCCGGAATGAATTAAGTTCGTAACCAGAGGTACCACTGTATCGTAATTCACACACATTGTCCACGCAGAGCTCCATGTAGACTACAGAGCCTTGCAAATCCTTGAAGTTGGGCCAGAGATTGAAATCCATTTGGATGTGCCCAACTTGAATTCATCCGAAACTTGTCTGTTTGACAGTGAGCAGCTGTTGATGCAGCGTTTTTAAATGCGAGGAGAGGAGAGAATATAAGAATGTTTAAAAGCCATTATAGATAATCTTACCTTTTTCGGAGGGGGTCTTTCTAGAGGTCCAGGTGTGTTAGAATAATACCTAAAAATATAAAGTGTAATTTACTTAATGTGAATATTTATAAGTGTAAAGCTCAATATTGTTAGTACAACCACCTTGTTTTAAAATGCCGTTATCCTGAAAGGTAGTACAAACTTAAGTATTGCCCATATGGATTCTGACTCTCATCAGCCCTAGCCAGCATGACCAATGGTCAGGGATGATGAAAGCTGTAGATCAACAGCTGCCGAAGAATCACAGGTTAGCCATCGCTAGTCTACATGATAATGGCAGGTCTATCTCAGGCAATAACCAATTGCCCACAGACAAACCAGGACATATTGCTTGGTTTGATGTTTTGCACTGGTCTGAAAACAGTCAATATACCGGTAGTTCTCTGTATTGGTCCAGGGTGGTGGACCAATAAGGTGGGCTGCCCCTAAAGACTCAGGAATCAAGTGAATTCAAAACTCTGCAGGCTGTAAGCACCTGCAGCTCACTCACTCTTAGTGATAACAACTAAGGAACTATTGCACAGTCTCTAACACTCCTGGTTCAAATCCTTTGGTGCTTGGTGCTTAACTTAGATAGTCCACAAACAATGTGATGAGTAGTTATGGGTAGAAGCTTCCTTCCTACAACTTCCCCTAGGCATGTTCTTTCTGCTTAGAAAACCATTTATCGATATCTGGAAGCATGTAAATGCTTCCACCGTCATTTATTCTTCTAAGAGGCACCAAAATCCAGTTGGCTTCTTGAAGTTACAAATGTCACTGAATTCTCAATGGATGTATACTACTTTTTTAAGGGTGCAAACATTTTGCTTCTGAAGGGAGTGATTACTAGAGACTGTGCCAGGTAAAGTTTAGACAGTTCTTAGGCAGCAGCAATTAAAAAAACAAAGAACAAAACGATCTTCTAACTTTTTCTTTATTCCTGAAACTGAACACAAAAGCAGGGCTGCAATAATTTAGGGCAGGCAACCATAGTTTCTGGCTTCAGTGAGACAAATGTCTGCGCAGATAGGTACAGAATTACAATTTATTTATCTAATAATAATAATAATAATAAATTTTATTTATATCCCGCCCTCCCCAGCCGAAGCCGGGCTCAGGGCGGCTAACAACAATAAAACAGTACAAAAGTACAACACAAACAACACTCTAAAATCATTCATTATAAAATTAATTAAATTCAAGCCACTGGCCACCATTGGGCCAGAGCTCTGCGAAGATTGCCGAGGGAGGGAGTCAGGCTGTGCCCTGGCCAAAGGCCTGGCGGAACAGCTCTGTCTTGCAGGCCCTGCGGAAAGATGTCAAGTCCCGCAGGGCCCTAGTCTCTTGTGACAGAGTGTTCCACCAGGTCGGAGCCACAGCCGAAAAAGCCCTGGCTCTAGTTGAGGCCAGCCTAACTTCTCTGTGGCCTGGGACCTTCAAGATGTTTTTATTTGAAGACCGTAAGTTTCTCTGTGGGGCATACCAGGAGAGGCGGTCCCGTAGGTACGAGGGTCCTAGGCCGTATAGGCCTAGTATATGCAGTGCCAAAAGCAGAGAGTGACTACACACAGTCAGCCTATGTATTCTGTGCCTCAAATTTTGTAAATTCTGCGAGAAAGGACCCCAGATTCTGCAGTTGGAATAAACTGTGCAAATTAAGAATATTTCATAACATCTATTGATGAGACATAATTGATTTTATATCCATGATTCATTTTTTTAGATAAAAAAAACATGGGGCAGGGAAACTGTAGAAACAGGAAAAAGGAAGACTGAAGGAAGACATATTCAAAAGCCTCTTTATAAACTATGTATGCTATATATTTTTAAACATGAAAAGTAATTTACTCAGGATATTGGAATACATCACAGACCACACTTTCTGTCTAATGCAGCAAACCTGTGGATGTAAAGAAGGAATACTGCCCTATTTTATAAGAGAAAGAGAAAGCTGTTGACCTCTATGTCAGAAGCATTTGCCAAGTGAATCAAATCTGCTGTCAATAATTCTGCCATAAGTTTTAAACAAAATAAAAATAAAAATGCAGCTCTTATTATATTTACAGAAACAAGGCTACTGGCTGCCTGGATCCTGTACTGTTGCTCACTACTGCAGTTTCTGGGAAGAGTTTACACTCAGCTGAAGCAATAAGCTTAATTGGTGGGACAGACTGCTTTTCTATTTATAACCATGGCTGAAAATAGTAAGGCTGTAGTTAGCATAACTGTGCAACTCGGCCCCTTTGTAGCTTTCTACAAAGTCCAGAGCTTATGCACAAAAGTTGCGCCTACACAAAAAAAAAACACAAGAAACAAAACAAAAACAAAAACACACTGGGCATAACCCCGAGTACAAAACAAATGAGTAACCATTACAGTGGACGCTCGGGTTGCGAACGTGATCCGTGCGGGATGCACGTTCACAACCCGCAGCATTCGCAACTCGCAGCGGTGCATCTGTGCACGCACGGGTTGCGATTCGGCGCTCATGCGCAAAGCACGATTTAGCGCTTCTGTGCATGCGCAACCACCAAAACCTGGAAGTAACCCATTCCAGTACTACGGGTTTTGGGGCATCCGTAACCCGAAAAAATGCAACCTGAAGCGTCTGTAACCTGAGGTATGACTGTATTTAAGTAGAGAGCAAGAGAATGTGAATAACTTTTACAAAGAAGGATCTAAGTCAAGGCCTATATCAAGATAAGGAGGCTTAATGAAAGTGTGGGCAAAGCTCCAAGAAGTCAGTCACCTGATGTCTCTCAGCTAAAGGAATCTGATAGAGAGTGACTGGGGCAAAAAAAAAAAAGAAGCATTCTAACAAGATGGTCTGACTGACCTTCAGGAATGGACCTTCAGGATTTAGCTCCTGAGCTAAATCAGAGCAAATGGAAATACATTAAAGAATGTTCTATGACAAGTGTTTCCTGAAAATGAGCTGCCCTCAACCATAACCTCATAAGCAAAGAGATGAAGGCATTTAGGTTGGGGAACAAACACTAAGAATATCTGTTTTATTTTACACAAGCCTAATTGGATCAGTATGAAAGCTGGGGGGGAAACCTGAACCACAGACCAAGAAAACTCTCCCAACATTGTGGTAGAGTTATTGACATATAATGAAAGGTCTTCTAATCGCTTCAAAACCAGCTTCAGACACAGAAAGTAAACTGTGGTGAGATAACAAACATTACTGTGGGATGGAATAAAAACAATGGGAAAATACTTGGCCATCTGAACTAATTCAAGTCAATATGGCTAGATAACAGTTGCTGAGGGGCAAAAGAGCAAAGAAGAGCTCCCCCCAGGTGCCAGCTACATGGTGGACTGTTCCAGGTGCTCTGCTTACGCCATGTTGGTACTCAAGATGACCCCATCCTGCTGTAGCATGGAGCTCATACATAGCTTGCTTTGATCTCCACTAATTGGCCAGCTTGGATGGTACCCTTATCTGTGGGCCTGGTAGGTTGGGCACAAAGAGGAGAAACATTGGCAATGTTTGGGCATTTGCCACCTGTTTTCCTGTTTGACAAATGCTATTCCACTGTATAATGAATGTATGCATCTTAGCTTGGGTGCGGACAGTCCCTCACTGGACTAAGCCATCTCCTTGCTGTGGAGTCCGTCCCACAGGTGCTCTTCAATAAAAACACTGGAAGTGGTCACTCTGGCGTTTTAGACTTTTTCCTTGGTTCTTCAGCGAAACCCAAACTCCCGTGAGCCCTCTGGCTCTGCAGGGCGCAACACTATAGACACTATGGCATAGAGGCTTCTAGAACATGCATTCAGTGTGCCTGCAAAGGATGCTGGCCAGGTTGAAACAAGCCTACAAATCTCTTCCACATTTCTGTTGACTTAGATCAGGCATCCCCACACTCGGCCCTCCAGCTGTTTTGGGACTACAACTCCCACCATCCCTAGCTAACAGGACCAGTGGTCAGGGATGATGGGGACTGTAGTTCCAAAACACCTGGAGGGCCGAGTTTGGGGATGCCTGACTTAGGTAGTACAGTGGTACCTATGGTTGCGAACAAGATCCGTTCTGGAGCCCCGTTCGCAACATGAGCAGAACGCAACCCGCGTCTGCATGTGCTCAGGTCGCGATTCGCCGCTTCTGCGCATGATGTCATTTTGAGCGTCTGCGTATGCGGTGAAACCCGGAAGTAACTCTTTCTGGTTCTTCCAGGTCACTGCGGGACGCAACCTGAAAAGATTTAACCTGAAGCAAACGTAACAAGAGGTATGACTGTACTTTCATAAGCAGAGGTTGAATGGCCATCTGTTATGGATGCTTTAGTTGAGATTATTGCACTGCAGCGAGTTGGACTCAATGACCCTTGGGATCCCCTTTCCAACTGTTCTGTGAATCCTATGTTCCTGGAGTAAGTTCACCGAGAGAGGCAGCCAGGCCATAGCAGTGAACACAAGAGTTGTGCTATGCTTTCAACACATCCAGCTCCCTTCCTGTGTCCTGTCAGAGCAAGAGCTCTGAAGGGGGGGGAGCAGCCGTAATGGCTCAGACTCACTGCTTGATTCTTCCACAAAGGGGGGAAAAGGAGGGTAGCACTGAAAAGAAAACAGAGAAGAAGAGATCCTAACAGCTGCTGGCTAGTAGACAAATCCACTGAAATGAATCCAACGTTCTCCAATTCTTTCACAAAGTAGTATCTCTTGTGCTGCGCTGTCTGCAAGATCAAGTTCCCTATGGTTTTCTGGGTTTGTTTTGCACCCCCTGCCCTGTTACTTTGATGGTAGTTAGTGGTTTCCACTAACTATGCTCAGTTTAAAAACTTTTAACAGTTTAAAAACTTCTTCCCGCAAAAATAAAAAGGGGGAGGAATCAAACCATGATGCACTTTATTCATTGAAGATTTGCACTGAAGTAGATCTATAATTTACTCCTCATCAATTTTACTACCATGCAGGATCTATCACCTCTATGATATAAATTAGGCTTCCTCAGCCTCGGCCCTCCAGATGTTTTTGGCCTACAACTCCCATGATCCCTAGCTAGCAGGACCAGTGGTCAGGGATGATGGGAATTGTAGTCTCAAAACATCTGGAGGGCCGAGGTTGAGGAAGCCTGATATAAATACTAAAATGTAAGGTCTCTGTAAGAACAAGCCAGCTTCAGAACCACAGAGGTTAGTGGTAAACCACTGAGGTTAGTGGTAAAAACACGATCCTGAGTTTGCATGCAATGACTAAATTTAAATGAAATTGGCCCCCAAAGCTGCCAAAGTCCTCCTACTAGGAGTGTGTGCACACTATGCCTTTAAAGCACATTCAAAGCACATTCTCTCTCTCAAAGAATTCTGGGCATTGTAGTTTACTCTTCACAGAGTTACAATTCCCAGAAATCCTTAACAAACTACAGTGGCTGGATTTGTGTGTTTGTTTTTTTACGGGTGGATGCAAGGAGAGCAGGAAAGGCAGGGGTGGGGTGGAAGCCCAACCAGTGTGTGCAGTGCTAAGACATGGTTTAGCATGAAATGTAAACATATCCATAAATGGGCTAAGGATTTTGGTTATAATATTCAGTTAGAGTCATGGGGAAAGTTATGGAACGAAGGAATTCAATTTACTGCCTGTGGTGCTTTAAAAGAAAAGGTTATGATAATGATGTATAAATGGTATATAACACCAACTAAACTTGCTAATATGTATAAGACTAGAAATAAGGAAATGTAAAGAAAAGGATGGAAATTTCTATCATATGTGGTGGACATGCAGTAAAGTAAAACTTACTGGGAAATGATATATAATGAGTTAAAGAAAATGTACAAAAGTACATTTAAAAAAACAAAAAACCAGAAGCATTTTTATTGGGTATAGTAGGTGAAGAAATCCCGAAAAAAGATCAGAAATTATTTATGTATGCAACAATGGCAGCAAGGATTCTTTTAGCCCAAAAATGGAAGCAGCAGGAATTACCAACAATAGAAGAGTGGCAGATAAAGATGGTGGAATATGCAGAACTGGCGAAACTGACCTGGAAAATCCAAAACCAGCGCGATCAAGCCTTCCCAAAAGATTGGAGTAAATTTGTACAATATTTGAAGGAAATTTGTAAACAATTAACAACACTTAGGGAATTAGGGAAACCATTAGACGGGAGGGAGGTAAGTCGATTAATTAGCTCATATGAGCAAAAACATATGTGAATAATAAGGATGTATTTAAATGTTATGAAATGGAAAATTAATAAAAATATTACAATAAAATGAAATAAAATAAATGCCACTGGTACAAAATAGAAGTGCTATGAACCAATCATTTGAAGCAATGGGGCTGCTGTGGGCTCAGGCTGCTGCTTTCAATATATATAAAACCTTTCCAAACGATTTCATATTTCCTTCAACTATTATGAAGTCACTTGTCCTGTAGCGTTTGCCCTTTCCCATTATAAGAAACCCAAAAAAATGTTTAGCACTTAAATCCCAAGTGACATGAATATGAAAGTCAATCTATCGAATGCCTAAGAAAACAAGGGTTCGTTCTGTCCCTAAAAACTCCCTACAATAAAGAAAGCAACATTCTAAGACCGTTTAACAGGACTCAGGCGCTTAATGTTTACAGATTTCAATCGAATTTGGAACAATTTAGCAACACTAACTTCCGCTAAAAGGGCTGAAATCCAAATTAGCAAAATACTTATACTAACCCAAGCAAAGGGCGGGGGGGTTGGGGGGTGACAGGAGGTATAATGTCAGTTTTTAATATCCCAGCAATGTAACATCAATTAAGTTATATCATTAATATTGTGCTCACCGCCGAATATCTTCTGGAACTCTAGGATGCTGCCAGTACGGCAAAGGCTGAAATTTTTCTTTGCCGCATGCAACGTAGAAATGGTTATGTTCTAGCTCATCAGACCCATGTACAGACTGGCCATTTAATGTAAACAGTCTGTAAGAAATGCATATTGAAAAAGTAAGTATATTATACCTATCAACAGAATACAGTCCCTCCAGTGTGCATAATTATCAGCTCCACTAGCAGCCTGTTTAATTATAACTTTGGAAAAACCAAGAAAATTGGTTCCATTTTTCTGAAGCAATTTTCAAAGGCTACCAGGGCGTAGCCAAGGGGGAGGCAGGTAAAGGCAGCTGCTCCTCCTGAATCAATACAAATAAATAAAAATACATAACTGAGGTTCTGCCCCGTCCCAAACAAGAGTCCTGCCCTCAATAATCAGCTCCCAACTGATTAAAAACAGAATAAACATTTAAAAATTCCCTAAACAGGGCTGCCTTCAGATGTCTTCTAAAAGTCAAGATAGTTGTTTATTTCCTTGATATCTGATGGGAGGGCGTTCTACAGGGCAGGCGCCACCACCGAGAAGGCCCTCTGCCTAACAAAAGGCTTGCCCCCTCCCCAAATCTTGGCTAAACCCATGAAGACTACACTGGCCCAGTGCAGACACAATGCTGGCCACCCAAATAACTATAGAAAGCCCAGAAGTAGGGCATGTGGGCAATATACCTCTCTTGCTGTTGCTCCTCAGGAGTTGGCCTTCAGATACTTGCTGTCTTGCTTCAATAGCTAGTAGCCACTATGAATGTGACTCAGCTGCTTTTAAAGTAATCTAAGGCTGTGTATACAATCCCGTCTACTCTGCATCTGGTGTACTCCCACCACTGTCTTCAGAAGTTGTGTACACATGACATTAGCCACATAAGCACTGCTTACCTATGGATACCCCCAGAGCGAGAAGACACTTTTTCATTTATCAATCCAAGGACACCATTCCAACTTTTCAGGGTGAACTTGGGGAGGAGAATTTTCACAGGCGGTATCAACATGTCTCCATTTGTGAAAACACTATCAAAAAGACACAGGAACAAGCTATTTTAAGTAAGGAAACTTCTGGGGGAAAATATTATATTTAGAAAATTACTCTGATAAGAATATGTTTCATTAGGAATCCAGCTAGTTGCATTTCAGGGACAAGCTTCAAATCTCAACCTCTCCGACAAAACATTTTAACTCATCAGATAGTATTGTATATTTTCACCCATTTCCATCTGACATGATAGGGGAAACAAAAGTGAAATACGTTCAGTTGGAGAACCCAAGGAAGATACAGCCTTTGAAAATTCAATTACTTTCTCCTATACCGACAAAAGATGTCCTCAACAATTCCCAGAGGAAATAAACCACAATCCTTTTAAAGAGATAATAGAATCAATTGATTTCTTCAGCGAAGCTCACATTAGAAAATGGCTCTTCCTCTACCTGCAAAGATCCATGGAACCACTTTGAGACTAAAGCTGTAATCTTAAGTATACTGACCTGGAAGTTAAGTATAAATGAAATCAATGGGACTTACTTCTGAGTAAATATGATTAGGAACTGGGCTGCAAAAGCTTTGAAAAGAAGCAAAAGTTTGGATAAATCAGAGACAGACACTAAGCCAGTTGAAGTACCTATATATTTTTGGAGAATGGCTATTCCAAATCTCCACTCCTCTATTTTCCCCTGCTTAAAGTGTGTCTGTGTAGTGGGGCATCATTCCTCCTACAGTAATAGTGTAATCAAACGAAGAGCCAACACACACAATACAGCAACAAGATTTGCTGAAAGGATTTTTCTTAACACTGCTGTTAACTTCCTTAAAGCACGTTACTACGAAAGGGGTAGTAGTTCTACTCTCTCATATGAAAAGCTAAACAACACATCTGATATATAAGGCTGGGTTAACTATGACTACAATAGCATGTTGTTGTTTAGTCGTTTAGTCGTGTCCGACTCTTCGTGACCCCATGGACCAGAGCACGCCAGGCCCTCCTGTCTTCCACTGCCTCCCGCAGTTTGGTCAAACTCATGTTCGTAGCTTCGAGAACACTATCCAACCATCTCATCCCCTGTCATCCCCTTCTCCTTGTGCCCTCCATCTTTCCCAACATCAGGGTCTTTTCCAGGGAGTCTTCTCTACTCATGAGGTGGCCAAAGTACTAGAGCCTCAGCTTCAGGATCTGTCCTTCCAGTGAACACTCAGGGCTGATTTCCTTAAGAATGGATAGGTTTGATCTTCTCGCAGCCCATGCGACTCTCAAGAGTCTCCTCCAGCACCATAGTTCAAAAGCATCAATTCTTCAACGATCAGCCTTCTTTATGGTCCAGCTCTCACTTCCATACATCACTACTGGGAAAACCAAAGCTTTAACTATGCGGACCTTTGTTGGCAAGGTGATGTCTCTGCTTTTTAAGATGCTGTCTAGGTTTGTCATTGCTTTTCTCCCGAGAAGCAGGCGTCTTTTAATTTCGTGGCAGGAGTGCTAAAGATCCAGCTCTGTATACTTTACCCCAACCTACTTTCACATCCTGCTTTAGCATCACAGAGTGTATCAATAAAACTACATTATGGCAGTGGTTCTCAAACTTTTCCCCACAGATCACTTCAGAATTGCTGAGGGTCTTGGTGGACCACTTAATTATATGCTGTTGTAGCAATAGTAACATGTTGTGCTAGATGCTGCCTGGTTTTTAATTGTATCTTTACGGACACAGTGTGTATCATCACCTGGATGAAGCTCCTCTTTAAGTCTGTGAAGTGCTATAGTTCATTACTTTTGGGGTGAGAGACTGACTCAGAGGTGTTCTTTCCAGTCTACAGTATTCCCATTACAGCTGACCCTGCTCCAGAAGTCTTTTATGCATAAACTGGCTTTTCTTGATAGAAACTAAGAGAGCTGCAGAGCTCAAGCTTTTAAGATTCTGCTAACCATTCAGCTGGTTAATTTGGCTTCTAATAGAGTATTTCATACTTGCTTCTAACCTGTTACCCCCTGGCCTAAAGGCTGCAGAGAGATAAGACAGAAAATGAGAAGGTTCATTCTGGGGCAGCAAAGATCACAATCTGGCTAGTTAGCAGTATATTTGAGGATTTGATATTACAGCTCTCTGCTTCATTCCAAAGAATAGCACTGCATGATTTTCTAAGCTAATAATTTATCACAATTATATTCCACCTTTTCCTCTAAAGAAATTAAGACAGAATAAATGCCCCTGCCTCTCCCATTTTATCCTATTTACTAAATACGCCAAAGTTAATAGACATGATGATTTTACTCTGGTTCTATTTTGCCACCGCCACTCATTTTTGAATCCGTGTACACATAAATTTGCCCAGAATTATCCTGTAGTTTCTAGCGAAATACTGCGTATTGGTGTTCTTTCTCCTAAGCCACCTTCAAGGCAACTTGAACATGGTAACATTGAAACCTGGGTCTGTGCATTTGAGCTTTCCTTATGAATTTCCAGGGGTGGAAACTGTGTGGGGAAACAGTTGGGCAATTCCATAAGGTGAAGACATCACTACCCAGTTTCCACTTACTGGTGTGGGCATACAGCATGTGGCTTCAGTACCCATCAAGCCATGCTAATGTGCACAGCAACAGGCAAACTGAACTTGAAAAACACACAGAGAAAGCAACCTCGATGTGTTTTAAGCCACTAATGCGTGCACAGACTTAAGTCCATTAATTTCAATGAGTCTACTCTGATTAAAGGTAACAACTTAGTTGAATACAGTTCCTAAACATCACAAGTAACAGGACCTCAACAGATATTTAATTCACATTACAACAACTGTTATTGTGTGTGTGTGGTTACAAGTGCATTTTTATCTTATAAATATTCAAATATCATCCCTAGTACAGCTATGTACCCAAAATTGCAAGGTACAAACCTCCATGATCTGATATACAATTCTGGTCTCAAATCAAATAGGTTTATTGTTCAAGCAAAAGGCAATGACAGACTTGTAGCAATAGTATTAACAAAATAATACAGAACATCCATCCATAAATATGAACCACCATCATCTATTATGTAAGAGAGAGACGTTACCAGAGACACCAACAAACTCAAATTTATGTAAGAGAGAGACGTTACCAGAGACACCAACAAACTCAAATCGTGATTTTAGATTAAGTCTCAAGTCAAATATTCATATTTGGCTGCTTCTATTTAAAACAAAATTCTAAAAGCCACATAGGTTGCTATCAGAGGATATTTGGGGCCATCTAGTGGAATTCTCAGGGCATAGATACAAACCATGAACCCTAAATTAAAATGAATTTCATCTACAAATATAATTGTGCCAATAATAAATATGAATAGTCTAAAGAAGGTATTTGTTAGTCCTTCTGGTCAAGGATATCCCAACGCATTTTCAAGTACTTTTTAAACACTCCCATCCCTGCCATTTTGCTTTACATAACTCAGAAGTCTGGAAAAGTGAGAATTAGATTGTCTTTATGTGATACCCCTCAATCCAGATAAGCAATACAAATTGTTCAAATACTAGTTGCTGTGAATGCTGAAACACTGTGAAAGCCTGGTACTCTGCTTACTTCCTTTGTACTACAAAAGAACTAAAGACAGCAGCTTGCTCTGCAAAACTTCTCTCACATGGAGACAAACTTAAGTTCTGTAATTTATTCCGTGTATTTTTATCCCACCCATTCTCCAAGGAGCTCAGGACAGCATACATGATTCTCTCCCCACAACCAGTGCTTTTTTCCCCAAGGGGCACTCAAGGGTACGCAGTACTGGAACCTCTTTTTTGTTGTTGTTAAAAAGAGTAGCACTTACTGTAGCATCATGGTGAGTTAGCTTTCTAGAGAAAAAGCACTGTCCACAGCAATCCTAGGCTAGGCTGAGAGGTAGCAGCCCCGTGTGCAAACCACAGTTAACCGTTTACCATGAATGTGCCCCAATAGTTTTGCTCCTTCCCAGTAGCACA